>NC_088367.1:25843167-25850667 GCF_034508935.2 Berghia stephanieae
AACGTGAGGAATTGAAAACCCTGACCTATTTGATTTCCAAAAAAAAAAAAAAAAATCCATTATGATTATTTGAAACCTGTACAGCTTTCCTCATTCATAGCTATATCTAGATAGACCAAAGGGCTAGAGATCAGCTGGTAAGTAAGTATCTATGCACTAAAGAGCGTTTGATTACGAAACCGAAAGATAATTTTATAAAAAGTTAGTAAGAAAATGTATAAATTCCACGAACGTTATTTGTTAACACAAGCCGTATAAATATAATAATGAATGTAGGATTGCATTGTCTTCGTTTATTTTTTTAATTTAATGAAAACATTTTGATTAACAAGTACTGTTTGAAAAATGCTGTTTTATACTCAGTCCTGTGTGCATAGCGTATTAAATTAATCCATAGATATTTATTGTTATCTCAATGTGTACTGTCTGAATTTTGTTCTTTATGCATTAATTTCCTTCTAATTTTATTCAGTTTATTTATTTGTTAATCTAAAAAAAATATTTTTTTTTAAACAAACATATAAATATATTCAATTGTATATTCAATACATTCAATTTCATTTTCTAAAAATGAAATATTAAAATATGGATTAACATTCAAACTGTTGTGGAATCGAAAGAGCAAGTTTCCTTTTGTTTCTTTGTTGTTTTTTTTTTTGTTGTTTTTTTTTGCTTTTTTGTTTTGGAAGGGGAGGGGGGGGGGGGGGGGGGGGGGGGGGGGGGGAGACAGGGCTTCGAACTTCCTGCTGGTGTGTTTTACAAATAATATTAGCCAATCAACTATCTTGTTATTTTAGATAAACAAACACTTACCATCTGTCTGAAATTGGTTACAGAATCATTTTGAAATTCCAGCCATCTTTAATTCGTCGCCACAATTCCTGAATTATTATCTCGAATAATATTTTACATCTCAAGCTGTTGCATGAAATTCATTTTAAAATAAAAGGATAAAAATATCACAAGTAAACAACAGTTGATTAATTAAGCCAACGATGATTGAAGTTTTTCAAGTAATTCCACTTTATTTCATATGATTTCTATTGTTATGTTGATAAATTCCAAACAAATGATAAGAACATAATTATTATAAATGTTCTCCTTGCATATACCACATAGCATATTTGTAACGTTTAAACCATGGTGTTAAAACCAAAAAAAAAAAAAAAGGATATCTCTCCCCCGTTACCCTTTATAAAACCTCGTCCTTTTTCCTCAGTCCTATTTGTCTTACTTTTCTTTTTGTTGCTTTTAACTTCATGTCTACTTTTCTCCTATCATCTTCCCTTTTACTCGTGTTGAAATGACCTTAACGTGTCACAAGCGACGTAAAACCCTTCAAAACTAAAATTCTATTTTAACTTGAACATTTTCCTTCTCTCTCTCTCTCTCTCTCTCTCTCTCTCTCTCTCTCTCTCTCTCTCTCTCTCTCTCTCTCTCTCTCTCTCTCTCTCTCTCTCTTTATTTCTATCTATCTCTTTTCATCCATGTTTTTATCCAGTGAATCCCTTCTTTCTTTCTTTCTTTCTATTTTATTTATATTTAAATGTTTTTGTCGACATGACAAGAATGTCTTCTCCTTGCATAAAGCTAGTAAAAAAAAACAAATGATAATGTTGCTCCAATGTTTATTGAATAACGAACCACGATCATATTATTATTCTCTCTAACATACATATCCAAAGTCCTTTGTACGTTTATAATGTTTTACTCCATTCCCTGCTGGTGTTTTCACTTATTATTATTATTATTATTATTATTATTATTATTATTATTATTATTATTATTATTATTATTATTATTATTATTATTATTATTATTATTAATTATTATTACTACTACTAATCTATACGCTTTTAAAATGCGTTTGACCTCTTTACAATCTGAAATTTAAATTTAGTTCTCGTGACTCCCATAAGATATATAATCAACAATTTTCTTAATTTTAGCATATGACCAGTCGACTCTAACTGCCTGGTATTAAACTTGAGGAGATGTCTATGAGTGAATTTACAAATGAATGTTTGGAGAGAAAAAAAAAAAAGGATTAGGTGTTTGTTTTATCCCTTTTTTCTTTTCTCTTGATGAAAGCAACTGTATTTACATTTTTTTCCCCCTCAGTAAAGGTAAATTAAGGCTGAATCTTTTTTCTTTCCTTTTTTTTTTTTCATTTTCTTTGACTTGACATTCAATTTTAGCTCCGATGTCATTGTGACATGATACTTGTCTAAAGTTTTGGGTTGTGAGTGGGGTTCCTGACCTCCCTTAGTGGGCAGGTAGGCTACTCTCTGTGTGTGTCTTCTATTCTCCTATTTTTCTGTTTTCCAACATGCTTTCTGTCTTTGTCTTGGAATGAGATTACTTGGTTATGTCCTGGCCCTGGCCGGATACCATGGCTGGGAGAGAAATAGTCAAATGAATAAGAGTTTTGGGAGATGATATTTTTCTTCTGGTAAATTATCTCTCTGTATTTCATATTATATATATATATATATATATATATATATATATATATATATATATATATATATATATATATATATATATATATATATATATATATGATTTATAACCATTTGAGTGTATTCCTCTTAGTGGGGACCTGTGCTTGTGTCGGAATGAGACGTTTAGGTGATTTCAAACTAAGTATACTGATAGTTTGCTCTTTGAATCTACATCTGTTCCCTATTTGAACTAATTCCCCTTTGTCTTCCCTTTTCTTGGATACTTAAATTGTAAGTCTAGAACTTTTTACTCTCACATTTCTCCCTTTTTACTGGCGCTGATATGACTTCAATGTGTTGCATGCATCGCAAAACCCTATAAAACAAACAAACAAAGTTTTGGGTCATATAGTATATTTATTTTTATTCCACCATTTTATATGAGATTGATTTTCCACAAAATTCTGTAAAAAAAAATTGTTTTGTTGTTTTTAAATGGTAAAACATACTTTTCTCTTTGAACGTTTAAACATGTTTTGTTTCGTCGAAACGTTTTCCAATCTTTTTCGAAACATTTGGCTTTTTTTTTTCAGTTGTGTATCCATCCTGCCTGTTGTGGGCAATTGGTTAAACTGATTGCTCTTCCCTTCCTTAATCCATATTATATCATTAGATTTCTTATGTTATCCGGGTTTTTTACCTGTCCTCTATATATTGGAATGCAAATCATACTTAGTGTTTTTGTTTGTTTGAGTTTTTTTTTTTTTTGCTTTTATTTTTCTTATTAATGAAGTCAAACTCGAATTTAATTTTTGGGCGGGAAAATTTTTAGACAATTCAAAATTTTCGAAAAGAGTCCAGTAAAAGGGTTTGAATTATATAAACACTTTCTGAGCACTTTATCACTGGATAGTAAAGCGCCTTATAAATGAATATCTATTATTAACAGACACATATTATGTGAAACATATAATCCATATGGTTTTATGTCGGGATTAATAAGACTGAAAAAAAAACTGAATTCTAGTCTAAAGTATGAAATTTAAGTGATATTATTATGCTGTATAAAAAAACAAAAGAGCGAATGTCATTCTGAGACTGGAGAAAGCTACAATTCTATTATCTGGTTATTTTTGAGTGTTCATTCATTTGACTTTTAAGTTCACCCCGATATATTTTTTTGAGACATCTGGTTACATATTATGGCTTTGAAGAAAAAACTTCCAGAAGACACTGGTTCTTTTTATTTCTTTTCTTTTGACGTCTGAATTTCAACAGCTCTTGCAATCTCTGAATGTAAATCAACTTTTTATTAATTATATATATATATGCCCACCCCCTTTTAATTTGTAAACCCCAAAAAGTGTCGAAAAGACAGAACTCTACTCAAACTTTAAACTATGGTTTTAATACTTTGTAAGATTTGCACTCAAACCCTTTGGCTGCTAGTTCCCGTGTCCTGTTACTGCCTTATTTAGAAAAAGTAAAATGATCATGATAGTTGTAAAATACTGCAGTCCTTGCCAAGCTTTGTGATTTTCTCAGCATTTGTAATTATGATTGATTATTGCATATAATGGTTGTTAAAGGTATTTTGTTGTTTGTTTATGTGTTTTTATTATTATTTTGTTGTTGTTGTTTTTTAAATTTTATTTTTATCTTTTGTTTTTTTTTAGATTTAAATTTGTCAAATAAGTTGCCGTTTGCAAAATAAAAAGGGAGACAAAGAAAATCCGGAATCGATGTTAATTTTGATATTATAATTGTTTTGATGATGGATACGATACGATATCTCTTTGTACATTAAAGATGATGATGATAATTAATACTTTTTTATGATGCGTGATGTAAATAAACCTTTTGTTATGCCTGAAAAAATATATCACAATTACTATTATTATTATTATTATTATTATTATTATTATTATTATTATTATTATTATTATTATTATTATTATTATTATTATTATTATTATTATTATTTGATGATGATGAAGGATCGAACATAAATAATTTGCCTTTTTATTATATTTTTGCTGACCAATGTAAAAACATTTTACATACCTAATTCATATTATTATTATTCGGCTTATTATTATTATTATTATTATTATTATTATTATTATTATTATTATTATTATTATTATTATTATTATTATTATTATTATTATTATTAATAATAATAATAATAATAATAATAATAATAATATTAATTTCCTATAAATATAAATATTTATTGTACACCTGTGATTACTGTACCTGCCATTACTTTGTACATGTGAGATTGGTTGAGTCAACGTTAGCTGTATGCAAGGCCGATACAAAAGAGATGGGTAATTGGATTCAATAGTCTGATGTCACGTCGCCCAGTAACGGCTGCCATCGTGGTTCTAAACAAAGAAAATCGGTACTTTTTATTCCTCTTGCTTGCTAGAACTTTTCATATGTCTTGTGATCAGAATGTATAGAAGTCAAAACATGATCATATTTATGATGTTTTTCTCCTCTGGGTACACTTTTATGCTCGTCGGAGAAATATTTCATAAGGGCGTCCGCCATTGTTCCGATAGTTTAGAGCCAGTTACTAAGTTACCATGCGTCATTACGAGGGAAGTGACGACATGACTATTGAAGCGTTTTGGAAATTAACAGATAACTTCACTGGATGGGGTTCCTAACCTTCCATAGTGGGATAGGGAGGTACTTACTGTGTCTTCTATCTCCCTATATCTGTTTTCCAACTTGCTTTCTGTCTTTGTCTTGGAATGAGATTACTTGGTTTTGTCCTGGCCCTGGCCTGATACCCTGCCTAAGTGGGAAACAGTCAAATGTATAGTCAATTTTGGGAGATGATATTTTTTTTCATTGTAAATCATCTCTCTGTTTTGCACTGTATTATGTTTTGTTTACATATTATTTATGATTTGTAAACATTTGAGTGTATTTCTTTTAGTGGGCAGCCTGTGCTTGTGTCTGGATGAGACTTTTAGGTGATCTCAAACTAAGTACTTTGATAGTGTGCTCTTGGAATCTACTTCTGTTTCATATTTGAACCAATTCCCCTTTATCTTACCTTTTCTTGGGTGCTTTAATTGTAATTCTAGAACTTTGTACTACCCCATTTTCTTCCTTTTTACTTGTGTTGAGATTAAATTAATGTGTTGCAAACGCCGTAAAACCCTTCAAAACAAACAAATAACTTCATATTTTTTAAAAATATATTGAAGAATGAATGACTTTTGTAAAATGAATAAATGGATGAATGGATAAATAAGGAATTGAGTGAAGGGAGAAAAAACAACAACATGGAAACGGTTGTTACTAATTTTTTTATTAATAGTTTGAAAATTGAAACTTTGTCATGCATCCGTTTGAAAGTTATATTGAAGTGACGTGATGGAATTTGCATGCTCCGAACAATGCATGGGAAATATGTCACCTGTCCTCTAATAACGGTATCGTTTCGAGTTGGGCCAGTTAACAAAACTGATTTTGATAGTAAAAGTTACTTGAAAAGTAGGATTTTTATTTGTTTGATACTTTAAAAAAAAAAACAAAAAAAAAAAAAAAAAAAACCCCAACAGACTATGGCCATGTCTTCAATGAGACATTTAAAACGCCATTCTGATTTTTATATTTTCGACTATATATTATTATTCTATGTTTACCACGTAAATCACCACCCTGTTATGATATTGTTTTTAGGCGCTGGGTTACATATTTGAGTGGTAAAAGCGTTGAAAACTTGAATTAAGTCGTAACATGTAAGAGTAGGAGAATGGAATGTTTGATTTACGTCAATATGCTAGATGAAACTGGTTCTTTGAATATGATAATTAATGCTATCTGTCATGTGTGATTATTCGTTTGATACATGTATCTAGCTCGTGTTTTTGCCGGAGAAAAGGAATATTTTTTTCTTTATATTATATATATATATATATATATATATATATATATATATATATATATATATATATATATATATATATATATATATATATATATATATGCTGTTGCTGATTTAAGTTGCTTTATTAATAGGTAGAACATCAATTGCCATGGATAGTTCTCATTTTCTCTGTTTGGTAGGAATTTTGTTACTGTTGCATTGAGCTGTATAATTCATCAGATCGGATCGATGGACCGTTTTCAAAACAATGCTGATTGATTTATGGTAAAAATCTTTATGCGTAAACTTTGTTGTTGTATTTATTTTATTTTTGTTTTGTTTTGTTTTTCCCTTCTTCTTTTAATTGCCGTTCGGTAATGTCTATCATATCGATGGCTCTTTGATTTAACCTCTGAAGTAGCGTCTTTGTAATACTATACTTCAGAGGTCAGATATGGCGATGAACTGCGGCTAAGAAAAATATTATCTGCAGGATATGCAATTGGTTCGTGTTGCTTGTTGCTTTTTTTCCTTCGGGTTTTGTATTTATTATCCGTTCTGATAGAATTTTTTTTGATATTTCTCCTTAATCTATCTCACTGATGATATTCCCTCTTTTTCTCACTCACTGTTGCCTTGGACAATTCCATAATGACGATAATGATGATGAACTTCAGACTTGATGTGAACTGAAACTTTAAGCTCAATTCCCTGTGTTAAAGAAATGTTATCAAAAATACTATGATTGCTATTGTATTGAATGATTTATATTTTGATACTATGTTATGTCTTTTGAAATATTATTATTATTATTGTTATTATTATTATTATTATTATTATTATTATTATTATTATTATTATTATTATTATTATTATTATTATTATTATTATTATTATTATTATTATTATTATTATTATTATTATATTATTATTACTATTATTACTATTATGATGATGATTATTATTATTATTATTATTATTATTATTGTTATTATTATTGTTATTATTATTATTATTATTATTATTATTATTACTATTATGATGATGATTATTATTATTATTATTATTATACAGATGTGTAATGACGTCAGCGTGACATATCATAATGCCCCTGTAATAAAGTGTGTTGCATGCCATGTCATCATCAAAGCTACCACGCGTCAA
>NC_088367.1:25855667-25860667 GCF_034508935.2 Berghia stephanieae
TATTATCGTTTTATATATATATAATGATTCGAAAAATAGAGCTATAATATCTGAATGCTGGTTTAAAGTGCAAGCACGCCTGGTGTAGATTTTGACGTTGGTTCAATATTAATGTTACTATCTTTCATTATTTCTATGAACTCCAGAACACTATTCCCCAAAGTTAAAGCATTAATGCTGATTATATACATGTTATTTTTTTTTTAAATATACATCATACGTATAGTTATCCTTTATTTATAAAGTGCAGTTGTGACGTCTTTATTATTATTATTATTATTATTATTATTATTATTATTATTATTATTATTATTATTATTATTATTATTATTATTATTATTATTATTATTATTATCATCATTATTATTGTTATTATTACTTGTTTGTTGATTTCATTCTTAGTTTTTCTCTTTGTTTTTGTTTTTCTTTTTTACTGTCATTTGGGGGAGAGGGGAGAGGTGATAATCGAGACATTAATTGATTTATTTATATATGTATGTATTACTTGACAGCGTATTAATTTATACTTTATCTAGATATAATTTTCATGAGCTTTTACAAAGAACGTCTATCTAAATATATTGGTTCTTTTTATGACGAAATTAAGTGTTGCTGTCAATGCGTTAATCAAGGAACATGTTTTATTTTCGGTTTAAAAAATATTTAACGTAAAAACGATCATTACAATCAATGAAAAAAACAAAAACAACAATAACCATTTATGTGATTAAAGTCAAGTTTGATAATAATTTTTAGGACTAGTCTAGTGCGATAACCTCCCACAGTGTCTTCTATCCCACTGTATCTGATTTCCAATTACTTTCTGTCTTTGTCTTGGAATGAGATTACTTGTTTTTTTCCTGGCCCTGGCCGGACACCCTGGCTGGGAGGGAAACAGTCAAACGTATAGTTTGAGTTTTGGGAGATGATCTTTTTTTTTGTCCTGTAAATCATCTCTGTTATGCATTGTATCACTTTTTTGTATTATATATAATAATTTGTAAACATTTGAGTATCTTCCTCTTTGTGGGAACCTGCGCTTGTGTCTGTATGAGACTTTAAGGTGATCTCAAACTATGTACACTGATATTGTGCTCTTGGAATCTACATCTGTTTCCTATTTGAACCATTCCACTTTGTCTTACTTTTTCTTGGGTGCAATAATTGTTATTCCTGAACTTTTTACTATCTCATTTTCTTCCTTTTTACAGGCACTGATATGACCTTAATGTGTTGCAAGTGCCGTAAAACCCTCAAAAACAAACAAAACAAAGACAAACTAGTGCGATAACCATCTTCGCCATTTCCTCTATTTCACAATATTATTAATTAAGTTGCTCCTTACAATTTGCTTTTGTTTCACCATGGACCTGTCTGGGGTCCTTTGCTGGGTGGGTGACTGTTATACGGATGTTTCCTCTCGTGGATGGATGGTGGTGATTTTTGTTCCTACTGTAAATCCATTTTTCATCGTGTGTAGTTATTATTACTTTAAAATACGTAATTTGTAGACTTTTTTTTTCAACTGTTTTGGAAGGGAACTTATAATTTGTCTCTGATTAGGTAAACGAATACGATGATACTGCTTTTATATTTATTTACGTTCTAAGTTTGAATTAGTAAATATCCAGATGTTAACTTAAAGTATGATATGTTATACACTTCACAAAACTCCAACCTCCCCCCCCCCCCCCCACCCCCACCCCACAAACCCCTAAATGGAAAAAAAGAAGTCATACAAACAAAAATTAAAGTTTAAAACAAAAACACGAACTTACATTTACGACAATGATATTAAAATGACTAGTTACATTTTTAAAATATGTTTTCGCATTGTCTATTTATATTTACTAGATATTCAAATAACAATTTGTTGTCTTTTGTTGTATTTATATATCCTATTTATTTATTTTTGATTTATTAAAAAAAATTTTGGGTGTTTTTTTCTTTCCGTGTTTACTTTTGCGACTCCTCTATATCTCCCATTATACACGAACGGGACATTGTTATTTATACATATCTAAAAAAAAAAAAAAACCCCAACCTTTATCGCTTTGATGATAATCCAAATTCATTATTAATTAATATATTTATAATTTAATATAAACCACTTGTTGCAAATTCTTAAGCTCGTGCTAGCTGTTGATTCCCTCTCTCAAAGATGTTAATAGAATATTAGGTATAATATTATATTGAGCATGACACATTGTGCGTGATTCTTGTTATAATATATTGCGTAACTCTGGTTTGTTTCCATAGCATTGCATAGCAAAGCACATTTTAACCAAGCAATCCTTTGTTTTAGGTAAAGGAAATGCGTGAGATATTTATCTACAATCCGGGGACAGACACTTGATATGTTAAGTTATATTTTTATCTTATTATTGGGCCATTCTTCCCCTTTATTGAATCGTTTTAAGAGTGTACAATTCCCACACGTCGATATAATATACTTATTGTTGTTGTTGTTATTATTATTATTATTATTATTATTATTATTATTATTATTATTATTATTATTATTATTATTATTATTATTATTATTATTATCATCATCATATTCGATCTTGCTGTTATTATTATTATTATTATTATTATTATTATTATTATTATTATTATTATTATTATTATTATTATTATTATTATTATTATTATTGTTATATATTTTTTTTGTAAACAACTGAATTTATCGAATCGTCTGTATAATACGCGAACTTGATTGAGCTATAATTTTGTTACTCGTGAGCGTGAATGGTTGCTTTCTGTACAAAGGGCTGCGCTTTTGAAGACTATTTTGTGTGATTCCTAAAAAAGCGTATACGTATGTGTGTGTTTGTGTGTGTGTGTGTTTGTGTGTGTGTGTGTGTTTATGCGAGAGAGAGAGAGAGAGAGGGAGAGAGAAAGAGAGAGAGAGAGGCAGATAGAGTACGTTAAATTTTTTCTGATATGAATTCCTAATTGATTTCATGAGTGTGATTTTTTTATATTGTTTATACAATGATTGTATTTGATAATATTAATACTATAATGAATTTAATGTTTTTTGATGCCGATTGCCCATGCTAATACAACACCAGGAGTACACGAAATAAAGATGCTGTATAGTTATCAAATTGTTGTGAATTTTATTTTTTTGTTTGTGAAAGTGAATGGGAAAAAAAACTATGAGGATGATGATGATAAAAAAAAGAGATTTTATACAGCGCAATATCCACTTAATGTGCTCAAAGCGCTTTACAAGGGGTCCCTAACCAACAGCAACACGTAACATGTAGAACGAAACATGACGCCTGTTAAGCGATATTACAATTTTTTTTTCTGACAGGTACTCATTTTACACCTGAGTACGGTAAGAGAATGTGAGTAAAGAGCCTTTTCCAAGGACTCAACTATGCGCCGAGCGAGAGGCTCAAACCCAGGACCTTCCGATCCGAAAGCGAGTGTCATACCACAAGACCACATAGCCGCACAATGATGATGATGATGATGATGGTGAGTTCACGACCTCCCATAGTGGACAGGGAGGTTCTTGCTGTGTCTTCTATCTGACGGAATGCTCTTGGAATCTACGTCTGTTCCCTATTTGAACCAATTCCCCTTTGACTTGCTTTTTCTTGGGACTTTGATTGTAAATCTAGAATATTTTGACTTTTCCTTTTTCCCATTTTTACTGGCGCTGATGTTGTTTAAATGTGTCGCAAGCGCCGTATCATCCGTTAAAACAAAAACAACAAACATGGTGATGATGATGTATTGGTGTCACTGATGATGATGGTGATTATTATGATGTATTGGTTCACTGTGATGATGATGATGATGGTGGTGGCGGCGGTGGTGGTGACGACGTAAGAAAGGTGGTTATCATAGAGACAATGTCACGGATATTGGAAAGTGTTGCAGTCAAGGGACATCATCCATGACAAAATTAATTACACTTAATATTTAGTGGATACCCTCCCTTTATTAGTCACTGAACTGATCAAAATAATTCTCTTTCATCCATAACTATCTCGCAGGTCCTGATATAGCTCAGTTGGTAGAGCACTTGCTTCACTCGCAATAGGACCGAGATGGATCCCGGGTGCAGTGATTGGGTAGCTGGTTCTGCCAGAGCTAGCGCAAAGTACTTTTGCGAGAGACTAGCGTCCGATCAAAACGATAGCTAACAATTACCATTGTCCGTTTCATGCTATAGAAACCGAGATAGAATCTGAATTCATGGGCTTAATGATTCTGGAGTACTTTTTAAAAAAAACAAAAAAATATTTCATCCACGAATAAGGCCTCTGTGCGTATTGTGTATGTATGTATATATATATATATATATATATATATATATATATATATATATATATATATATATATATATATATATATATGTATATATATATATGTATGTATGTATGTATGAATGTATATATATATATATATATATATATATATATATATATATATGTGTGTGTGTGTGTGTATGAGAGAGAGAGAGAGAGAGAGAGAGAGAGAGAGAGAGAGAGAGAGAGAGAGAGAGAGAGAGAGAGAGAGAGAGAGCGAGAGAGAGAATGTGTGTACTGTCTTTAGAACTTTAAAAATTATGCTGGGATCCACATTTTTATTCCCCAAAATCTTGCTTTTTTTTCAACAGAAATGTCCTACTCCTTAGTCGTTTCCATTCAGATTGTGAAATGTTTACTTAAGCAGCACATCATCGAATCATTTTAATGTCAATTTCCTTCAGGTTTCTCATAGGCACTTTACCACAGAAACATCTCAAACGCATCAACTAATAATTAATTGCTCAAAATCTACGTTTTTTCCCTATGGGACAGCGTGGCTCAGCTGTACGGTCTTTGCTTCATACCTGAAAGGAACCGAGTTCGACCACTCGCCGCGCTGTGTGGTCTTGAGCAAGTTACCTCGCCCTAGCTCACTTTGAGACGTTGCACTGCGGTTGACGCCTAAGTTATTCCAGGCTTCCTTTGTGAATAGACCCTAAAGACAAA
>NC_088367.1:25865667-25870667 GCF_034508935.2 Berghia stephanieae
ACTTGATGGTCAGGTAAAGTCACAAAGTTAAAGAAAGGCCAGATCTCAACAGAGCACTACTCAAAAAGAAATTAAACAACATTAATTTCTGTTTGGTAATACTGTCTCACAACAGAGACAGGAGTTAGAAGCCGTGATAGAACGTTACTATGGACTTTCACAACAGAAAATACGAAACGTCCTTCTCCACCACGGACTTACAGCAGAACTGAAGATGAAATTAAAAGTCACTATCTTTACCGGTCATTCGCATGAATCATGGAAAAAACTCGAGGCGAAATGGGGGTGGGTGTTGTAATTTAATGTTCTTTTCCCCCTAAACATGTTTACCCCTAAATGAATACAAAGCGCGTACGATGGATGGATCGTCACGAAGTCAACCATGGTCTATGGAGACAATGGCCATTCGCAGCTCCGATAACGTCAGGGATTAAATTGGGGATGTCGAAGATCAGACTCAAAGACTCGACGGAAATACTACACCCTCACGTTTTAGAGTGACAAAAGAAATAAATCAAGATAAGGTTGGATGTCCGGAGTCGTGCATACCACAGCATACCCTACAGCGCCATAAAATCCAAAGGCATTTCCTTACAGGGCTTAATAATGAATCTGAAGGATTACGACCTTGTAACAATGCGCCACCAAAGCGGCTTTTATTCAAATTTATCCCTTTACGCAAACTAGACCCTGAAGACAAAGTTACCCCTTTAAAAGCAAAGTTATCGCTATAGGCAAATGTACCTCTTGAGGCAAAGTTACTCCATGAAGCAAAGCTACATCTTGAGGCAAAGTTACTCTTTGACGCAAACTAAAAACAACGGTATGTATTAAACAGCATGTAGGGATCAATCTCACATACGGAAATATACTTACTCATTAATTTATGTCCCTACCACCGAACACGATCGTCTAGGCATTCCATGAAGGAATACGGAAAATACATCGATCCAGCAAAAGTTTGATATCAACATGAATTACCCATTCTATCCAAATTGAGAGAACTAGGGGATGAATAATCCAGCCCAAGGAAAAGCACGAAAGTGTTGAAAGCTAGGCTTCAATACTGGACCTCCAGGGTCACAAGTGTAATTTCTTAATTACTTGATCACCTAGTCAAAAAAAGAGAAAAAAGCGCTCTCGTTCAGCCAGTAAATAAGGAATAGATGAAGCAAGGGGGGCGGGGTGACTTGACTTACCTGACGTATGCCTCTTGGTTCCTGGCGAAGCATAGGGCCTCAACAGTCAACAGCACTCTTCCATTTTCTTATGTCCTTGGCACAGACCTTTGCTTAACTCCAGGTACGATTAGAGACGCACAAATCGTGGTGAAGCCTCCTCCGCCTGTTCTGTTTTGGATGACCTCGTTTCCTCTTGCCCTGCGGATTCCATTCGAGAGCGTGCTTGGTTATGTTACAGGGCTCCTTACGAAGGGTACGGCCAACCCATCGCCACTTTATGCCCCCTGACCTGCTCTTGGTTTGTTCTTGTCCAAAAAAGTCCAACGGGGAGGAAATTTTCAAGCATTTAAACATTTTTTTTTTGGTTTAAACCACTATGCAAGAAAGCTTTAAACTCGATCTGGGATGTGTTTTCTATTCGACAAAGCCTTTCAAGGTCAAGGCTGACATTTCTAGGGTGAATTCGAACCCAAAATAACTCAGCCCAACTATACGTATGTAATGTGGAGTTTATGTGTGTCACAAAGTGACTTTGCCAAAGGTAGGTTCGGTGACCACACAACCTCCGACCAAATCAGCAACTTTACAGGGAAGTTAAAGTGGAATAAACTAACTACGCTAGCATACCAATGAACAAGGGGTGATGTCTACACAGACAATAGCATGTTATTCCAATGAAATACCTTATAATAATAACTTCACAGCCAATACGTTTTTATGGCGATAAACAGACAATTGTTTTCTACCCTTTGGATAGGAAGGACTCTGTTTTATCTCACTGTACCTTTCGCCAGATCTATTATACCAAGCGGTACAGTCTTTGCTTCGTACCCGAAAGGTACCGAGTTCGGTCACCCGCTGCTATTGCGCTGTGTGGCCTTGAGCAAGTCACCTTGCCCTAGCTCAATTTGCGGCGCTGCACTGCGACTGACGCCTGGAATATTCCAGTCTTCCCTTGGAATAGACCCTAGAGATAAATTTCCCCTATGGAATAAATAAAGGGAATTTCTGATTTAAAAAAAAAATGAAACGACAAGTTCTTTATCGATACCACAAAAGTATTCGGACTCTATTCAATCATCCCAAGCTTTGTTATCAAAATACCGGAATCGATCCACTCGATCCAATTAACCAGTAGATTTTTGACCAATCAAAACATGGAATTTGTGACACACCTTCACACGTGCTCGGACAAACATATCGAGTTGTTTATAAACAATAACGTGAATGAAATTAACATCTCTATGACCGTTGTTATTGTTTTTATACCGCCATATGGGTGACTAGTTATCACACAATGTTCTCAATCATAAACGTTTAAGATTATCGAGTTTTCTGTGTTGGTTTTATTCATCAAGCAGGTAGAACAGTGGGTATTTTACTTAGACACATAACATCGATTGTAAAACCTGTGTAGTTTGCTATGTTTACCAATCACTGTCATTGTTTACATTATGACGACTGTCCGAGGGGCGTGATAATCCAAGTGTCTATTCGGAGCGAATGAAATCTCCCGTCGTAGATGTATATATTGACAATGAAAATGTTACTGCTTGAAGCTTGAAGGAAAATAATAACGATAAGTAACGAAATGCCAGCTTCAATTTATTGAACGAAGACAGATAATGTGAACGTTTCGGGTTTCCACTTTATCACCAAAACACGATGAATGAAAGAAACACTAAAGACGAATGAGAAATGTGAGAATGGCGTAGTTAATGTAAATAAACATTAACACTGTGTATATATATATATATATATATATATATATATATATATATATATATATATATATATATATGTATATATATATATTGGGAAAATACGTGTCAAAATGTTATACGTCATACAAATGACACGACAGATTTTGCTGCTACCGGGCATGGTGCGTGTCAAAATATTATACATCACACAGATGAAACATTAGCTTTTGTTGCCCCGTTTCCAATTGCTAGTATTACCTTAAAATTTAATGCAATCGCAATTTAGTGCTCGAGCATGATAATATTGATAGGCGATTTATTTCTAATGTGATAATAGTAGTAATCTAAAAACGATCTTTCACATACCGCCTTACTCATTAACTGTGCTCAAAACGCATTACAATGGGTTCGAAGCCAACAGCAACATTTAACACGAAGGAAGGACGAGACATGACGTCTGTGAGACACTATT
The DNA here is from genome assembly GCF_034508935.2 of Berghia stephanieae. NCBI lineage: Eukaryota > Metazoa > Mollusca > Gastropoda > Nudibranchia > Aeolidiidae > Berghia > Berghia stephanieae. Next base: position 25,869,024 of record NC_088367.1, read on the forward strand.
TCACATTTTACTTCTCTTCTTTTCAATTTAAAAAAAAGAATAAAAAAAATCGACAGAAACAAGATGCTGGCCAGGTAACCATTTTGCATCCGAGCACGATGAGAGAATGTGAATAAAGAGCCTTTTTCCAAGGATTCAACTTTGCGCCGTACAGAACAGGACTTGAATAAGGGACTTAGATGTCTGAAGACAACTAGAAGTAGTCCTTCATAGCAATTGGGTCCATGGAGCCGGAGTTTATCTCGGTTTCTATATTGTAAAACGGGCAATAGCAATTGCTTGCTATCCTTTGGATAGGACGCCAGTCCATCGCAGAGTACTCTCCGCCAAATCTAACAGACCCAGCTACCTAATCCCTGCTGAGTGGACAGGTGGTTCAGAATAAATCTCGACCGCACCCGGTATCGATCTTGATCCCTTTGCGTGTGAAGGGAGTGCTCTATCAGCTGAGCTATCAGGACCCCCACCGAAGGCAAGTGTCATAAAACCACAAAGCGACATTTGTTCTACTCGTATGTTGGTGCACAGCAATTTTCTTTTCTTTTCTACGTCCCTCCACACCGCATCGTGGGCATTCTATGAAGGAGATCCCAGGTTTTAGGATTTTACACATGATGAGGGGTAACCCACACCGGAGACTGACTCCGACGACCCGGCACTGCCGACCTCTGACGTCTTCCGGATAAAGACGTCGGGCACGGACAAAATACTAAGAGTAAATAGAAGAGCCGCTAGACCTACCCATACCAAGCTCGAAAAAAAAACCGATGTCCGGAGGAAGACCATTACAAAGGGCTGGCTTAATAGGGAATGAGATTAGCGGAAGAGTAGAGTCCCTTGATTGGACGTCACCTTACAGAGAGAACGCCAAAATGGTTTTGCGCATGCGTCTCTCTCGTCCTTGCTTTCGGTGAAGTGTCTCATGCCGCTTTCATCGGAAGCGAGGACGAGAGACGCATGCGCACAACCAACATGACGTTCTCTCTCGAATAACTTTTCCGCCTGTGACGTCCAATCAAGGTACGTTACTCTTCCGCTAATCTCATTCCTATAAGATCAAAGAGAGAGAGAATGGGGATACCCCTATCAAGCGTACAGTGGACGGTGTCCCCGTTTCGACATGAAATAAGACCCGGGAACCCTTGTACGCAGATTCCCTGACTACAGACAGAGATGCATATACGAGATGGAAGCCGGTTTGGGCGAATTCAATCCCTCGAGGGGGCCGGTACATTAACTCCTCGAAACTGGGGGAGAAGTTGCAAGGTTTCTCCACAAGTAAGAGGAGGTACTGGGTTGTAGCAAATCCGCTTCGGCGAGAACCTGCCTGACGGCAAAATCGCTTCATCAGTTGGGACTTTCCACCTGTCCAACATGTAACCGATGTGGTAACGAGCCCGAAACCGCAGAGCATCTAAGTGAACGGTGTGTTGTGATGAAGCTGCCGGACGAATTTGCGGCGGTGCACGAATGCGGTTAAGAATGTGCTGATTGGGTCGATCGTCATAACATAAACAGAGCACCATTAGAAGCTGTCTCAAACTGGTATTATGTTGGAATTATTTTTTTTCATAATCCAAAGAGGTCTATGATATAAACAGCGTCTTTCAGCCTTAAGCCAGGATTAAAAGAATGAAATCGTAA
>NC_088367.1:25878167-25890667 GCF_034508935.2 Berghia stephanieae
GGGTGAAGACATTTTGTTGATTCTAAGAAAGAATCTGGGTGAAGATATTTTGTTGATTCTAAGAGAGAATCTGGGTGAAGATATTTTGTTGATTCTAAGAGAGAATCTGGGTGAAGATATTTTGTTGATTCCGTGTGGGGAATCTGGGTGAAGCTATTTTGTTGATTCCGTGTGAGGAATCTGGGTGAAGCTATTGTGTTGATTCCGTGTGGGGAATCTGGGTGAAGCGTTGGTTCCGTGTGAGGACCTGTATTAAATCAGTTGTTTTGACTCTAATATACGTCTATATTAAGTCAATGTTTTGATTCTGTGTAGGAATCTGGGTGAAGCGTTGGTTCTGTGTTAGGACCTGTAGTAAATTTGTTTTGATTCTATATTTGAGTCTATATATAGATCAATGTTGAATTCCGTGTAGGAATCGGTATTAATTGCCTGTTTTGAATCTGTTTTGGGATCTATATTGACCGCATATCGTTAATAAGGTTACTTGTAATACCACTTTATTCTACGTGAAAGTAACATTTACGGCAACAGTGTCGATAAACATATTGAAGTTTGTTTATTTGAATTTGAATTGGTTTGATTAATTGTCCTAGAGATGGATGTGGAAAGATTAATTAAACCTGGAGAAAAATTGGAGTTAAGGGGTGAAGATCTCCGTGCTTGGGTGACAGCCCAGTTACAAGAAGATGAAGAGAGAAAAGAGAAGGAGAGAGAACGTGCCAAAGAAGAGGAGGAGATAAGCAGAGCACGAGCTCAAAGGCAAGAAGCTCTGATGGAGAAAGAGCTTGAACTGCTTAGGTTAAAGTCGGAGTGTCAGGCTTCCTCCAACAACGACAGTATGACAAGTGACATTCGATCATTTACTCATGCTCCCACTGTTAAGAGTCCTCGACTTCCATGTTTTGACGAAAACAAGGATCATGAACCACCGAAATGCATGACACACGGCAAGGTGGAGTTGAAGTGTGGATGTGTGATGCCGATGTTGTCTGTCGAAGGAAGGGACAACAATGAGCCCGAATAATTGTCGAGATCGATGTGATCTTGAGGCATTTCGTTGATCTAACTAAATGTTGTACCAAATTTAGTCTTAGGGGGGAGATATGTAACGAAATGCTTCCGTGTAGGCGTCAGTTTACGACAGGATGTACGTCGTCGTAGTATTAGTTGTTGTTGTTATTGAATCCCTCCGGAACAACCCTTCTTTTGTTGATACAGGTCGTATCAGATCATGCACCTATGGCCCGGAAGTTTGAATTAAACTACGTAGTGTGGGTGTTATTGTGAGAAAGGCATCAATCTTGTTTTCTCCGTAAACTTATAAGCAAAGTAGGATCCCTGTATTCTACGGGAGTGACTTTGTTATGGTATGGCTTGATTGATATCTCGTAACTATGGGGCTGACGAATTTATTTATCCTTGATATGAGGATGTCCGGTATCAGGATGGGTTGTTGTTGTCCATGATTATGGAATCTGGGGGAGTTTTAAGGAATTTCAGATGTTTACGGATATGACTAACATCCGGTTGTGTGGGTAGAATTTTGCTTCGTTTGCTTGATTTTTGCCTATAAATGCCAGAGTTTTGAGCAGTTTCTTCAGACCACTCAGCGGAGTCTTTTAGGCTCATTGTCTCAAAAGAGACCAGACAGCGGAGTCTTTTAGGCTCATAGTCTCTAAGCGATAACCACAGCGGAGTCTTTTAGGCTCATTTGTTTAACTCTTGTGTAGAGTTAGATTAAAGTCTTGTGTAGACTTTGTAGTGCTCAAAGTTCGAGCTGAAACACGTTTTGTGTTAACTCTTGTGTAGAGTGTGATTTAAGTCTTGTGTAGACTTTGCGGTGCTCAAAGTTTGAGCTGAATCAAGTTGTGTTATAACTCTTGTGTAGAGTTTGATTAAAGTCTTGTGTAGACTTAATTTGTGATTTCAATAATCTGTTCGGCTCTGGTGAGATTTTGAATAATATGTTGTGATTACAATTATGATTGTGTTTTGATATCAATATCATAATATCACTTTAAATTTTGATTCTCAATTAATTAATCAGATAATGAAATTAATTGTGTAATATATTCTTGTTGTAAAGAAAATAAGCTTTTCTTGCTATAAAGCATTATTATTTCATATCTACAAAGTAAAGCAATATTAATCAACATTAATAAATTGATTTGTTAAAGTAAAATAATATTTACTCATTTAAAGTAAACATATTGAGTGAGTTCGAATATAGATAGAGTTATATTCGTATGATTATCATATTATAACAAAATCATTTTCTTTCTTTAAAGTGAATGAGCCGTTGGAGGCTGGGCTTTAACAAGCCAACTTTAGGCTATACGCTCATAGCTTGACACTAATAGAAACTGAACATTTGCCTGTTTTATAAGTTACCTGTGAAGAACCATTTGCTTATTTTAATATCAGAACATTGAGAAACAATTGATCTGTTTATGAATACTGTGAAATCAGAACAATTTCAAGAAGAGACAAATTAACAATATTAGAACAACCTTACAGTTTTTGTTGAATATCAAGGACACTCTTTTGGCTTTCTTCTACACGTCTGGATTGTGTTTAGTTAGTTAGTTAATTATTAGTTGCCTGTATGACTGTGATGGTTGCAACCTATCTGTGAGATTGTCTGATGTGGTAGCGGTTTGGTAAAGTATTGATAATTAATTGATTTAATTATATATTTTCATATCGCTTTCATATCATATTCATCATCACACCATCTCCATCAATTTGTCATCCATCCATTTGATTTCATACTTATTACATCTATCATTTCATCTTCATATCTCATAATATCTTTGTTATATTGTAATAAAATATATCTTCATTTAGCTTCAAAACCTTTATCAACGTATTGTGTTTGGTTATTGATCGGTGTCGTAGCTTGAATATAGCACACATAAACAAGGTTGCAAACTGCGCTACATAAGCATACGGTTTACGTGCGCACTTTGTGACAATGATGGTCATGATGATCATGATGATGATGATGATGATGATGATGATGATGATGATGATGACGATGATGATGATGATGATGATGATGACAATGATGATGATGATGATGACGATGATGATGATGATGATGATGATGATGATGATGATGATGATGATGATGATGATGATGATGATGATGATAATGATAATAATAATAATAATAATAATAATAATAATAATAATAATAATAATAATAATAATAATAATAATAATAAGCATATTTCTATAGCGCCTTTCCTCGAAACCTCAGAGCGCTTTAAAAAAAAGGATATAATGATGATGATGATGATGATGATGACGACGACGACGACGACGATGATGATGATGATGATGATGATGATGATGATGATGATGATGATGTTGACAATGATGATGATGTATAGTAAGACAAACGACAAAAGGTGTTGAATAAACATACGTTTTTCACATGTGAAATAATATCATAAACAAAGCAATAGTCATACTCTGACATGATATATATTTTTTTAAATCTTGCGATTGGATAATAAGACAGAATACAAGGTTCCCAAAATTCTATATTTAGAAAGTCTAAATTAATGTTTGTTAATAAAACCCCATTCCTAAAGAAAATTGTTGAGATTTTGAGATGACAATGAATCATAAAATCAAGAAGCTTTAAAAGCTATGTTGAATTGTATGTGTGCGGGGCTTGATGAATAGGTGTGAGATTCTCATTCTCTTGATCAGTCATTGGACATTATTGAGGGCAATCAATGTTGTCCCATCACACTGACTTCTTCAGAGAATTTTTATTCCTCATATAAATCACAAAATTTAACTAAAACGACGTTTACCTTGAATTAAACCCAAACTCTTTTTACGGATACACTCTGTCGGAATAAAGTACTATCGCCTAACAGGCGTCCGTCCTGTCTCGTCCTACGTGTTAAGTGTTGGCTAGGGAGCCCTTGTGAAGGAGTAAAGCGCATTGAGCACGTTAAGTGGATATTGAGCAATATCAAAAGCTAGAGTTCTTTCTATATTATTTGAGCTATCAAAAATTCGAGCAAAATAACGATGCGTATTCATTAATCAATTTATACGATCCGTCACCAACTGCTACTTTGTTGTGGTAACTAGATGCTAAAATGTGAATCTATAATAATTTAATCAAACATCAAATTAGGGTTAATGTAATCAATGAAAATGCGGCTATGTGTGTGGTCTTGTGGTATGACACTCGCTTTCGGATCGGAAGGTCCTGTGTTCGAGCCTCGCTCGGCACATAGTTGAGTCATTAGAAAAGGCTCTTTACTCACATTCTTTCACCGTACTCGGGGTGTAAAAATGAGTATCTGGCCGTTTACAGAGTTGTCTCTGTCCGAAAAATTATAATATCGCCTTACAGGCGTCATGTCTTGTCCTAAATGTTGAATGTTGCTGTTGGCCAGGGACCCCTTGTAAAGCGCTTTGAGCACGTTTAGTGGATCTTGCGCTATATAAAAGCTCATTTAAAAAATATTAAATACTCGTATAACAAACCAAAAAAAAAAATACGATGAGAGAGTCCATCAGATGACGGCTTGGTCCATGCAGGAATGGATAATTCATCAAATGAACGTCTGATGTCACCAGGAATGACATATTATGTTGTCCAAAGTGAGCAAATTGGGGGTTAATTACCTTGCTCAAGGAAAAAAAAACGATAGTGCCTGAAGCGGGACTTGAATCTTGTACCTTCCGGGTTATAGTGCAATACCTTAACCACTCAGTTTGAATTTATGGTTCACATACTATAGTGATTCTATCATATTTTGTTATACACATTGATAATAAATGACTTTTACCATAAGTTTGTTTAAGTTTTGTTTTCCTTAGAAATTGATAAATATATGACTCTTACGATAAAGACGTTGTTACTATTAGCCTACTATTATGTCCTATCAAATTTCCCCATTAAAAATACCTCTTGAATATACTTACTTAAAACTTCTTGGGTATTTGAAGTAAAACGTTTTGGCGAAGGAAAAAATGTTTTCATCACAGGAATACAGTGCAGTAATTCCAAATAGTTAGTCTTTTCATGTCATAATCAAAGGGGGTTACATAGGTCAAAAGACTTTTAAATATCCTGTTGTGTTTGCAAATATAGATTTATAATAGTTTAAAACAAACAAACAAAAAAAAAAGATCAAATTGATGCAGGGGTATTATAAGTACATTAAATAATATATTATACAAACAAAAGGTAAGGTTAGGGCATTCATATTTTTTCACCACAGACTTGTTGATCATAAGCATATTTCTGAAAAACAAATCTCAGTTATCGTACATGTACTTCGAGGTATATTGAGGCGTGTTGTCAAAATTGCAAAGAGTCATTGAAAAATACCAATTGTTTTTTCCAGGCATTATCTCTTTTCTGCTAAAATGCACCTACAAATAGAAACGAATCTTTATTTTCTTCTTATTTCGATAGCATAAAAATAGCTGTCAACCGCACAAAACAAATATGTATTAAGTAGTTAAACGTTTTAACAACTAAAGCGAATAATAATATTATGATAAGAACCAACCATTCTCTCTGGCTGGCAAATGTACAGTCTAGTGACGTCAACTGTAATCGTATAATGTCAAGTCAGTGTGTACCTCCTTGTTTTTTTTTCATAATATTTCAAGAGAAGTGTTCTGTAAATGGCCCAGCATAGAAAACTTCGGTCCGTTAAATTAAAGGGCCATACCTTTGTTTTATTGTCAAACAACATGCACAAACACAATACTACCTCTTTTAATTTTGGCCAGAAATTTTTTAATCCAACTTGCCAAAAAAAAAAAAAAGAAGTCTCTTGTTACTGACTTTGAAACTATTTGGCAAATTGGGAATCATCTTGATTTTGAAAGCACGATATTTGACTTATTTTCTGGCCAAACTGAAAAAAAAAGTATTTTGTGCGTTGAACAATGCAGAAATACCTATCTACCTACTACCACACCATTAATGTGAACAAAGGCCCTCATTATCACCGTTGACGTCATGGGTATGATAAATCGTGCAGAGAAAGCCTTTATTGAGTCATTGTCCTTGGGGTTGAGGCGTTGTGATTTGAATTCATAAAGTACGCTTTTTATTATTATAAGATATGCATACCTTAATGGCGTTTCTCCACAGTTCTATCTCGAGCCCAGAGCCTGCTGTCCGTGGGAATTGGCGAGTTCTAAATGCCTTTTATTATTCATTGCTGTTATTATCATCATCATCATCATCATCATCATCATCGTCATCATCATCATCATCATCATCATCATCATCAATATCATTATCATCATCATCATCATCATCATCATCATCATCATCATCATCATCATCATCATCATCATCATCATCAATATCATTATTATCATCACCATCTTTAATATCATCATCATCATCATCATCATTATTATTATTATTATTATTATTATTATTATTATTATTATTATTATTATTACTATTATTATCATCATCATCATCATCATCATCGTCATCATCATCATCATCATAATACTCATCATCATCATCATCATCATCATCATCATCATCATCATCATCACCATCATCATCATCATCATCATCATCATCATCATCATCATCGTCATTATTACTATTATTATTATTATTATTATTATTATTATTATTATTATTATTATATTATTATTATTATCATTATTATTATCATTATTATTATTATTTTATTAAATGGTAAATGCAACCCCCCCCCCCCCCCCACACACACACATACAAATATGATAATATATAAAATGATACCATTAATAACCACAAAATATATAAAATTGGTAACAACAACAATACTTACAATAACAACAATTATAGTCATAATTAACGAAGTACTCATTCACACTTGAATCGAGAAAGAAAGAAAATGGAATTAAAGCCCTTACAAGACAATGGGGCCAGAATTTGATGCGCTTGGCTAAGAAGCTCATAACATTGCCATCCGGAAGTATCACGGATCAACACACAAAACTATGTGTATCCATGAATGTTTATATTCCGGTTAATACAGTTCAGTGAGCATTACTCATAAACGCGAATGGCAAAAATCAATAACAAAAACCTGAGTGACGTCATCTACGAACTATCTTTTATGCAGTAATCTGGAAAAAAAGAAGACAAAAAAAAAAAAAAAAAAAAAACTCATAAAGAACAAAAATTCACGGTTTTGTTTATAAACAACCAACTATGTTTGTCCGAGCACGTGTGAAGGTGTGTCACAAATTCCATGTTTTGATTGGTCAATAAACTCCTGGTTAATTCCCAAAGTTGACAAAGTATTGTTTTTCTGCTTTAGATTTCTTTGGGAAATGCATTCCGTTTTCTTATACGATACCGGGAATCACCACTTTATTATTATTACTCCTTATGGGGAAGTAAAATAGTAAAGAAACTCTGACTCATGGATAATATTTTCTCGTCCTACATGTTAAATGTTGCTGTTGACCAGGGACCCCTTGTAAAGCGCTTTGAGCATATTTAGTGGATATTGCTCTATATAAAGCTCAATTTTTAAAAAATATTTTTTAACGCGTTTGGATGAAATAGAACAATTAGATTTAACGTTGGCCAGTCTGATGGATGCGTTAAGAGTATGGAGGCGCTGGGGAGAGCAATTTCCCCAAAACTTTCCTGGAGAGAGACCACTATGGAGGAGGCAGTGTTCGCGTGTGGGGAAGGTATTCAGCTACCGTCATGGGACACCACTCCATGTCTTTAGAGAACGAGTTACTGCCCAGGTGTGACTGGATGAGATCATAAGACCAGTCGTTATACCAGCATTTCAGGCAAACAATGACCTTCTCAATTGGATTCAATAGTCTGATGTCACGTCGCCCAGCAACGGCGGCCATCGTGGTTCTAAACAAAGAAAATCTGTACTTTTTATTCTTCATGCTGGCTAGAACTTTTCATATGTCTTGTGATCAGAATGTGTAAAAGTCAAATCATGATCAGATTTATAATGGGTTTTTCCCCCTCTGGATACGCTTTTATGGGTCCGCCATTGTTCCGATAGTTTAGAGCCAGTTACAAAGTTACCATGCGTCATTACGAGGGAAGTGACGTTACGACTGTTGAAGCTTATTTCCAGCAGGATAATGGTCATCCATAGACTGCCTGAACCATCATGTACGGTTTTCGGCAACAGACTGGCCACCGTATTCGCCCCGATAATGTCGCCAATAGAACAGCTCTGGGATGAGCCTGTGCATCGTGTATACAACGATCATGTCATCAACACCACCCCTGAATTGGAGCACGCTCTGCAAGTCATCCCCCAAAGATTTACACAGACTCTAATTCAATCCATACGAAGAAGGGTACGAGCCTGTTTGAATTCCAAAGGTGGCCACACACGTTAATAGAAAATTTGAAAGTGAGTACATTTATCAATTTCTGATCATTTTCTTCTTTACTGTAAATTCTTAAATCATTCACCAAAAATTGCACAACTTTGTGCCATTTATTTATTCTTCAAAAACTTTCTAAAACACATTGCTTTTTTCACCCGTAACGATATTTTGATTCCGTGTTAAACGATTTAAAACAAAACCATTCGAATGCCAATCGAATGGTGTGTTTTTAAATATGAAATAAATAAATAAAATAAAATTCCCTTTTTTTTTATCCCATAGCGGAATTTTGTCTCCATGGTCTATTCCAAGCGAAGACTGGAATAACCCAGACGTCAGTCCCAGTGCAGCGCCGCCAATTGAGCTAAGGCGAGGTGACTTGCTCAAGGCTACACAGCGCAGCGGCGGGCGATCGAACTCGCTACCTTTCGGGTACAAAGCAAAGACCGTACCTCTGAGCCACGCTGCCGCACCCCCCCCCCCCACCCCCATGGACAGTATAGAATCCAAGGATTAAAGGAGAATTTAGAAAATAAATAAATAAATAGAATGTGTCATCATTACTACTCGATAAAGCACTGAGAGTGAACAGTGCTCACTGCCTACAACAAGGATGGGGTCAAATCATGGCAGTAACACATTCTGAAATTCTTTGGATAAAACTATTAGCTATAGCCAATAATACAAGCCAATTAAAAATGGAACCTTTTTTTTTCACGTCATCTAAAGATACATGCTCAAATTTCGTTTTAAAGAAAAGAGTTCCTCTGAACCAATAATGTGTTTCTTACGACGTGCACATGCTTGTAGGTCTGATAAGCCAAATTGTTATGGGCTCATTGTTGTTACTCTAAAAACCAACGCAAAACTATTCCATAACAACAGTGTTAGAACAAGTCCATATTTGCGTCCGGTTATCAGACCTGCTGGTTGGGGATCCTGACCTGCCATAGCGGGCAGGGAGGTACACATTGTGTCTTTTATCCCTTTATATCTGTTTTCCAACATGCTTTCTGTCTTTGTCTTGGAATGACATTACATTTTCCTGGCCCTGGTCGGAGTCCTGGCTGGGAGGGAAACAGTCAAATGTATAATTATTGTTTTGGGAGATGATATTTATTTCATTGTAAATCATGTTTCTGTTATGTATTAGTATATTTGTTATTTTTAAATGTATAATGTAAGCATTTGAGTGTGTTCCTCTTTGTTGGATTTTGTGCTTGTGTCCGGATGAGACTTATGGGTGATCTTAAACTAAGTACATTGGTGGTATGCTCTTGGAATCTACATCTGATCCCTATTTGTTCCCATTCCCCTTTGTCATACTTTCTCTTGTGTGCTTTAATTGTAATTCTAGAACTTTTTACTATCCCATTTTCTTCCTTTTTACTGGCGCTGATATAACCTAAATGTGTTGCAAGTCCGTAAAACCCTTAAAAACAAACAACCAGTTATCAGACCTGCAACACATGTACACGTCGGTTTCACATGATTTGATCTTAATTATGACATCTGTAAAATGTTTTACAATTGATTAACTCATCAGATTTGTTATCTAATTATTTTTTTTAGTTTAATTACTTGCTGGCAATAACTAATACCTTATGTTTTAACAGTGTTTTAAATTCAACGGCTTTTTTGGCATGGTTGATAAAATGTGTGAGTGATTGATTGGATGAATGAATGAATGAATGAATTAATTAATTAATTAAATTGTGGATGGATATTAAACGAAGGAATGAAGGAAGGAAGGAATTGATTAATGAATTAATGAATTAATGAATTTATTTATTTATTTATTAATTTATATATTAATTAATTAATTTATTTATTTATTTATTTATTTATTTATTTATTTATTTATTTATTTATTTATTTATTTATTAAGGGTTGAATTAATTATATATTCATTAAGCTTATTAATATGTGAGTGAATGTACAAACGATCGATATCAAAGACAGATAATTTGCGGACATGAATGTAGATCATATGCATGGCCTCACCATGCTCTAGACGCCTCACTATATATCATTTACCCCTCCATCAAAATGAATGAACGAATGAATGAACGAATGAATGAATGAATGAATGAATGAATGAGTGCTTGAATTAAACGAACGAACAAATGAATGAATAAGTGGACGAAGGAATGAATGAATGAATGAATGCATGATAGTAGTAGATAGATAGTAAATAATAACAATCTCAGATTTTTTTGTTGTTGTTGTCTTCCTTCACGCTCAATCAACCACCTCCCACGAGCTTCCTCGCTCTGCCTTTTGGATTGGGATTTGCGATTCGAGAGCATTCGCGACATCGCGTGTGACAAACGGACGTAGAATGCAGACTATGAATTATTCACAGCTCAGCAACGCGGAATTTCTCTCAGTCGAGAGCGGAGCAAAGTTACCTACATACCAAAGTTAAAAGTTGCAATTTGTAATATTATGCCCACTTGTTCCTGTGGGGTTGCCTGCCAGCTCAACCTCTCTTGCTATTTTAAGAGTATTTTGTGTACACAACAGATACATACATGACATACGTTTTAATCACTGGTTTCCCCCTGCATGTGACAACATTGTGGTGCGGTGATCTTTTCCACTAAATTTAAGGACATCCGTGTTTTAAGAGGGTAATGAACCTGGGAGTGTTCAAGCGACTATTTATTTAAATAACGATGGCTGCATCCGTAGGACAACTTGATCAAGTCAAATTTGAAACAACAACACACGATAACAGTAGCAGTAGTGGTAGTAGTAGTAATAGTAGTAGTAATAACAACAATAGCAAAAACAATAATAACAACGGTGTGACTAAGAAATCGAAGGAATTACTGGAAACCGACAAAAGCAAAGGGTCTTCTAAATCACCAAAAATGACGAAAAAGAAGGTAAGATAAGAATTTTAACTGATTTCGTGAGGATTGTATAAGATCTTCAAAGCATCGCTGTGATTTCATTATAATATTATATATATATATATATATATATATATATATATATAGTGTGTGTTTGTGTGTATGTGTGTGTGAATAATGTGTTTATCGAAGTAAATATATGTAACTCAATCAATCTACTTATCTATCTATCAATCTATCTCTCTCTCTCTCTCTCTCTCTCTCTCTCTATATATATATATATATATATATATATATATATATATATATATATATATATATATATATATCTTTATCATATGTCACCCTTTGGTGTCACTTCATATTTCAGATCGTATAATATGTAACCATTCAGTTATCTTTTTTTTTTCAATTTACCGATCTATCTACCTATATTTTCATCTGTTTAATTGACATTTCATCTGCTGCTAATTTCAATTTCAATATACATATAAATGTCTTCATCCACATTATACTTATTGGTTTTATGGTGGTTTTTTTTTTTTTTTTGGAGCTGTTACTGGTTATTTATTGATGCTTTTTAAAATTTATTCATTTATTTGTTCAACTCTTAATGTTTTTTTGGGTCTATATTTATTTTATATCCATGTACAAGCGCATTAGATATACCATAGGGAAAGAGGGATCTTTCATCAGTCTTCTCAACGATTTCATTCTAACCTCGTTCCACTAAGAAATAAGTCTTGACAATTGGATGTGGCACATAATTAGGGAGTAGGCACCGATGTAAGATAAATATCTAAAAAAGTTTCCGTGAAACAGTTCAAGACAAAAAAAGAAAGAAAAAATACAATAAAATAAGCAATCCCAAAAAAATCGTCCTTCCTCGAAAATCGATGGGTTTTTTTTTCTTGTACTTTTCCTTTACAAAGTGCAAATTTAAGGAGCAAGCACTTGTGTAGGATAAAATCGGAAAACAGATGTTTTGAAGTAGCTGCTAGACTAAACAACCAAAAAAAAAAAAAAAAACCACAAAAAAAACCCAATTAATTAAATTAGATTTTTTTTTAAAGCAAGGACAAAAAAACCATCTAAAATATTATGGATGGTCGACGGATCAAACCTCTGAAGTTCCGATCTTCACGACTTACGGATCAAAACTCTGAAGTCTACATACGAGTTTTACAAAGGGTCCCTGATCAACAGCAACAAGTAACATGTAGAACGAGACATGACGCCTGTCAGGCGATGTTACAATTT
>NC_088367.1:25903167-25905667 GCF_034508935.2 Berghia stephanieae
TTTCCTCCTTCTTTCGTTCAATTCTCATTTTCTCTCCCGTTATCTATCCTGTCCATCAGTTCTCCCATTCTCTGTTCCCTCTTTCTTGTTTTTCTGACTTACTTTTTTTTTCTTTTTTTTTCTTTTCTTTTTTCTTTATATTATCTTCACTTTCCTCCCCCCCCCCTCGCCCCCCCCCCCCCTCCCACCCACCTCGCCCCCCCCTCTCTCTCTCTCTCTCTCTCTCTCTCTCTCTCTCTCTTCCTCTCAATACTCCCCGCTTTCCTTCCTCTCTTCCTGTCTGTATCAACCTATCCTTCTACATGTCCTCATCCCCCCGATCTCATTGTCCCTCTCATTTTATCTCTACGTGTTTTAGTCTTATAATTTTGGCATGGTTAATATTTTTAATGTTAAATCTAATTGAAATGTATAATATCGTAACTTGGTTACATTGACCATTGTTGCATTGCTCTATTTTTAAGCCTGAGGTAATAATTAAATAAATAGATAGATCAATAAATAGACAAATAAATATTATTTTCAATATTATTATTATTATCATTATTATTATTATTATTATTTATTATTATTATTATTATTATTATTATTATTATTATTATTATTATTATTATTATTATTATTATTATATATTATTATTATTATTATTATTATTATTATTATTATTATTATTATTATTATTATTATTATTATTATTATTATTATTATTATTATTATTATTATTACCATTCTTAATATTTATTTATCTATTTATTTATTTATTTTATATATAATAATAATAACAATAATAATAATAAGAAGAAGAAGAAGAAGAAGAAGAAGAATAAGAATAATAAGAATAATAATGATAATAATAACAATAATAATAATAATAATAATAATAATAATAATAATAATAATAATAATAATAATAATAATAATGATAATAATAATAACAATAATAATAATAATAATAATAATAATAATAAAGAACGGGAGGCTCTAAAGGCATGTTTTGCCAGATTGCAGCAGCAACAGCCATAGTGATAGAGACACAGGCCTAAAACTAAAGATAAAAGCAACCAGGAAGTGAATTGGACAGAACATAAAAGACTTTAAAAAAAGCTCACCAGATAGCTGAAATACTATATTATTATCATTTCTACACTGCCGTGCTCTGAAAAGAAAAGAAAATAAATTAAATTTTGGCTAGAAAACTTACCCTTCAATTGGATACAATAGTCTGGTGTCACGTCGCCCAGCAACGGCGGCCGTCGTGGTTCTAAACGAAGAAAATCGGTACTTATTATTCTTCATGCTGGCTAGAACTTTGCATATGTCTTGTGATCAGAATGTATAAAAATCAAAACATGATCATATTTATGATGTTTTTCTCCTCTGGATAGGTACACTTTTATGCTCGTCGGAGAAATATTTCATAAGGGCGTCCGCCATTGTTCCGATGAGCCAGTTACGAAGTTACCATTCGTCCTTACGAGGAAAGTGACGTCATGGCTGTTGAAGAGCATTACCGATCGCATATAATGATTCTCATCGTGTAAACGAAAAATATCACACCTGAGACTTCTGGTAGGGAGGGGGGGGGGGTGGGTACCGATATCTCAATTGAAAGATCACTCGCTTCACAAGGAAAGGAACGGAAATCCATCCCGAGTGAAGTCGATAGTTTTTTTATTATTATTATTTTCCGACCACCCTGTCCACCCAGCAGTAATTGTGTGGCTGGGTCTGTTGTTAGGTCTACGAAAAGTTCTTTTACAATAGACTAGCGTCCTATTCAAAGGATAGCAAGCAATTTTTATTCTTTGGTTTACACTATGGAAACCGGGATAAACTCCATCTCTATGGGCCTAACGGCTCTGAAGGTTTTTAAGGGTTTTACGGCGCTTGCAACACATTAAGGTCATATCAGCGCCAGCTCTTTGAAGGACTACCAATTTAATCAACTTATAACTAAAAATAAAACAACCCTATAATAGGGGAAAATTTGTCTTCACGATCTACTTCAAAGGAAGACTGGAATAAACCAGGCGTCAGTCGCAGTGCAGCGCCGCAAACTGAGCTAGGGCGAGTTGCCTTGCTCAAGGCCGTACAGCGCAGCGGTTATTTGAACTCGGTTATTTCAGGTACGAAGCAAAGACCCTAGCCAGTGAGCCACGCTGCCCCATTGCCACGCCGTCTCATATCTACCTATACTGGCTGCAAACCTTACCGTTTTTACTAAGAGAGCAGTAACATAGATGTGATTAGGGCTTTTTGCACAAAAGGCAAAATGTAATTCTTTGCAATCCTGCAGTGAATAAGCGAAGAAACAATTACATAAATAAATGAATAAATAAATAAATAAATAAATGAATAAACAAATGTATAAATGAATAATAAATAAATAAATAAATAAGTAGATTTTAAAAAAGAATACCCTCTCCTTACCAGCTATAGGAAAATCGTCACATTCGTTACGATACAACCAACTTTTTTTCTTATTCAAATTTCTTTTGTA
>NC_088367.1:25908167-25915667 GCF_034508935.2 Berghia stephanieae
GTTGGTCGGTATTCCTCTTTGTTGGATCTTGTGCTTTTTTCCGGATGAAATTTACAGGTGATCTCAACCTAAGTACATTGATGCATTGATGGTATGCTCTTGGAATCTACATCTGATACCTTTTACTATTTGTTCCCTGTTCCCCTTTGTCTTATTTTTTCTTGGGTGCTTTAACTGTAATTCTAGAATTTGACTATCCCATTTTCTTCCTTTTTACTGGCGCTGATATAACCTAAATGTGTTGCAAGCATCGTAAAACCCATAAAAAACAAAAAAGAAACAAAAAAAAAACACCCTGCCTATTTTAAAGCTCCTAATTTTCACCGGAAGTATAACGGACCAACACACAGAACTCTGTATAACCATGAACGTTTATAGTCTGGATAATGCAGTTAAGTAAGAATTTCTCATAAACGTGGATGGCAAAAAAAAAAACAAAAAAAAACAAAAACAAAAAAAAAAACAACAAACCAATAAAAAGACTCGAGTGACGTCAACTTCATTCTATAAATAGATTGTTTGAGAGTGTTCTCGTGGTATAACGCTCGTCTTCGGAACGGAGGGTCGTGAGTGCGAGTCTCGCTCAAAGTGGCGTATAGTTGAGTCCTTGAAAAAAGGATTTTTACTCACATTATCTCACCGTACTCAGGTGTAGAATGAGTACAGTCGTTAACAGTGTAGTCTCTGTCGGGGAAAAAATGCAATAATCGCCTAACACGCGTTATGTCTCGTTCTACATGTTAAGTGTTTCTGTTGGTCAGGGACCAAAAGGGATTGTAAAGCGCTTTGATCACGTTTAGTGGATATTGCGCTTTATAAAAGCCCAAGTTTTTTTAAAGTCGCATTTTCATCATTACAAGAAAACCACTTCATTTGATTAGTGAGTTAAAGATGGATGTGCCTCTCTTGTTTGCCTCATAGAAAAATTACCATAACTTTTGTTAAACTTCTAATTTTCTCTGGTGATTCTAAATGTCCAATAGATTGTTTGAGAGTGTTAACTCATTTTCTATTTGGATGAGACTTAGCTGGTTTGGGGGATGGGGGGGGGGGGGTCCCGATCGCTCAGTTGGTAGAGCACTCGCTTCACACCGAGATCGATGATCGATCCCAGGTGCAGTCGAGATTCTTTTCTGACCGAGCTGTGAGTGGGTAGTTAAGTCTTATAGATTTGGCGGAAAGTACTTTGCGATAGACTAGCGTCCTATCTAAAGGATAGCAAGCAATTGCTAGTGTACGTTTCACGCTATGGATAGTTCGAAGATGACGTCACTCAGGTCTTTGTTATTGTTTTTTTGCCATCCGCGTTTATGAGTAATGCTCACTGAACTGTATTAACCCGACTATATACGTTCATGGATACACATAGTTTTGTGTGTTGGTCCGTTATACTTCCGGATGGCAATGTTATGAGCTTCTTGGCCAAGCGCATACTATCTATAGATATAATTATAATTTGACTATCCCATTTTCTTCCTTTTTACTGGCGCTGATATAACCTAAATGTGTTGCAAGCATCGTAAAACCCATAAAAAACAAAAAAGAAAAACAAAAAAACACCCTGCCTATTTTAAAGCTCCTAATTTTCACCCGGAAGTATAACGGACCAACACACAGAACTCTGTATAACCATGAACGTTTATAGTCTGGATAATGCAGTTAAGTAAGAATTTCTCATAAACGTGGATGGCAAAAAAAAACAAAAAAAAAAACAAAAACAAAAATAACAAAAACAAAAAAAAAAAAACAACAAACCAATAAAAAGACTCGAGTGACGTCAACTTCATTCTATAAATAGATTGTTTGAGAGTGTTCTCGTGGTATAACGCTCGTCTTCGGAACGGAGGGTCGTGAGTGCGAGTCTCGCTCAAAGTGGCGTATAGTTGAGTCCTTGAAAAAAGGATTTTTACTCACATTATCTCACCGTACTCAGGTGTAGAATGAGTACAGTCGTTAACAGTGTAGTCTCTGTCGGGGAAAAAATGCAATAATCGCCTAACACGCGTTATGTCTCGTTCTACATGTTAAGTGTTTCTGTTGGTCAGGGACCAAAAGGGATTGTAAAGCGCTTTGATCACGTTTAGTGGATATTGCGCTTTATAAAAGCCCAAGTTTTTTTAAAGTCGCATTTTCATCATTACAAGAAAACCCCTTCATTTGATTAGTGAGTTAAAGATGGATGTGCCTCTCTTGTTTGCCTCATAGAAAAATTACCATAACTTTTGTTAAACTTCTAATTTTCTCTGGTGATTCTAAATGTCCAATAGATTGTTTGAGAGTGTTAACTCATTTTCTATTTGGATGAGACTTAGCTGGTTTGGGGGATGGGGGGGGGGGGGTCCCGATCGCTCAGTTGGTAGAGCACTCGCTTCACACCGAGATCGATGATCGATCCCAGGTGCAGTCGAGATTCTTTTCTGACCGAGCTGTGAGTGGGTAGTTAAGTCTTATAGATTTGGCGGAAAGTACTTTGCGATAGACTAGCGTCCTATCTAAAGGATAGCAAGCAATTGCTAGTGTACGTTTCACGCTATGGATAGTTCGAAGATGACGTCACTCAGGTCTTTGTTATTGTTTTTTTTGCCATCCGCGTTTATGAGTAATGCTCACTGAACTGTATTAACCCGACTATATACGTTCATGGATACACATAGTTTTGTGTGTTGGTCCGTTATACTTCCGGATGGCAATGTTATGAGCTTCTTGGCCAAGCGCATACTATCTATAGATAGAATGCGCTTGGCCAAAGAGTTCACAACATTGCCATCCGGAAGTATAACGGACCAACACATAAACTCTGTGTAACCATGAACTTTTATAGTCTGGTTAATACGGTTTAGTGAGAACAACTCACAAACGCGGATGGCAAAAACAATAACAAAGGCCTGAGTGACGTCATCTGCATACTATCTATAGTAACCGGGGATCAACTCCGACTCCATGGGTGGGCCCCAATGGCTCGAGAGGAATACTTTTTATTTTAGCTGGTTTTGAAAGGAACCGCCACAATCATTCTTCCCATAACGATTTTTAAAAAAAAGTATTTATTCTGTGTACGGTAGGGCTATCCACATTCATACCATGAACCCACCCTGAGAATGGTGAATATATTAACGATTCCCTAGAGTCTATCAGACTAATTGTTAACTATACTGCTGTTCTCTGAACTCATACGTTCGTAAAAATTTTGGTCAGAAAATCGTTTTTCAAATATCGATGGATTAAATCTACCCTCAACTTGGCAAAAAAAAAAAAAAGAAAACAACCTTTCAAACCTTGAAGCTGCAGTACAGGATTTTTCCCATCTTTTTTTATCCTTCGTTATTTGATGGACTAGTTTTCCGGCCAAAATTTTAAAAACGTGCTTTTTTTTAAGCCAACATTTTTTTCAGTTGTATTTTTAGAGTACGCAGTATTAGGCATGGCAATGAACTCATAGTAGACAATTCATTCTGTTTTTGGTTATACGCTTCTTTCATCTTTAGTTAGATTGAGTTTGCCTACAACGGCAGGTGGGAGTGTCAGAGCCAATTGTATGATTGGATGTCAACATTTAATTTGAATGCCACGCAAAAACGCATTTTGCATTGCGAAATAAAAGATTTAGATGCTATGCGTTTATCTAAAAAGTTCACAACATTACCAACCGGATATAGATAAACCGAAATTGACGTCACTCGCCTCTTTGTTATTGTTTTAGCCAGCCATTTTTACTAAATTGTATTAATCAGACTATAAATGTCTACGGTTACACATTGTTTTGTGTGTTGGTACCGGCTGGCAATGTTATGAGTTTGGTTTTTTTAAAAACTAAACGTAATGCATCAATAACGTACCGACACACAAAAAACGATGTGTAACATTAAACACTTATAGTCTGATAATTTAGTGAGAACTACCTATAAAAATGGCTGGCTAAAAACAATAACAAAGACCTGAGTGACGTCAATTCCGGTCTATCTATAGTCCTTCAGAACCGTGGATCCGGTGTTCACACAGGTCTCTGTAGCATCAACTGGACATTAATAGAAACAACAAGAAAACATTCAAATAAGCAAAATAAAAACATAAACAAAAGTTAAAAAAAAAAAAAAAACAAACACAACAAATCAAAAATAAATCTCACAAATAAACCAAAAAAAAAAAAATAAATAAATAAATAAATAAAAATGCAAATGATCAAGGAAGAAAAAGGACTCAAAACAAAGAAAAAATAGATATTAAAATATAGGTTGTCCATCAAGTCTTTCCCTGATTTCGAAGACTTACTATTCTAAAACCGTTATAGATATAAATAGTATGAAGTTGACGTCACTCAGGTCTTTGTTATTGTTTTTTGCCATCCGCGTTTATGATCAAATCTCACTAAACAGTATTAACCTGACCATAAACGATCATGGTTACACAAAGTTCTTTGTGTTGGTCCGTTATACTTCCGGATGGTAATGTTATGAACTCCTTAGCCAAGCGAATACTATCAATATGCATCTGATTTTCGCCATCTTCTAAGGAAAAGTCATACATTTATTCCCATTAGTCGTCAACCCACATTACATCAACAATTTTTTTGCAAAATCAACATGAACTTTAAAGACTTCATTGTTCTCTCATTCTAGAATTTCGAAATGGCAAAAGTGCGATACACATCCTTTTGTGTAACGTGATTGCATGAAACAAAATCGTCAAAAATAGTTCAAAAACTCTTCATAGCCCAGTTTGCAGCGCGTCAAAGACAACGACTTAAAAAAATAATAGTTGATATAAATTTGCTGAGACACATAGTGAGAGAATGATCATAGTTCCGTCGACCAAGCGATTTTTGTCGAACTGTTGCTATTCGGAAATAGGAGAGAAAAATTAGGTCTTTTAAAGAAAACGACTTTAAAATAAAAATAATAGGATGATATAAATTTGCTGACACACATAGTGAGAGATTGATCATAGTTCCGTCGACCAAGCGATTTTTGTCGAACTGTTGCTATTCGGAAATAGAAGGAGAGAAAAATAAGGTCTTTCAACATCATGTTGATTTTGATAAATTTGGTGATTTAACGTCGGCTCGTGGGCATAAATGTATGCGTAAACCAAATGTAAATATCTTTAACGGTGTTAGAATAATACGTCTTTGAAATCAGGGAAAGACGTTATGGACTCCCCGACTGAAGTCGCCTCGCTGGCTTCTTTTACGACCACGTATATATATACAGAGCATTAACTCTCTCCGGACCAGGTATTTTTAGAATTTCCCCCCGAAAATTCACTGCCACCCAACACAGAAATAGACTTTTCCTAATCAAACAAAAAAAGTAACAAGTGAGCTCTACAACACAATGTTTAGTATTTATAGCTGTAATCTAAGCATTTCTTTAAATTGTGTGATGCACAAAAGAAATCAGAATGAGAAAATTGTCGTTTGCATCGTAAGGAAGGTGACGATTTTCCTATGGTTGGTAAGTAAGGAGAGGGTTAATACACATTAGTTTTCAAGTTTAGAAACTGGATCTTGTTTGTTATATTCTCGGACACCTGATAACTCTGGATGAAGAATGTACCCTTGTTGTAGGAATACAGACCAGGCTCGGTAACTCTGCTGTGCATAATATTATAGGGAATGAGATTAGCGGAAGAGTAGCGTCACTTGATTGGCCGCGAGGACGAGAGACGCATGCGCCCAACCAACATGACGTTCTCTCTCTAATAACTTTTCCGCCGGTGACGTCACAGACAAGGGTGACGTCCAATCAAGGGACGCTACTCTTCCGCTAATCTCATTCCCTATACGATATCAAAGACAATTTATTTTCTTAGCACCTTTAACCAGTTAACTCCGTACTCTGGAAAGACACGTATTAAAAAATTTGGACAGAAAACTCGTCCTTCATATTATATCGATCGATTTAAATTACTCTCATAAAAAAAAATGTCAAACCTGAAACCTCGCGAGGTCTTTCATAAAGTCCCTGGCTATAATGTGGTCTTGTGGAATGACACTCGCTTTCGGATCGGAATGTCCTGAGTTAGATCCTAGCTCGGCGCATAGTTGAGTCCTTGGAAAAGGCTCTTTACTCACATTCTCTCACCGTACCCAGGTGTAAATGAGTACCCGGACTTTTACAGCGTTGTCTCTGTCCGAAAAAAAATGTAATATCGCCTAATAGGCGTCATGTCACGTTCTATATGTTACATGTTGCTGTTGGCCCCTTATAAAGCGCTTTGAGCACGTTTAGTGGATATTGCGCTATATAAAAACTCAAGTTTTAAAAAAAATTTTAATCGATCGATATTTGATTGGAGGACGTGTTTTTCTTGCCACATTTATTTTTTTAAAACGTGACTTTCCAGCTTATGGCATTTGATTGGTTAATCTATCGCTTGTCTAGGATAAAAATAATAAAGATACTCTGGATCTCATCTCTGTAACCTTACATGAGATTGTCCCTTTACCTGTGAGACATGTTTAACCTCTGAACTGCCTATCGCGACCAGTCTATTACCAAACACTTCCAGTAACAGTTAATCAAAATAAATAAATAAATAAATAAATAAATAAATAAATAAATAAATAAATAAATAAATAAATAAATAGATAAATAAATAGATAAATAAAGAAGAAGAAGAAGAAGAAGAAGAAGAAGAAGAAGAAGAAGAAGAAGAAGAAGAAGAAGAAGAAGAAGAAGAAGAAGAAAAAGAAGAAGAAGAAGAAGAAGAAGAGGAAGAAGAAGAAGAAGAAGAAGAAGAAGAAGAAGAAGAAGAAGAAGAAGAAGAAGAAGAAGAAGAAGAAGAAGAAGAAGAATAAGGAGGAGGAGGAGGAGGAGGAAGAGGAGGAGGAGGAGGAGGAGGCGGAGGGGGGAGGAGGAGGAGGAGGAGGAGGAGGAGGAGGAGAAGAAGAAGAAGAAGAAGAAGAAGAAGAAGAAGAAGAAGAAGAAGAAGAAGAAGAAGAAGAAGAAGAAGAAGAAGAAGATGATGATGATGAAGAAGAAGAAGAAGAAGAAGAAGAAGAAGAAGAAGAAGGAGAAGGAGGAGGAGGAGAAGAAGAAGAAGAAGAAGAAGAAGAAGCAGCACACAAAAAACCAATGATAATAATGATAATAATGATAATAATGATAATAATGATAATAATGATAATAATGATAATAATGATAATAATGATAATAATGATAATAATGATAATAATGATAATAATGATAATAATGATAATAATGATAATAATGATAATAATGATAATAATGATAATAATGATAATAATGATAATAATGATAATAATGATAATAATGATAATAATGATAATAATGATAATAATGATAATAATGATACATCAGGCACGTTAATCTTTTGAAGTTTTGAAACTGGAGCAATTTCGTCAATCCCTGTTGTATAATATTTCCGCTATCCGAGACGATTTTCATCATGTTTGGCATTGTTGAATGAACAAAGACATAAATAGACATAGAAATAAATAGATGATTAAATGAATAAACAAATTCATATAAATAAATAAAT
>NC_088367.1:25920667-26013167 GCF_034508935.2 Berghia stephanieae
GTAGTAGTAGTAGTAGTAGTAGTAGTAGTAGTAGTAGTAGTAGTAGTAGTAGTAGTAGTAGTAGTAGTACTAGTAGTAGTAGTAGTAATAGTAGTAGTAGTAGTAGTAGTAGTAGTAGTAGTAGTAGTAGTAGTAGTAGTAGTAGTAGTAGTTGTAATGTTAATGATAATGATAATCATAAATATTATCGTTCCCTTAACCGATCATCGTCGTCTTCATCAACTCTCATCACCATCATCATCATCATCATCACCATCATCATCATCATCATCATCATCATCATCATCATCATCATCATCATCACCACCACCACTACTTTTACAACCAGAATCTGTAACATCCAAAATTGAACTCGTTCTTCACACCTCAATGAAAATCCAACTCACACGGTGTGAGTAAACTCACACAGCTGTTTTCGTACGTTGTGAGTCCAGCCAACCGGCTCAATCCCTCACGTGACCTCATCTCAAACCACATGAAGGAAAAGAGGATCCTGTTTACTTTGACATAATAGAATAATCTAATACAAGGGCATCGGTTTATTGGCAATGACTGGCATATTGGAATAAAACTATAATATTATCAATATTATGATATAAACTATTATAGAATGATAAACGTTAATGACACTCGTCTCTTTAATACTGTTTTTAGACTGCCAGTTGTTGTGATTATTTCTCACCAATTTCGATCAAATAAAACTATAGATAGTATGCGCTTGGCTAAGAAGTTCACAACATGACATTGGCATCCGGAAGTATAACTGACCAACACACAAAATTGTGTGTAACCATGATCGTTTATAGTCTGGTCAATACAGTCTAGTGAGAATTACTCATAAACGCGGATGGCAAAAAACAATAACAAAGACCTGAGTGACGTCATCTTCGAATTATCTATCTGTCCACTTGTTGTGATTGGGTAGCTGTTAGATCTGGTGGAAAGTACGTTGCGATCGACTAAAATCCTGTTCAAAAGGTTGCAAGCAATTGCTGTTGTCCATTTCATGCCTCAGATAAACCTCGCTCCAAGGACCTAAAGTAAGGCTCTGAAGGGCTCCTATTATTTATTTCATTCATCAGAGAAATTTCATTAGATTTTCTTAAATAAATCAAACCATTGAATTCGTAACGTTTAGTCTGTTTGAGTGGAGTGTGTTGATAACTGTGAAGATGATGATGATGATGATGATGATGATGATGATGATGATGATGATGATGACGATGATGATGAAGCTCCTGCTGCTGCTGATGATGATGATGATGATGAAGATAATGATGATGATGATGATGATGATGATGATGATGATGATGATGATGATGATGATGATGATGATGATGATGGTGATGATGATGATAAAGATTTTAAACAAATTATGGTAATAAATATTTTGACGATATGTTTTAGTCTCTTGAAAACCGGTTAATAAGGGGAAAAAACAACCTTTAAAGTGTTCCCCCTTTGCAAGGTGAATATTTTTCACCTGTGCAATCTTCCACACCTTACACACACCTTCTTATAGTATGTAAGTATTCATGTATTTCTTAATCCAAGATGGAATTCTGTGCGAATGATGAAACACGTGAATCTATTGACATGAATTGTTTTTATAATTATTGTACATACATTGTCTTGTTGTCTGATCAAGTTCTTTTTTCCGGTTCTTAAACTTAAACCTTGTCAGTGTTCATATTATAGAAATTAATTGTTCTTAAACATTGTCAATGTTCACATTATGGAAATGAATTGCTCTTTACCTTGTCAGTGTTCATATTATGGAAATTAATTGTTCTCAAACCTTGTCAATGTTTACATTATAGAAATGAATTGTTCTTAAATCTTGTCAGTGTTGATATTACGGAAATTAATTGTTCTTAAAACTTTTCAGTGTTCATATTATGGAAATTCATGGTTCTAAAACCTTGTCAGTGTTCATAATCTGGAAATTCGTGGTTCTTTAATCTTGTCAGTGTTCATATTATAGAAATTCATGGTTCTAAACCTAATCAGTATTCATATTATGGAAATTCCTTTCATTCTTTTCCAGGTTAAATGTGACCTATCGTCTGAAAACGGTATCATGTCGAGGTCAATGTGCATGTATTTGATGGTCTGATAACCGAATCCAACTAAAAGTCTTGTTTTAACATTGTTGTAATGGGCAGCATTTTTTGTTGGTTTGAGAGTATTTCCTTTTCAATTAAAAAAAAAATGAGCCCACAACCATGGAGGCATCTGAATTAATTTTCCCATATGCTCGAGTCATTGGTCACATTTCAAAGTGTGCTCTAAATCACCTACATGATAAAAAGTGTTCACATTTTTTCAAAGTTCCCAACATACAGTAGAGTTTTGACCAATGAAAACACGGGATTTATGACACACCTTCATTACTGTTCGCACAAATTAAATATAGCGAGTTATTTTACAAACAATAGATAGTATGCAGATGACGTCACTCAGGTCTTTGTTATTGTTTTT
Source organism: Berghia stephanieae (assembly GCF_034508935.2). Classification (NCBI taxonomy): domain Eukaryota; kingdom Metazoa; phylum Mollusca; class Gastropoda; order Nudibranchia; family Aeolidiidae; genus Berghia; species Berghia stephanieae. The sequence continues at coordinate 25,923,149 of NC_088367.1, forward strand.
GCCATCCGCGTTTGTGAGTTGTTCTCACTAAACTGTATTAACCAGACTATAAAAGTTCATGGTTACACAGAGTTTGTGTGTTGGTCCGTTATACTTCCGGATGGCAATGTTGTGAACTCCTTGGCCAAGCGCATTCTATCTAGTTCAGTGAGAACAACTCACAAACGCGGATGGCAAAAACAATAACAAAGGCCTGAGTGACGTCATCTGCATACTATCTATAGAATGAAGGAAGTCGCCATCACTCTGATATACTCTTCGAAATTGTTTTACGACCACTAGTTGTGTGATTAGTTCTCACTAGATTCCCTTAATCAGACTATAAACGTTACAGGTTACATATGGTTTTATGTGATGGTACGATTGATCAGGCGTGAAGAACTAATGAGCATTTTACTTAAACAAATGCCCTTGCGCGACCATGTTATTTGCTAGTTTTACACTAACTTCATTGTTAAATTTGTACAACTGTCCGAGGGGCCTGGTTGTGTCGCCTTCCACTAGGTGTCTATTGGTCATTTTGTCCAGCTTATTTCACGGGTATGTTTATAAATAAGTAAGTAAATATCCAATAGGGTTTCAATAGTCATATGTCACTTCCGCCCAGCAACGACCAGCTTGGTTCTAAACAAAGAAAATCGGTACTTTTTATTCTTCATGATGGCTAGAACTTTTTCACATGTCATGTGATCAGAATGTATAAACGTCAAAACATGATCAGATTTATAATATTTTTCTCCTCTGGATACACTTTTATGCTCATCGGAGAAATATTTCATAAGGGCGTCCGCCATTATAGTGTGGTTAATACTGTTTAGTGAGAATTACTCATAAACGCGGATGGCAAAAAGCAATAACAAAGACCAGAGTGACGTCATCTTCGTTCTATCTATATTCAATTAAGACACATTGATTCAGAGGTTGACACAAATTTTTACAACTTTTGATAGAGGGACAGCGGAGAAAGACCAGAAAATAACTCGCCTTTAATAAATATGGAAATATCATTTTTTTTAAAAATCGTTTGCTTTGAGTGTGTATGTGTGTGTGTGTGTGTGTGTGTGTGTGTGAGAGAGAGAGAGAGAGTGTGTGTGCGCATATATGCGGGTGTGTGTGTACGTGTGCCTGAGAGAGATGAGAGAGAGAGAGAGAGAGAGAGAGAGAGAGAGAGAGAGACGGCAAGAGAGAGAGAGGTGGGAGAGGGAGAGAAGGAGAGATAGATAGAGAGAGATAGAGAGAGAGAGAGATAGATAGAGAGAGAGAGAGAGAGAGAGAGAGAGAGAGAGAGAGAGAGATTTTGTCAAGATGAGATATATATAAATATATTACAAAGTGAAATATGTTGTCCCTATGACCCCTAGTTTGAATTTATATGTATATGCATAAAAATGTTAAATATAGAATTAAGAATTAATGTCGACACTAATTGTGTAGCTTGGTCTGTTAACTGTTAGGTGTGGCAAAACGCGCCTATCGATATACTAAAGTTCTATCCAAAGGGTAGAAAGCAATTAATACAGTACATTTAACACAGAAACTAAGACAAACTGCCGGCTCTGCAGCCTTCTGGGTCTGATGGACTATAATTAATTCCGCTCAGTCACACGCTCGTGAGTTGTACCTGGAAAAATAATAACTTCTATCTAAATTATATTCACTACCCACCTTACCTACTGTGTACATTTTACCTGTGACTTATTCCTTCAAGGTTTTGTTTCGTTTTTGTTTTTAATGGTTTTACGGCGCTTGCAACACATTAAGGTCATATCAGCGCCAGTAAAAAGGAAGAAAATGGGATAGTAAAAAGTTCTAGAATTGCAATTAAAGCACCCAAGAAAATGTAAGACAAAGGGGAATTTGTTCAAATAGGAAACAGATGTGGATTTCAAGAGCACACTATCAAAGTACTTGACTTGAGATCACCTAATAGTCTCATCCAGATACAAGGACAGGCCCCAACTAAGAGAGATACACTCAAATGCTTACAAATAATATATAACAAACATGTAAACAAAACAATACAGTGCATAACAGAGAGATGATTTACAAGGAAAAAAATATCATCTCCCAAAACTCACTAAACATTTGACTGTTTCCCATCCGGCCAGAGCCAGGACAAAACCAAGTAATCTCATTCCAAGACAAAGACAGAAAGCACAGTTGGAAAACATATAGAGGGGGATAGAAGATATAGTAAGTGCCTCCCTGCCCAAGATGGGAGCCTTCAAGGCTTTATCGTTAGAGATCGAATTACTCTTTATATTGGCAACCATCTCCTTCCATCCGGGGGACCCGATTTCTCAGTAAGTAGAGCACTATCTTCACAAGAAAAGAGACCGAGATCGAGCCCGGGGTGAACAAGCGGTAAATTTTTTTGACGAGTGATTGGGTAGCTGGGTTTGTTAGATCTGGCCGAAAGTTCTTTGTCATAAACGAACATCCTATCCAAATGGTAGCAAGCAATTGATAATGTCCGGTTCACTGTATAGAAACCGGGATAAGCTCTTCTGATGACTCCATGGGCATAATGGCTCTAAAGGACTCCATTCATTCGGCGCGGTTTTGTGGTTTTGTGGTATGACATTCACTTTCCGACGGATGGTCCTGGGTTCGAAAGATAATCATTCACCAAACAAACGTCTGATGTCAACAGAAATCACCCTTGTTGCCCATAGTGAGCAAATTGGGGGCTGATAATTGGATTCAATGGTCTGATGTCACGTCGCCCAGCAACGGAGGCCATCGTGGTTCTAAACAAAGAAAATCTGGACTTGTTATTCTTCATGCTGGCTAGAACTTTTCATGTCTTGTGACCAGAATGTGTAAAAGTCAAAACATGATCAGATTTATAATGGGTTTTTTTCTCCCCTGGATACGCTTTTATGCTCGACGGAGAAATATTTCACAAAGGCGTCGGCAAAAACCAAGTAAGTGACCAGGAGTCTATTATTGAATGGCTTGTCGCGCCATCAGACTTGAAATACTTGGAATGTTAAGGACTACGTAACACATAACAACGCATGCGTTATTTATTTAGTAGTAATATTATTATCAATGAACGAGCAAGTGACCAGCACAGCTACCTATTGTAATGTGTAGAAGATAGGTACAAGTCAACCTTTCAATAAGTGATTGTGAAAAGCAATACACGTCAAGCCACTGTTTATGCGTTAGAAGACGTGAGATTGTTAGCACATCGTGATTAATTATTATAACAATGTGAAATTGAATGTAAGCTTCAATTTTATATACGAACACAGATAAAATGGACGTTTCGAGTTTCCCCTTTATCAACAAAACAGGATGAATGAAACACACTACAACTACAGACGAATGAGATAATGAGGTAGTGGTGTTTTTTGTTTTTTTTTTTTTTTAAGGGGAGGGGCGACACCTGAATTATCGATTTTTGGGTCAAAATATAAAATTTCAGTTTTTTATTTATTATAAAAGAACAATCATTTTTTCACATATTTTCAGCACTGAGAAGGTGATTTGGATAATATAAAGTTTGTAAATCGTCTTTCATAAACATGGAAGTCGACATGAAAATACCAAACTTTTCAATTTTTTGTGAGAATTCAACTGAAAATAATAGGGCTGAAAAGCATTATAATACATATCGATGTTGTAGATTTTGATATCGATAGTTTAGTCTACTCTTTGCCCGTCTAGTTGACAAGGTTTCAGTCTCATAAATATCACAATATGGGCAGGGGAGGGGTTTAGAAACTGTTAGTCGCGAACAAAGATTGTGTGTCAAACTGCTGATAAGAGGTCAAGTTGTCAGGTAAATACAACGTGATCACGAATGGTGCGATCTGATTGGCTGACCTTGTTCTTGACCTCCGACTCCGCGCCAGGGATTGGATGTTGAGTCAGGGTGAAAGTTCGCCTCTATTACTATTACTTTTACTACGATTTGTTTACATTCCGATTGATCAGTTGTTTTATCAAATTTTGACACGTATTCACGTTAATTATCTCTAAATATTTCCAATTTTTACTGGATTATTATAAATATACCTAAAGTGACCAAAAAATCCAAACGTTGGCAACAATTATTTGCTACATAAGCCAAGAAAGCAAGAAAGTTATGATGGCTCATGGTTGATCCGTGGCCACAAATCTTTGATTGGAATTGGGTGTGTGATAGTAGTATTATGATAAAGCGATTCCAAGCAATGCCGCAGCGGAAAGAAATGAGATGGGCTATTCTTGCCGGTCTTTACCACGGTTATTCCACCATTGACTTCCCTCAACATAGGTATTGTCCTCCTGAACCGGACTCCATATGCTTTTATAAAAAATATATTGCTGCCCATGTGTATCCTGTTGACACAAGCAGCGTCTACATACACCTTTGAATTTTGATTTGCTTCATGAGCACTTGAAGCCTGTATATGATTTGTTGTGAGATGAAGACAGCACAAAATCCAAACGAAAGGTTTCATAATTCTGTTTGGTCAAGATGCCATAAAACATACTTCCATTCCCTGAAAAAAGTTGAGTTTGGTGCAGAGTATAATTTTGGTCCAACAGAAATAACATCCCTGAAAGTGTCTTTGAGCATCGGTGGACTGGGAGAACACTCCCAGATGTTGAGTCAGAAAGCAGAGTCAAAAAGACTTGACCAAAGCATAAGGGTTGCTCAACATAAAGAGAAAAAAAAAAGAGGCAAAATGAAAGCTCAGACCCGTGAAAAAGCCCAGAGGGAGGCAGAAAAAGAACACGGGGGACCCTCATACGGTGCTGGTATGTTTTGAGCTGGTTGTACCGTTTTGTCTTATTATTTTCATTCATTGTTATCTTTGATCTCGTTTTTCTCAAAATGACATTTTTTAACAATCTTTTTTATCTTATTTTGTCATTTATCAATCAATTTGTTTAAAACTTTGCATGTCTAGAGCTATAGTGATTATCTAAAATCATACAGAAGGAATTTTAAATATCTTTATTATTTTTTGAAAAATTAACAATTTTATGTCAAAAAACATGATTTTTATCATACCGAAAAATTATTTTTTTTTAAATTTTTAAATAAAAATCTATTAAAAATATTTAATAAATGCTCTGTATTTTTTTTTATAATATACAAAAATACAATCATGCAAAATTTCAAGAAAATTCCATGGAAACTTATTGAGAAAGTAACTTTTAAAAATAGCACCCAGAGAAGAGTAAAATCCAAGATGGCGGCCGTCACCATGGCAACCGGACACGCCCATCGAAATAAATCACATGGTTCGAATCCATTGGTCATAGGCAATGTCCCAATATAAAAATAAATTGGATATAGCCATTATTCTTGAAAATAGTTTCAGGTGTCGCCCCTCCCCTTATTCGTCTTAACAACACCACTACCACATTATCTCATTCGTCTGTTGTGTTTCATACATCTTGTTCTGTTGATAAAGGGGAAACCTGAAACGTCGGTTTTATCTGTTTTCGTATATTAAATTGATGTTTACATTCAATTTCACATTGTTATTTATTTCTTGGAGCTTCAAGCAGCAACATTTACATTAGTACATCTTGTCAAACCAAGGACTTCTATATTATAGCTATGGAGAAGGACTTGGTTAAACATCCTTTCTACAGTCTGCCTCCCATCGCATTATCTTGTATAAATCATGCCATCATGAACCAAATAAAGAGGATATCATACTGTTTATATTCAAAATGATAAGGATTATGAACTTTTAAGTTGTTTTTAACTTTTGATATTTTACGAAAAGAAATTTAGAAAAAAAATAGAGAAAAATTCGATGTAATGAAGAAAAACAGGTGTGAATGTAAAGATAAGAAATTTATCTTAAGTCTAAATCATAAATTTTAAGTTAAATAATTTTTTATCATATGATGCACCTAGAAATGGTATCATAAAATTATTACAAATAACACCTCCATGAAAGATATCCATAATTATATTATGCTGGTGGTAAAGCTGTCTATTATACAAGTGTTTTGGGGTTGTTGACTGACAAATAACATGTATGTTGTTTTGGTGATGACATGATAGTGTGTTGTGTGATTCTGTTGACGCCAATTGTGTTATGTATCTTTGTTAACAATTTTGAACTGTTGACAACAGTGGTGTTATAAAAAAGCCTTGTTAAAAATTGTAAATTGTTAAGGGTAATGGTCTTTTGTCGCTTTGTTAACAATAGTAAGTTTTGACGGAAATGGTGTTGTGTCCCTTTGTTAAAATTGTTAATTGTTGATAACAGTGGTGTTATGTAGTTTTGTTAACAATTGTAAATCGATGTTAACAGTGGTGTTATGTAGCTTTGTTAACAATTGTAAATTGTTGTTAAACAGTGGTGTTATGTAGATTTGTAACATTTGTAAATGGTGTCATGTTATGTCTGTTGACAAAAATAAAAGAAAAAATAAACTGTGTTAAATTATTTTTTTGAATTTTCATGTTTTTTCATGACAAAAGGCGGCATGTGGTCTAGTGGTATGACACTCGCTTTCGGATCGGAAGGTCCTGGGTTCGAGCCTCGCTCGACGCATAGTTGAGTCCTTGGAAAAGACTCTTTACTCACATTCTCTCACCGTACTCAGGTGTAAAATGAGTACCTGGCCGTTAACAGCGTTGTCTTTGTCCGAAAAATTGTAATATCGCCTAACAGGCGTCATGTCTCGTCCTACATGTTAAATGTTGCTGTTGACCAGGGAACCCTTGTAAAGCGCTTTTAGCACGTTAAGTGGATATTGCGCCATATAAAAGCTCATTTTTTTGTGCCCAGAGCTTGTGTTTAACACGATAATGAGCGCTATATAAGTGTGTATTATTATTATTATTATTATTATTATTATTATTATTATTATTATTATTATTATTATTATTATTATTATTATTATTATTATTATTATATTTTATTATTATTATTATTATTATTATTATATTATTATTATTATTATTATTATTATTATTATTATTATTATTATTATGTATTATTGTTGACAAAAAAATCACATCATATTAAACATTTTTTTTTAAATTTGTGGCAAACAGCAGCGCTAATTTATTGTTTACTTGTATAAGCAACAGAGTATTCATTGAGTAGTTTTGTTGATCACGACGTGTCCTTTTTTGCAGGTCTTATAACTCAAATTGTTCTAATTGTTCTTGTTATAGAAATACTCTCAAACCAACGCAAAAGTTTGTCCATTACAAAAATGTCTTAACAAAAAAAATCCCATAATTGCATTGGCTTATCAGATCAGACAATAAAATTAATTGAGCTTTTTTTTTCTTTTTTTTTTAACGTGGATATATGTTGAGGATTCACTTGGATGTTCTCGTTGTTATGTATTGATTTATGTTGACGAGAAACGAATCACGCTGTGTATTTATATTGACGACAAATTAAAGGTACTGTGTATTCTTTTTGACGGCAAACAGTGTTATGTCCCTGTTGACAAAAGACGGTTACAAAACATCAGCTATATTTAGTTTATGACAACGACTTGTTGAGTTTCATCAATTTGTAAGATGGGACCAGCTTGCTGCAGAATTTCGAAAGTAAGTTCATTAATTCCTTAAATAAGTTGTAAATCTTAACAGCAACACATACCACATATTATTGTATCGGGTGCGAGAAAAAAAATCCCGGAAAAGTTTAGAAGCCAACAGCCGCTAGACTATAAATGATACAAGTATGAATTTTTTCCACAATCAAAGCCAATTATTGAAAACTGAGTATACAAATTATCAAAAAAAAAATATATTGAAAACGTTTAATTCCGCTATTGTTTTAATAATCACACAGCATATATGCCATATCCAAGATTCTGGACGTCTTTTCTCAAATTTTGCTGTGATCTTTTGATCCCTCATTTTACTTTATGACTGATCCGTAGAAAATTTCCCCATGATACAATTGATTTTCTAATGTCCTGAATAGTGAGTCGATCCCAGACATTTTAAATTCACTCTTTTAAGTCTGTTTTTGTGTAAAACGTTGCACCGCCCTTAAACCATCAATGACCAAAATGGGATTCAAGTCAGGGTACACTGGGCGCAATTCGTCTTTGGAAAGAAATCGAATATTTTTTTTGCTCGTAATGAAAATTACGTAGCATTGTTAGAAGGAAACAAAAAAAAAAACAAAAAAAAACAAAAAAAAACAAACAAACCTATTCCAGACTTTGTCCCGATTGATCACTTTGTTTTTCAACCCGACGCGACAACTTCTTACCCTAGAGTAACACTGCACTGTTAAAACAAGACGCAAATTTGCTAATTTGGAAACTTTCGATATCGTGATTTTTATACGAATTTGGTATAACCGGCATGGGTTCTAAACCAATAAAGAATCTTTTATTAAACTTGGCAAGTATAACTTAAGGTTTTGTTCTTCCTGTTACTGTTGGTAAATTTTCGAATATTTTTGGTTTCTACTTCGTACTGAAATAGCATCGTAATTTTTTTCAGGATTTTTTTTCTCTCACACCTTACATATCACTGTGAGATGCTAAACCGAAACAATACAGACAAGCGCATTCCACACAAAAAAAAACCTTTATGATGATTAAAAACCTACACGTTTACTATAGTCCAGTATCTCTGAATAAAGAACACTACGTCCTTGATGGTTCCACATGAAGTTTGTATTACAGAATGTCGAATTTGGGACCCACCGTCCTATAACGATCTTCTTTTATGTTACCTCCTTTAAAGTCTGAGATCTATTTACCCACAGATAATCTATATTATTTGATTAACAATAATAAAGAATACAAGTTAAATTCTCTATTTAATTAATTTTTTAAAAAGTATGCCCTTCCACCACGACATCATAAGTTATCGTCGCCCAGGCATTCCACGAAAGAATATTGATAATTCATCAAACAAGATATCTGATGTCAACAGGAATCACCCATGTTGTTGTCCAAGTGAGCAAATAAGGGGTTAATAATCTTGCTCCAGAAAAAAAAAACGAAAGTGCCTTAAGTGGGGCTCGAACCCGGGACCTTCTGGGTCACATCGCAATGCCCTAACCAATCGGCCACTTCGCCCCCCGATTTAATTAATACTTTTAGAAAAATTCATGTATGAGGAATTGGCCTTCACTATAGATTGGATAATAGTTTCATAATGATTAATTGATATGGAGGAAATGGAGGAATAAGTAGTACAACAATACTAACGAAAAGGTAAAATTGGAAAGGCTTCGGATGTGGACAGTACTGTTTCCATCCAGCCTTTCCACTTTCACCTTTTCGTTTAGTCTTTTCACGATCCCAGGCTTCAGGCAGTCCCCACCACTCTCTACTTTTCAAGTAGTAGTAAGTAGTATATAGCAGTCGTTGTTGTAGTAATGGTTATAGTGATAGTGATCGTAGTAGTAGTAGTAGTAGTAGTAGTAGTAGTAGTAGTAGTAGTAGTAGTAGTAGTAGAAGTAGTAGTAGTAGTAGTAGTAGTAGTAGTAGTCGTAGTAGTAGTAGTAGTAGTAGTCGTAGTAGTAGTAGTAGTAGTAGTAGTAGTAGTAGTAGTAGTAGTAGTAGTAGTAGTAGTAGTTGTTGTTGTTGTTGTTGTTGTTGTTGTAGAAGTAGTAGTAGCAGCAGCAGCAGTAGTATTAGTAGTATTTGTTGTTGTAGTAGTAGTTGTGGTAGTAGTAGTAGTAGTAGTAGTAGTAGTAGTAGTAGTAGTAGTAGTAGTAGTAGTAGTAGTAGTCGTAGTAGTAGTAGTAGTAGTAGTAGTAGTAGTCGTAGTAGTAGTAGTAGTAGTAGTAGTAGTAGTAGTAGTAGTAGTAGTAGTAGTAGTAGTAGTAGTAGTAGCAGTAGCAGTAGTAGTATGTGGTGGTATTGGTGATTGTGGTGGTGATGGTGAGGGTGTCGTTTTTAGTAGCCGTATTATTATTATTGTTATAAGGTTTTATATGCTAGGGCTAGTTCATTTTTTACACCTCTTGTTGCTCTGTACTATGTACCCACCAATCAAAGGAATTATATTATTACCACGGGGATACAGCATTATAATATTATGACAAATATCCCTATCAATATTCGTTTGGCGTGCCGAATATTGCTCTGCCGTCAGCCTGGTTTTTAGTAATGTATTTATATTTTCATTGGGTTTTTTTAGTGGTTTTTTTTTTCGTGTTGTTGTTGGTTGAAGAAAGGTCTTGAACCGGAAACGTTCCATGTTTTGTTTTTTGTTCTTATTTGAAGCTGCTATATTGATTTTTTAAATGTTTTTTTTTTTTACTTTTTACAGTCAACGGCTTCTAGCAGATTAAAAATAGTCCTTCAGAACAATTAGGCCGTGTAGCCGGAGTTTATCGCGGTTTCTATATCGTGAAGCGGACAATAGCAATTGCCTGCTACCTGTTGGATAGGGCGCTTGTCTATCGCAAATTACTTTCCGCCAGATCTAAGAGACCCAGCTACCCAATCACTGCTGGGTGGGCAGGGGGGGGGGGGTGAAGGAAAAAAATCTCTTCCGCACCGGGATCGATCTCGGTCCCTTTAATTGTGAAGCGAGTGCTATCGGGGTCCCCGTCTAGCAGCTTAGTATCACTTCAATATGATAATATGTGGATAGAAAATGGGCCGTGTCAATACGTATTAATTGATGTGTGTGCTTTACGAAATAATCAGCAAGTGGCAGTAACCAGTCTTACAATGCATTATTGATGTTTTAAGTGGAATATCGTGTAGCTTGTCCAAATATTTGAAGGAAAGAGATAGAAGGGATTGTAAGCTATTATAATATTATGTATAAACTATAGATTTCTATTTCAAGATATTCAGGTTGTTAGACTGACTTAAAACGGAGACTTCACAGAAGATGAGGTTTGAGCGACGTACATGCATTAGTAGTAATAGTAGGATAAGTTGAAGCAGTAGTAGTAGTTGTTGTACTAATAGTAGTAGTAGTAGTGTTAGTAGTAGTAGTAATAGTAGTAGTAGTAGAAGTAGTAGTAGTAGTAGTAGTAGTAGTAGTAGTAGTAGTAGTAGTAGTAGTAGTAGTAGTAGTAGTAGTAGTAGTAGTAGTAGAAGTAGTAGTAGTAGTAGTAGTGCAGTTCAGAAACATGTTTTCGGCAAGACTGAATGAGGTCGCATCGTCATTCTTTCTTGTTCTTTTTTTTACGGAAAACGACAAGATTGGGTCCCAGGTTGGAGTAAAATCGAACGAAAATATGTAGAGGGGAAATGAATTGAGCAGATTCTATGATTTCGGAAGTATGGCGAATTTGCGTTGGGGGAGGGGGGTATTTGAACACACACACACACACACACACACACACACAAATATATATATATATATATATATATATATATATATATATATATATATATATATATATATAAATATATATATATAAATATAGCGCAATATCCGCTAAACGTATTCAAAGCGCTTTACATGGGTTCAAGATAACAGCAACATTTAACCCTGTAGGACGAGGCATCACGCCTGAATATTTTCGACAGAGTCAACAATATTAGTTTTCGTAAAGGGCATAGCCATCAGAGAGGGCATTGGTAAAGAGCCTTTTCCAAGATCACAACTTTGTGCCGCATAGAATGGGACTTGAACCAGGGACCGGTCAGAAGGTCACTGTTTTGCTACTTAACCAGGGAGAAGATTGGGATAAGGTGGTGTGGGAACATTACGAGAACTAGAGTGATGTCAGGGGACGCGTACGGTCATGTGAGAGGGAGGAAAAATTAATCATTAAAAGATGGAGATTAGAGGAAGGAAAAGAAAGATTATGATATTGATGATGGCGGTGACGATGATGGTGATAATGATGATGATGAGAAGGAGGAGGCGAAGGTGGTAGAAGGAGGAAGTAAGATAAAGATTAAGAGTTGGAGCAGAAGAGGAGAGAAGAGGAAAACAAAAGAGAAGGAAAAAGACTTTCTAAAGAGGATGAGAAGCGAAGGAAGATAGAATAAATACTGGACGAGAGCTAGAACGAAGAAAACGAGTAACACAACAACCATCTACAGAAACAAAGACATTGAATATCTCGAGATTGTTCATCTGGATTGCCAGATTAATTTTGCCAAAAAAGCCAAACTAGTCAAAGAAAAATGACAAAAGATCTGAAAAAAACGTCACACTTTTTCAAGCATCACCTTTTCTGCTCTAGTGAGAATAAAAGATTGTAAATGGTTTTCTTATCTCATTTCCTTAAGTAGTGTTCTTAGTTTAATAAAATTCACCGCTGTCTTGTCAGTTTAAGGGTGAAATTGTATATATTCTGTGAAATTAGTGTTCATGTGTCTATACAATAGATGAAATTAAGCGATTAAAGCTACCAAAAATATTCTCACTTGCCAAAACCCAATTTTTCCATTCCAAAACAGCTTTTAAAATCGCCATATTGTTGGAATTGGGTACGCCTGTTGTTTATCCCTTGGAAAGCTGTATATGATATTTATTTTGATAAAATAGTGCACGCATCTCATTTTTGCTCCCGCAAGACATTATCGTGATGCCCTGAATATTTTATAAACACTGCCAGTCATCTTTCCACTTCTTTGAACAATGTTTAGACACAGGCTTTGCTTTTGTTAGTTTTAGATTAAACAATAATCATTACCTGGCCAAGCCGACACGTTAAGACGCTCGCTTATATCTTAAGGACCTCGTTCCAATTAGATTCAGTAGTCTGATGTCACGCCGCCCGGCCACGGCGGCCATATTGGTTCTAAACACAGAAAATCATTACTTTTTATTCTTCATGCTGCTAGAACTTTTCAAATGCCTTGTGATCAGAATGTGTAAAAGTCAAAACATGATCCAATTTATGTGGTTTTTTTCCCTCTGGATACGTTTTTATGCTCGCCGGGGAAATATTTTATACGGGCGTCCGCTATTGTTCCGATAGTTTAGAGCCAGTGTTGCTAAGTTACCATGCGTCATAGGGAAGGAAGTGACGTTACGACTGTGGAAGAGTATTGGATTCAATAGTCTGATGTGACGTCGCCCAGCAACGGCGGTCATCGTGGTTCTAAACAAAGAAAACCTGTACTTTTTATTCTTCATGCTGGCTAGAACTTTTCATATGTCTTGTGGTCAGAATCAGAATGTGTAAAAGTCAAAACATGGTCAGATTTATAATGTTTTTTTTTTACTTTGGATTCATTTTTATGCTCGTCGGATAAATATTTCATAAGGGCGCCCGCCATTGTTCCGATAGTTTAGAACCAGTTACAAAGTTACAATGCGTCATTACGAGGGAATTGACGTCACGACTGTTAAAGCCTATTATGGTTTACTATCAAAGATTCCAGACGGGAAGTGCCCGTAATGTAAAAAGAAAATGGTGCCAGTTACTTTTGATTGAATCTGCTTAGTTAAAACAAAGTACAGGAACGTTTTATAATTATGTCAAAAAGCAACGATATGCTTTTTTTGAAAACCATGAAATCATAATATCACCTCCTACATTTTGACACCAAGCCACCAACCGATATGGAACGTTTTTGTAGACAAAATTATAATAATACACAAATAAATAAAGTAGTTGATAAACAATTTGGCAACTCTATTATTTATTTATTTATAAAGTTATTTATCTTTATTATTATTATTATTATTATTATTATTATTATTATTATTATTATTATTATTATTATATTATTATTATTATATAAGTATTATCATATTATTATTATCATTTTAAATATTATTATTATTTTATTATTATTATTATTAAATATTATTATTATTATTATTATTATTATTATTATTATTTTATTATTATATATTATTATTATTATTATTATTATTATTATTATTATTATTTATTAATTATTATTATTATTATTAATATTATTATTATATTATTATTATTATATATTATTATTATTATATTATTATTATTATTATTAATTATTATTATTTATTATTATTATTATTATTATTATTATTATTATTAATATTATTATTATTATTATTATTATATTATTATTATATTATTATTATTATTATTATTATTATTATTATTATTATTATTATTATTGTTGTTATTGTTATCTCATTTGCATCTCATTCCAACAGACAAACAGCAGAAACCCTAGTCCAGAAAGTACACCCTCTCCAGAAAGATCATCGTTGCCTCCGGGCCCCAGCGGTCTACCTTGTGTGGGATCATTGCTAGAATGGAAGGGCCCTCAGACCAACCTCGCTTGGACCAAGCGATTTGGGAGTATATACCGTGTCAAGATGGGCAGCAAGAATCTGGTGTACCTCAACACGGTGGAGCTGATAGAGCAATATATGGAGGGGAGGAAAGGGGAGAGATACCTCGACAGACCCAGTGGGCCCGGTGCCATTGCTGAAGGTATTGTATTGATGCTATGCGTTTAGCTAAAAAAAACATACCATCCACCTGCCGGATTTAACGTATCAACACACAAAACGATGTGTAACCTTGAGCCTTTATGGTCTGATTGATAGAATTCAGTGAATACGATTCATAAAGCAATAGCAAAGAGCTGAGTGACGTCAATTTCGTTCCCTCCATAGTTCAGCTCTTTGGTTTAGATGCTATGTGCTTGGCTAAGAAACTCACAACATTGCCATTCGGAAATATAATGGACCAACACGCAAAACTATGTGTTACCTTTAAGGTTTATAGTCTGGTTAATACCGTTTAGTGAGAATTACTCATAAACGCGGATGGCAAAAAAAAAACAATATGAAGACCCGAGTGACATCAACTTTAAACCGTATTAACCCGATTATAAACGTTCATGGTTACGCATAGTTTTGTGTGTTGGTCCGTTATACTTCCAGGTGGCAATGTTGTGAGCTTCTTAGACAAGGGCATGCTGTCTATAGATAGTATGCAGATGACGTCACTCAGGCCTTTGTTATTGTTTTTGCCATCCGCGTTTGTGAGTTGTTCTCACTAAACTGTATTAACCAGACTATAAAAGTTCATGGTTACACAGAGTTTGTGTGTTGGTCCGTTATACTTCCGGATGGCAATGTTGTGAACTCCTTGGCCAAGCGCATTCTATCTATACTCTGATTAATACAATTTAGTTAGAACTGCTCATAACAATGACTGGCGAAAAACAAAAACAAAGAGTTTTTTGTGTGACGTCAATTTCGTTCTATCTATATTCATTTCAAATATTCACGCAGGCTTACTGTTTGGATCAGGGGAGACGTGGAAAAAGAACAAGCACGCGTTCATGAAAGCATTGTACACAGTAACATTCGACGCTCACATGGAAGAAGCGGTTCAGGCGGAGATCAAAATGACCGTTGACTGCCTCCAAAAACACGTGGACAAGCCCATCAAGCTGGGGGACTTCCTTTTGCCCTCGTGTATCTGCGTCATTCCAGGTCTTTTTCTGGGCTGCAGTCTCCCCCTTGGCTCTCCAGACAGAGATGCTCTTATAAAAGTTGCCCAGAATATGGAAGGAGTGGATCTCACTTCTTTATTTACACAGATCTCCCTGAAACATCCAAAGTAAGTTTTAATATTTATGATCAAGGCAGTTCTTTATAATTTTTTTGAAACGATGAGATTAGTATTAGTATTAGATGGGGTGGAAAAGGAATTAAAATCATAATACTTCGAAGACGCGTAGCAACCAAACCCGTTCATTGAAAGTTCACCAAATTGATTTGCATTTGTATGTATGTATTTATTTTTTAATTTTTATACAGAGATCTCAGTTTATAAGCACGGTCCTCGGAAATCAAGCAGAGCGTGCTTATATGCGGATTCGAATGAGTATGAATCCCATAGAGTATCGGCAGTTTTAGGAGCGCGAAACACATTAATGTTTTCATCCCTTGTGTATAGCTATTTTATATATATATATATATATATATATATATATATATATATATATATATATATATATATATATATATATATATATATAAGCCAAGGTCAAAAGGTGCCAATTTTTTTTCTCAAAATAAAAGTGACATAATAGTATGTTTCTATTTATGTAGCAAAAACCCTGTACTTCATGAATCAAAGGCCCTTTAGATAACATTACGGTCAAACGCAGCATAATAACGTCAACAATGCCTATAGGTTGCTGGTGTCACCTGTGACCGGTGACACCAAAATGAGACAAAAAGCGCAATAACCAAATGATTTTTGTTAAGTATCAAACTTTATTTAGTAAGTTATAAACAAAAGACACAATCAACAACAATCATAGTACAATAATAGTGTTACCAACTATTGGAGAAAAGGTTGCTTTTTGGTGTCATCGGTCAAAAGCAACATAGAATGCAAATATATTATTTCATAAAAATGATTGTACATTAACAACAACAACAATATTGCATATGCTTATTACCAGCAATGTTCAGAAACTTTTGGAATAAAATGTTGGGAAATAATGTGACCAAAGCATATCAATGGTCTGATGATCAAACCTCTGAAGTAGCGTTTTCGTGAATCCGTTGATCAAAGCTCTTATGTCGACATCAGAGTTTCGCGCCCGGCGTTTTCACGGCGATCAATCATCCGATGTCACTTCCGAGGTTTGAACAACGGGTTTTGAGATAGAGGAGAGCTGCAACACGTTTCTTAATACTTTGTATTGCATGGCAATCATCATCATCATCATCATCATCATCATCATCATCATCATCATCATCATCATCATCATCATCATCATCATACGGATGTAGGAGATGAAAATTAAAATTTTCTAAAATTTAAATAAACTTTAAAGATTAAGATAAAATTGTTATTTCCTTTAGTTTGTTCATGATTTTTCAATGTATATACAATACATACATACATATATATATATATATATATATATATATATATATATATATATATATATATATATATATATATATATATATATCAATCATGAAAAAGGAGTTGGAATTCTTTTAGACAAATCAACATCAAAGTGCTATTTAGATCATGTTGCAATCTCAGAAAGAGTTATTTTTAGTAAAGTTGAAAGGAAACCCGTTTAATGTTAATATTATTCAAATATACGCCCCGACATGAGACAGTGACGAAAACACAATTGAGACATTCTATCAAGATATGGAACAAGCATTAAAACAATGTAAATCTGATGAAATTCGTTTAATAATTGGTGATTTCAATGCAAAGGTTGGTAACGAGAGAGTTGAAAATATCGTTGGCCCCCACGGACAAGGTACCAAAAATGATAGAGGGGAAAGACTTGTCGACTGGTGCAGATTGGAAAACCTTACTATTGTCAATACATGGTTTAAAAACCACGATAGAAAGAAGTGGACATGGATAAGCCCAGGTGGCCTTTATAGAAATCTGATAAGACTTTATTCTGGTCCAACATCGATTCAGAATTATCGTACGCAACTATTCCAAGCGCAGATTGTAATAGTGACCACAGACCTGTCAAGGCCACGCTAAAAATAAAACTTAAAACAAATAAAGAAAAAGAAAGTGGAACCAAAACTGCAATTAGATCTATTGAGAATTATCCATCAAATAAAAAATGATTACAAAGAATGCGTGAAAGAAAAAAAGTGAAAACTTGACCTCAGATATAAACATAGATGAGTACTGGAATCAAGTATCGAACTGCATCACAGAATCTGCAAGAGAAACTATTCCATCTGTGAAAAAACACGAACCAAAACATAAGTGGATTGATGACAAGATCTTGAAACTGATGAATGAAAGACGAAAACTAGAACGCAACAGCAATGAATATAAAGAAGCTAATAAGATTATAAAACGTGAGTGTAAGAGAGCAAAGGAAGATTATATTGAACATGAATGTCACAGAATTGAAAGACTAAAAAAATCTAACACCAAACAATTCTACCAGTCAATACAAGATCTAAGTGGAAAACGCCCAGCCGTGGCAAGAAAATGCGTTAAAGACGCAAACAGTAATATACTTATCGAGAACAATGTTTTTTGTTTGATTGTTTGTTTGTTTGTTTTTGTTTGTTTAGCTTTTTCTTTTTCTTTAAAAACAATAAATCAAAAGATCTTTGTTGTTGTTGGACAGGATGGGTAGGGGTTTAAATGGTGGTATGATATCAGGATAGCATCAGGTGGACATGTCATGGGGATGACGTGATTTAATTTAATAGGGTGATTGTCATGATCGAGCTTTGTTATTTTAAATTAATAGAGATAGGGAGAACAGGTGATCGGCGTATTATCTTTTTAAATACCCAATCATTATTTCGTACATTATATTTCCTAGTAAAGCATAACTGGGAGATAATAGGCTTGAAGTTCAGTCGCATCGTGACTTTAGAAATTGACAATTATTTAGCAGATGTGATATTTATGGAAGTTCAAAATTATAGAGTCCAATGTCAATACAACCCTATTAACAGTAAAATGAAATATTGATTTTGTAGTTAAAAACACAATAATTCTTTCTAATCCACGAAAACAAACTATACATCATTTACATGACGTGTTTTTGATTGCTTGAAAGTACTTCTCCGTCTCCCTTGAACTCTGAACTAACATCAGAGGTTTGATCATCTTGAGACTAAAGAATAAGAGGGCGCGCTTATCTCTGAAGTTGACATCAGAGGTTAGATCAGCGGATTGGCAAAAACGCTACCTCAGAGGTTTGATCAACGGGCCATCGATATCTTATTTAGCAACATTGTGTCACTTGTGACATTAGACCGATGACACCATTACTTATGTCACAAGCAATACCAAATTGCAATTTCGACAATATATCATTAATTTCAGTCAAACCAGTGTAATAACCTCAGGTAAATATGGAATTTAATAATATTTCAGAAACAAAAGACTTCAAAAATAGAAATATACATGGAAAATAGAGTATCTGAATGTGACTTGTGACATAAGACGGGTGACACCATTACTTATACTTATGTACAAGCAACACCAAATCACACTTTCGTCCATACTATATCATTGTATTCAGTCAAAAAAGCATAATAACCGCAAATCAGATGACCATCCAAGCCAACAGTCAATTATGCTAAAATGAAATTAAAGAATATGTTAAGAAACTAAATACTTTCAAATTGGAAATATACTTAGAAATTAGTAATACCATTGTTGCTCAAAATCGGCACTAGAACGCAATTTTGTCTCAATAAATCAAGAATAGCAACTGAACAAATGTAATACAGTCTGTTAAAATGGAATTCAATGACATTTCAAGCTTTGAAGAACATGATAACAGAAATACATTAGAAACTTCAAACTTTAAGTGTCAACTGTGACATTTTAACCAATGACACCAATGGTCACAAAAAGTACCAGAAGTCACACAAACTCTAGATAAATATCAGCCATGGTAATGAATTCATGTAACCAGACGATAACAGCACCCTACTGCTCAAATCTGCTTGTTTGTTGTAATTTAGTGTGTTAATAGTAAAACAAATCAAATTTCTTGACAACCCTTCTATTTATCTGGATTCGTCAAAAGCTTGAGTTTTGTCTTTTTCTTGATTCATACAACCCTGAAACATAAAAAATTAGAATTACAAGGAAATGATTAATTGTGTCAAAATCACAGTCTCAGATGAGATGTCATAATATCATATTTGTAAATAGAATAACAGATGAAAACATAATTTGTTGGTGGCACTTTGTAATATCCAATTTCAAGTGTTGCTTGTGACAATGTAAAATAGCGATGACACCAAAGTTCAACTTACCTTTTCTGTCTGGAGCCACGCTGGAAAGGCAACTGAAAGTGCCGCACTTCAAAGGCTGGTAAGAAGGGTTGATCAAAATTGCGAATCGCCATTTAACGAAACAAACTTCCACGTGTTCACGCATGCCGTGTTGCTTGTGACAAATGACACCAAAACCAATAAATCTCAATATCAGCAAAACGGAATACATTTACTCCAAGATTTGAGTTCAGAAGGAAAATCTATGCTTTTTTCTCATAATAAAACATTTTATAACCATTAAATATGAGCTTTAAAGTTTCGTGTCGAGTCTTAGTATTGTGCTGTGTTTGATGACACCAAAGGTCACAAGCAATACCAACTTTTTAAGAACTCTATATGAAACTTAATCAGATATGTAATATACTGCAACTGCGTTTAAAAGTAAATTTTGACTTTATACTATTAGTCAAATTTCAATCATGTGAGCTAAAACATCACATTTAATTTCTACATGCTTTCCATAAAGGTGATGCATTGACCTCGTTTTAAGCACATGCCAAACTACATTCAAATTTGACTTTCAAGTTGTTTATTTCATATTCTGTTGAACAGAATATGTTGAGCTATCTCATTTTACCTCTTTTTCATATTTACAATTGATTACAAGCATTAACCCAATGAAAACAGCCCATAATTAAGTAAAAATCAAATTTTATTAACACTGGTATCAGACGGGCACCTTTTGACCTTGGCTCATATATATATATATATATATATATATATATATATATATATATATATATATATATATATATATATATATACTAGTCAGAAGTCCGCAATTTCGCGGGGAAAGAACTATTTTCATTCGATATTGTACCCACCATCATTTAATGAGGGCAGATTGGTAAACAAAGTTGTCTGTGTAACTTGGTACATCCTCTGTTGATTTTTCTGTGTGGCCCAACATTAAGTGTAAGCCACTATAGCCTCTGTCTGACCCGTGACACAGCAACATACAGTTGTCCGTGTGTGAAAACAGGTTGTGGTAAGAAAATCAACTGCTAAAATAAACCTGAAGTAGCAGACGTGAGCAGAGTTGAAAGACGATCCTGGGATCGAGAACTTACCATACATAACAATACTCTGGTGATCATGTTTGGGGGCGTTTTTATGCACCTCCGTTGGAGGTGTACAAAACGCACCGTTTTTATGCACCTCCGTTGGCGGTGCTGGTTGATTAATGAAAATGTTGCTGCTTGAAGCTCGAAGGAAAAAATAACGATAATTGTTGAATTGTAAGCCTTAATTTAATAGACGAAGACATACTGTGGGCGTTTCTGATTTCCCTTTTGTCAACAAAATACGATGAATAAGAAGACACTAAGAACGAATGAGAAATGTGTAGTGTGAATGGCGTAGATAATGTAAATAGACATAAACAATGATGGGACAGGAAGTTTTTGAAAAACAACAACAACAGAAGAAGAAAAAAACCCCAATAAAATGACAAAGACGCGGTAAACTAATAAACTGATGATAATGGTAAAATATTATAAAATGATAACAATCAACGTTTACATATAAATGCAAGACGATAACACATTGAATGGTACCGATGTTGTTGAAAAAAAAATAATAATATTAAAAATAATAATAATAATAATAATAATAATAATAATAATAATAATAATAATAATAATAATAACAATAACAATAATAATAATGATAATAATAATAATAATAATAATAATAATAATAATAGATTAATTTAAGGTTTTAAATATATGTCCAGTAACTATAACAACAAAAATGATGTCTTTCTCAATAAAGTAAACTTTTATTTAAAATGTCCACAATGGGATTGAACACAGTACTTTCAAGGTTAGAGTCTGACAGCTTATCCACTGCGCTACGGAGGCACCTGAATGTTCATAACATTTAATAAGGTCTTTCTAAAACCTTATATTTTACCTTCAATGCAACTTCTATTTTCTGGTTTTAAATTTCGATTTTTTAGATTATTATTATTATTTTTAAATTTATTACCAAAGAAATTAAACCTGGGTATTATCCACCCGGAACCATCACACTGAAAGCATCATAGGGGCAATAATAATACTTGATGTCATAAATAGATGAAAACTGTTGAAAACTTAAAGTAGATCTGAATTCCGTAAAGTAATTAAGTGAATACATTATTCCGAATGCAACGATTTGCGTTAAAACGCCAAACTGACAACTTTTTACAGTGTCCAGATTGGTTGTTTTTGAGAGTGTTAGTGTCGTCGGTACGTATTTTATGATATCTGTTTGACTCAACGAACTTTCAAACTGACTTTAAATTATAAAAGGAAATCAAGTTATCTGTTTATCTATCTGTAAAAAATACATTTCTAATTTTCAAATCTTTCAGTAGAGTTGTGCGCCGTATCATTTATTTTATTGACTCAATAGCACAATGTTCTCCACAAGGCTATATTTTTTAAAGAAAGAATATATATATATATATATATATATATATATATATATATATATATATATATATATATATATATATATATATACATATATATATATATATGTATATATATATATATATATATATATATATATATATATATATACACATAAGAGATGAAAACATTAATGGGATTAATGTGTGTGTATGTGTGTTTGTGTGTGTGTGAGTGTGTGTGTGTGAGTGTGTGTTAAAACATTAATATGTTCCAGATCTAAAATGTAGTGAAGTTTTGACTGTTTCCTCATGACTCACGTTTGACAATCATTTGTTAATCATCTCTAAAATCGAAATATAAATCAACAATACTATCATGTTCATAAATATCACCATGACATTTTAACATAAAACACGCCAGGTGCAGCGTCTGTTATTTAATAAACATTTTTTTTAAAAATACCCCCAAAAAACCTAAACAACTAATCGCCAAACTGGCAGTCTATAAACAATATCAGAGCAGTGTGATGCCATCTTCAGTCATTCTATATTATTTCTACATCCACAGATTGAGGGAGCCTTTATCCAAACTAATGTTCAAAGACATCGTTGACATCCATGGAACATCAAGACGATTACAGAACTTGCTTAGGTTGTGGATACGAGATTCCACTGGAAACCCTATGTCCCCGACCTCTCCCAGGTGCGGTATTAAAACGTACCCATTCTTTTTCTTCTTCCCTCTCTTCTTCTACGATTACTACTACTTCTTCTTCTTCTTCTTCTTCTTCTTCTTCTTCTTCTTCTTCTTCTTCTTCTTCTTCTTCTTCTTCTTCTTCTTCTTCTTCTTCTTCTTCTTCTCCTCCACCTCCTCCTCCTCCTCCTCCTCCTCCTCCTCTTCTTCTTCTTCTTCTTCTTCTTCTTCTTCTTCTCTTCTTCTCTTCTTCTTCTTCTTCTTCTTCTTCTTCTTCTTTTCTTCTTTCTTCTTCTTCTTCTTCTTCTTCTTCTTCTTCTTCTTCTTCTTCTTCTTCTTCATCTTCTTCTCCTTCGTCTTCTTCTTCTTCTTCTTCTTCTTCTTCATCTTCTTCTCCTTCGTCTTCTTATTCTTCTTCTTCTTCATCTTCTTCTCCTTCGTCTTCTTATTCTTCTTCTTCTTCATCTTCTTCTTCTTCTTCTTCTTCTTCTTCTTCTTCTTCTTCTTCTTCTTCTTCTTCTTCTTCTTCTTCTTCTTCTTCTTCTTCTTCTTCTTCTTCTTCTTCTTCTTCCCACCTCATATTGCCTTCATGTTTGAATGTCTAGCTGGTGAAGGAACACCGTTGTCTTCCTCAACTCTGTCAGGGGCCCATACATTTAGTCTACAGTCTACAGTGATGTAGTACTTACTCAATACAAATTCATGCCTTCCAACTGTATTTTTTAATTAGATTTTTTTTTCAAAGAATGTCAGTGTTTATCATGGTTTTTATAACGTTAAAAGACGATAGCAATACGTTTCAACAGTCATGACATCACTTCCCTCGTAATGACGCATGTTAACTTAGTAACTGGCTCTAAACTATCGGAACAATGGCGGAAGCCCTTATGAAATACTTCTCTGACGAGCATAAAAGTGTATCCAGAGGAGAAAAACATTATAAATCTGATCATGTTTTGAATTTTATATAATCTGATCACATGACATGTGAAAAAGTTCTAGCCAGCATGAAAAATAAAAAGTACCGATTTTCTTTGTTTAGAACCAAGCTGCTCGTTGCTAGGCGACGTGATATCAGACCATTGAATCCTATTGCAGTTTGTTTATCACAAAGTACTTTCCCGCTAGATCAAAGGAAACCAGCCAAACAATCAGCGTTGGGTGGACGTGGAATCTCGACTCCACCCCCGATAGCTGAGTCTGTAAGATCTGGCGGAAAGTACTTTGCGATTGACTAGCGTCTTATCTAAAGGGTAACAGGCAGTGACATCTATAGAGTATATGAAGTCCTAGGTAACAGGCAATTGTTTTTGTTCGTTTCACGCTATTGAAACCGGGATACAATCATACTCCATGGGCCTAATGTCTCAGAAAGACAGATTTATGTATGCTCCAACATCCAACAAGATTGAGATTGCTGGTCAGAAATTAGAAAGATCGAAACTGAAATATGTACAAAGGAAATGTCTAAAGACTGAGATATTCCGTGAGGCTCATTTCTTTTGTGAAAGATATGTTTGTCAAAACATTGAGAATTTATGAAGCGCAATATCAACTAAACGTGCTCAACGCGCTTTACAAGCGGCTTCAAGCCAAAAGTAATTTCACGAAGAACGATACATGACGCCTATAAGGGATATTACAACATTTATTTTCCGACAGAGACAGCGCTGTCAATGACCAGGTACTCACTTTACACCCGAGTACGGTGAGAGAATGGGAGTAAAGAGCCTTTTCTAAGGACTCAATCGTGCGTCTCTCAAAGCAGGTGTCGAACCCTGGTCGTACCGGTTCGAAGGCGAGTGCGATACCACGAAACAACGAGGACTATCATTTGTTTCTATATTCATGCTTATCATGTTTTGTATTGAATTTGTTGATTTGGTTTTGGGTTTTTTATATATAAAGCACCGCAGAACAAGACAACTGAGGATATTAGGTGCTATATAAATGTATTATTTATTCCGCACTTACTTTTTTCAGGTTCGAAAATACATTCGGCCAAAAGGGACACATACAAACAGAAACAACCTCTTCAACAACCGTAGGAGACTGCCCTTTCCGACAGAACCCAAAGCGACTTAAAATAATCCAGGAAGAAAGCAAAGCCGACGACAGGGATCAAGAATCTCACTGTCCACACCACCAACACACACAAGACGCAGACCAACAAGAACCTCTTCTCACACCTCCAAGAAACGATAAGCTTATCGAGTCTGCCATGATAAATGCCTCACATCTTGTCGCGTTTGGCTTTACAGGTAACGTATTCATCTATTTCTTCTTCACTTCACTGCCCTTTTTACACGACTGTTCAGCGTCGCTTTTCTGATGTCTTACGTCATTCCTTCACCAAATGAACCCCTCAAAAAACCGTTCGTCTGCTATATAATTTGTGAAAATAGTAAACTTAGGTTTTAATGACCCAATGTAGCTATCAATTTCTCAGTTTGAGTGATTCCATAACATTATTATATTTTTATTTGTTATTTCGTAACTTTTGATTTTAAATAACCAAACACGCCAGGTAGAATTGTGTGACAAAAGCTTTTTTAAAAACAAAATAAGGAGTCGATCAAACATTTGTAACATTTTGCACAATAATTTGCTTGGGTGTATAATACAGTATTCGGCGAGTCCTACATTACCTTAACCAAAATAAATTTATATAAATAACAACAACAAAAACAAAAAAGAACCTACAACAATCTACTTCATTTCATGAAGAAAGCGAAGGCTTGAAACAATATTGTAGAAGTTGAACAAAATTACACTTCGTCCACATTGCTAAATTACAATATTTTCTATGACATAGATATGGGCCATGGGGAACAAGCCTTCGAGGAGACAGAGCCTCCGTCACCACAGATTACTGTGCCCTGCACTCCTATCACAGAACACAAATGGACCTTCAGTCGACAGATGTCCTTGAACACGAATAAAGAATCCATTCTACAGAGAATATTAAAGCAACCTGAATTTGCCAATGTGACGGAAGGCACAGGTGAGGTCATGCTTGTCCCTCGGAGTCCTATTAATTGCAACATAGAGCCAGATTTTCAGTAGCGTTAACGTTTCGGGCTTAAAACCCTTCTTAGATTAATAATAGAAATAGTTTAAACTATGCATAGTATTCATAAGTACGAGATAAAAGAGTTTACGTATAGTATTACCGTTTTAATTGCTGTAGTTGTTGACTGAAGAAGGATTTTGAACCCGAAAAAAAACTCACGTTTTTCTCTTTTTTAAAGCATTATATTTATTACTTTTCAATACCCGTTTCAGTCCTTACTTTCTAGTAGTCAAGTATTTACTTTAAAATAATTAATTTTTTTTTTCAGATGCTGAACTTCTCCAATCACTCATAGACTTTTTCTTCGGTGGGGTTACCAGTACTCTTGCAGCTCTGGAATACATTTTTGTGCATCTTGTACGGAACCCAGAATTCCAGAGGTTGGCACGCCAGGAGGTTGATGAAGTGGTTTCAAAGAATGGTGATTTAATCACATGGTCTTTGGAACAGGACATGCCATATGTTAAGGCCTGTATCACAGAAGCTTTGAGGCTTGGGGCTGTGACTCCTTCGTCCTTACCCCATGTCGCCACAGAAGATACTGAGGTGAGATTTTTATACGATACTCCTATTTCATTACATCAGTCTGGCCATCATCAATATCTAGATTTTATTAGCAAATATCGATTATTTTGAAATTATGAGGCAACGCTCGGTTATGAAAGGGAAATGTCTCATGTTGTTCAGGACATATTAAAGGGATACTTACCTATTTTGGTGGATTTTTCACGGGAAGCTCAGAATATGGATAAGTTTAATCAGAAATAAAATGATTTTGGTACCAATTTCTTCCGGGTCAAACCCAAAATCTACTGAACTCATTTCCTATTTTCTATACTACAGAATGAGCAATGTATTTGTTCTGGCCATCCTTGACAAAGATGGATGCATCGTATATATATACTATCTCCTCTTCGTCCTTTTCATGCCATTATAACAATACTTTTATTTATATTTTTAGATTGAAGGCTACAGTATTAAAGAAGGGACATTCGTCATGGCCAGCATAATTAGCATTCATCATGACCCTTCTCATTACATTGACCCGGAAGTGTTCAGGCCACAAAGACATCTCACTGGAGACCGAAAATTCAAACAGCCAACTAGTTTCAAGCCATATGGCGTTGGTAGGTACCATTGAAAATTACATTTGTTTATCCCATGCAGAAATTTTGACGGTGTTTTAGCAAGTGGGCTTTACTGCATTATGATGATGCTTTGTGATAAAATAACTTATATGCCAATTTTATTTTGTCTTTACAGATCATTCATTTTTAAAGATATAAATCTGTGCAGAGTTAAGATCGACCACTGAAACATGGCTTGGACTTTTAGTTTTTAAAGTGTCGGAAAGTGAATATATAAGTTTTCAAAAATTAAGGACTATCTCACTTGTTTTTAAATATCACCATTGATGTTTAGGGACCGAACCAGGAATTGCGTTTATGTTAAGATTGAAATAATCCAGGGCTCATCCGCAGAGCCGCAAAAGTAAAAAAACGGTAGCAAGCGACGTGTACATATATGCAGGTCTGACATTCGAATCCACTTATGGGCCTAGTTTACCATTGTTATAATGGACAATATTTTGCATCATGTTTTGAGATTTCCATTACAACAATGAGCCCATAAGGGATTGGGTTATCAGACCTGCAAATAAGTGCACGTCAGTATCAAGACTAACTCTCAAGGAAAAAGTATGATGCCAAAAGCGGCGATCGAACCTGGCATTGATGAGCTGTTATGCAATGCCCTATCCACCTGGCCATCTCGTCCCCAAAACACTGAAGATACAAATTCGGAGCATTTCAGTCGATCTTTGTAAAAGCACTTTTTAATAATGGCTATCGTCGTATTGACAAACTTCAGATTTGTTTATTCATAAATCATGTTCTCCGTATGTCTTGAAGCAGATTTTACGTTTCTTTATAGGGCATTCATATTATTTTTTAACTGTCAAGGAAATCTTTGTGCTGTCGATATTTGATATTTTAAACAGAGTTTATTTCCCAATACAATGTTGACACGCTTGTATGTAGATCGGGCGGAAATTAAATAATAATAATGGTATCTAATTTAAAAGAAAATCTGAAAAAGTGTCTGCTCCTTAATTAATGTGTCACTATCAAAAGGAAAGACCATTCGAGAAGGTGGCAATTCAGTCCCAAGATCCAGTCCGTATCAGATTTCAGTTGAAGACAAATCACAAGACTGTCCTTCAATTCAAAATGGATTTTGTTTATGAAAAATATTGAAGACATTATAATCATTGCAACCTCGTTGTTAATTGTTACTTGCTTTCACTGACTAAGAAAAAAAAGAGTGGACAAATTAAGCGTTTACCGTTGGAAAATATCTTTCGAATTTCAGATAAAAAAGTGTTTAAACGTTTGTTAAACTGACCGTTCTGATGAATAAATTTGAAATGATTTACAATGTTGGGACTTTAATTTCACAATAAACGTTTTGTCTGATTAAAATACAAACAAACCATATTTCTCTCTAATTTTATAGGTGCTCGTCGCTGTGTCGGCAACAAAATGGCAGGTATGCAGTTATTTATCTACACTGTTTACATCCTACGTCACTTCGAGATTCAACCAATCAGCACCAAATCTTTGCCTTCTTTGGACACGCACATGCGCATTATCAACCGACTCAAAGACTTCCGATGCATTTTAAAGAGGCGAGATGTTTGAATTGGGAAAGGAAAAAAAATATCCATGCAATAATGCTTTCGATTCGTACAGTTATGAAATTTGAGATAACTTTTCACAATGATATTCAACAAATGTGACCCACCGTCTCAAAACGGTACTATGTCGTGATGTTTCCCATCTCCTAAAGGGAGTCTAGAGTAAAAAGGATATTTAAAAAAATAGAAACTTTGAGTTAATTGCAATGTTAGACATTGCAAAAGAAAGAAAAAGAAGAGAGAGAGAGAGAGAGAGAGAGAGAGAGAGAGAGAGAGAGAGAGAGAGAGAGAGAGAGAGAATTTGGGAGGTAAGCGAGATATGTTTAGTTTTGTTAAGCTTTTTGTTGGTTTACCTCTATGTCATTGTATTTCCTTTTTATCATTTATTTGCTTAATTATTTTCAGAAATACATTAGTCTAAGGCAATAATACTCGATGTAAATTTCCAGAAGTGGATAAATAAAGTTCATCTATTCTTATCTTATCTTATCTTCATTCTCTGTCAAAACGAAGAGAGATTATCCCCACGTTCCATGTGGGATCGCTATAGGTTTAATCTCCAGTACTCAGCTCACCCCGACATTATTCCGCTTTGACGCGATGGGTCACAATAATAATAATAATAATAATAATAATAATAATAATAATAATAATAATAATAATAATAATAATAATAATAATAATAATAATAATAATAATAATAATAATAATAATAATAATAATATGTGCAATGTTAATGAATGATTGATTGATACGTGACATGTATATATATACAATGTATAACACCAATTGGAAAATAAACTCTCCTCAACCTTATCTATCAAGCATTTTTACATTTACCATTGATCGTGGAATTAACTTTAAATCTTTCACATTCGTAACTGTAACAAGTTTTGCATTGTGATCAGAATTTACAGATACAGCTTTTACACAGTAAATAATTGGCCTTACTTTATTTGTCTTTAATTAATGTCAATCAATTAATTAATGCCAAATTTGTTACGTGTGAAGAAAATTATATTCTTTGTAAATATACTTACCTTCCATTACTTACATCTGAATTACGTTTTCATAATATTATGAAATAAATTCCAAGGGTATGTCGTTTGAAATACAAAATTATATTATATATACGTCAAGCGTATATGCGGTATAGTTATTATTAAACATATTATGAGTGGCATCTTTATATATGTGTTACACATTTGAACCTATGTCTCGCTATTTGTGGTATAATATGATTTTAAAAAAATATTTATCTGTATATGTACAATGATGACATATTTTTACTCTCTTCAAAGTTAATTTCGTCGTGGTTCAATTAACTATTGATGACCACGATATATGTAAATAGGGTGCGAGAGAAAAAAAAAATGGAAAACGTATGACGCTGTTTTAATGCAAAGTAGAAACATTCGAAAATTTACAAACAAGACTAAAATAATACTTGCCACATTTAATCAAAAACCACCTATTGATTAATTAACTATGCCGGTTATACTAAGGCAGCAAGAGAAACAAGATTTTAAAAGTTGAGGTGTCAGAAATGAGGATGTTGAGATGGTCACTTGGCTGGACAAAAAAAAAAAGACAAAGTGAGAAATGAACGACTTCGAAGGTTGACTGAAGTGAAGAATGTATCAATAAAGATGAGAGAACGTAGATTGAAATGGTTTTGACATGTTAAGAGGCGAGAGAAAGGGAGTACGGGGGAAGAAAAGTATTGGATATACAATGAGGAAAAAGGGACACACAAAGACAAGGTTAGATAGGGCAAAGGACGAGATGAAAGAATTGGGCCTGGAGGAGGATGATGCTATGAACCGAGATGTATGGAGATGTGGCATTCATTATGGCAACCCTGCAAAATGCGGGGTAAGCTGATTGAAGAAGAAGAAGCAAACAACGTTTGTGTAAAGCAATTGTAAATTATTGCAACCAAGTGGGATTTCGTCAGATCTTTGTAAATCAATTGTCAACAGTCAACATAGCATTTCCATGTGGTAACTCCAAGGTCTAAAGTGAGAGAGTCCATCTGATGACGGATTGGACCAGTTGATTCCAATGGCAATCGGAAGAATCACGATTTCGAAAGTTTCCAAAATTGCGTCTTGTTTTGTTGTGACTAGTATAGGAAGTCCTTGTGAAAAATAAATGACCGGCCGGGAAAGAGTCTGGACTTTTTTTTTCTTCTAATAACGATGTACAATTAACAATACAACGTAGACATGAAATTATGTTTATTTCTAAAGACAATTAATGGTCTCCTATGATCCTGACTTGAATCCAATGGACTATAGCATAATTTGGTCAATAATGTCAAATATGGTCTATAATATTCGGAAAACGTTTTACACTATCTACAAAAGCAGAGTTAAAAGAGTCAATTCAAATATATGAGATTTTATCAGTATTTAAGACATTAGAACATATATTAGATAACGAGGGAAAAGGCTACGCATAGTCAGAAGCCAACATGGAAGATCTACAGATGACATCAAAATTTTAGAACTGAGCTTATTTTTTTAAAAAGGATATAAATCGCAATATCGACTCACGTGCTCAAAAAGCTTGAAACTTATCTACGTCGCCAATTTTCGATATGGCAAGTATTCGGTGCCTTTAATTTTTTAAAATCGTAGAGTTCAAAGTTTTCGTCACATTTTTCTGAAAAAAAATTTGTACATAATCATAATGTTCCATAAATGGATGTGATTGTGGTAAAATGTCATTACTTATCATGAAAGTGTAGCATTGTATATATATATATATATATATATATATATATATATATATATATATATATATATATATATATATATATATATGTGTGTGTGTGTGTGTGTGTATGTGTGTGTGTTTGTGAGAGAAAGAGAGAGAAAGAGAGAGAGAGAGAGAGAGAGAGAGAGAGAGAGAGAGAGAGAGCACGTACACACCGATTTAATATGGCTATTTTGCTCATGTTTAGATTTTCACATATAGATATTACTACGAATGTTAAGCGTTATATCTCCAAGCTTTGATTTTATAAATTGATAATACTGAATACTAAGCGCCATGATATCTGGAAGAATTTTTAAAAATTTTAAGTTGACTATGTACATTATTTAAACCATTTCTCTCCAGCATTGAACAGTAGCAGATCGTGTATTAATTAACGCCGAGAGTCCATCTTTCACAAGTTAATACCCCTCTTTGCGACATCGACATTGGTGGTTTAAAAGATTCAACCTATTTTTATCGTCGCGTGAGGTTTTATATTGCGCAATATCCATTAAACGTGCTCAAAACGCTGTACAGAGGGTCCCTGACCAACAGCAACACGTATCATATAGAAAGAGGCATCCGGCCTGTTAGGAGATATTACAATTTTTTTTCCGACAGAGACAATGCTGTTAACGGCCAGGTACTCAGTTTACACCGGAGTACGGTGAGAGAATGTGAATAAAGAGCCTTTTCCAAGGACTCAACTATGCGGCGAGCGGGGCTCGAACCCAGGACCTTCCGATCCCAGCAGTGAATGGGTAGCTGGGTCAGTTAGATCTAGCGTAAAGTACTTTGCGATAGACTAGCGTCCTATCCAAATGGTAGCAAGGAATTGCTAATGCCCGTTTCACGCTGTGTGTAAGAGAGTAAGCTTGTGCAAGAAGCTTACACAAGAATTTTAACGAAAAACCTCATTAATATTCAAGCAAAGATAACGACGCTAGGATTTCAATGAAAACATGGTCACTACGACGAGAATTAAACACTTTTATTACAATGAAGATGGCATTTAAGGTGAAAAAGATCATCTTTTAAAAAAATTTAAATTAATTGATATCTTACTGTCGATGTTGTAATACTTTAAAAAGTATAATCAATATATATATATATATATATATATATATATATATATATATATATATATATATATATAATGTTTTTATCATCTTTGGTATTAGTAAATTTAAATTTTAATCACTTTTAATTGATTGATATCTTACTGTCGATGTAATTCTTTTTTAAAAGTATAATCGATATATATATATATATATATATATATATATATATATATATATATATATATATATATATATATATAAATGTTTTAATCAACTTTGGTGTTTGTGAATTTAAAGTTTAAAATTTTAAAATATTTAACTGGTATAAGTGTTGTCATTTTTGATAAATTATGTCTTATATTTTATTAATTAATTTTAGTTTGATGTTACTTATACATTTATTCTCTTACTGTTATTTTTGAATTGAAATTGTTCTAAGATCAATTTAAATTCTAAGAAAGGGGCGTATGTAAGAGAGTAAGGTTATGCAAGAAGCTTACACTAGAATTTTAACGAAAAACATGATAAATATTCAAGCAAAGTTAACGACGCTGGGATTTCAATGAAAACATGGTCAATACTTAATGGGTTTAGGACAGTTTTAGGTCCCAAGTTAATTTACTGTATGTCCTACTTTAAATATGTTGATGATATGTTGTAATACTGCAGCTGCAATGCGAGAAATGTGCAGAGAGTACCAGGGGAGAAGTGTGTAGGGAATGAGATTAGCGGAAGAGTAGCGCCCCTTGATTGGACGTCACCCATAGTCTGTGGCGTCACCGTCGGAAAAGTTATTAGAGAGAGAACGTCATGTTGGTTGTGCGCATGTGTCTCTCGTCCTCGCTACTCTTCCGCTAATCTCATTCCCTATTGATATGGTTAGATTAATGAGAACAGACTGAAACTGAACGATGATAAGACAGCAGCTGTGTGTGTGGAATAAGAAGTAGAAAAACAGATCAGAACTGAAGGTGTGTACGCTTTTATTCAAATTGCTGACAAAATTAATAACCTGGTTACATCCTTAGACTCAGGACTGTTAATGGAGTAACAAGCTAATAATTTAGTTAACTCTCTCGAGTTCACCATGATTGAAAATCAAACGAATTTGTTCTATTTTCCATTCATATTAAACCTCTTAATAAAATTGCTTCATATCGGACCAAGCAATTGGTTGTCTCCCTCGTGCTATCAAAATTATATTATTGTAATGCTTGTTTGTTGTTGTTGTTGTTGTTTTTTTTTTTTTTTTTTGTTTTTTGTTTTAAAGGGTTTTACGTTTAGGTCATATCAGCGCCAGTAAAAAGGAAGAAGATGGGATAGTAAAAAGTTCTTGAATTTCAATTAAAGCACCCAAGAATAGGGAAGACAAAAGAGGAAATGGTTCAAATGGAAAGCAGATGTAGATTCCAAGAGCACACTATCAAAGTAATTCGTTTTTGTTTGTTTTTAAGGTTTTTACAGCGCTTGCAACACATTTATGTTATATCAGCGCCAGTAAAAAGGAAGAAAATGGGATAGTAAAAAGTTCTAGAATTACAATTAAAGCACCCAAGAAAAAGTAAGACATAGGGGAACTGGGAACAAATAGTGATCAGATGTAGATTCCAAGAGCATATCACGAATGTACTTAGTTTGAGATCACCTATAAGTCTCATCCCGACACAAGCACACAATCCAACAAAGAGGAATACACTCAAAGGCCTACATTATACATTCAAAATAACAAATAATATAATAATACATAACAGAGAGATGATTTACAAGGAAAAAAATATCACCTCCCAAAACAATAACTATGCATTTGACTGTTTCCCTCCCAGATAGGACTCCGGCCAGGACCAGGACAAAACCAAGTAATCTCATTTCAAGACAAAGACAGAAAGCTTGTTGGAAAACAGAGATAAGGGGATAGAAGACAAAGTATGTACACCCTACCCACTATGGGAGGTCAGGAACCCCACCCAGGATCACTAAATGTCTCATCCAGATACAAGCACAGGTCCCCGCCAAGAGGAACACACTCAATTGTTTACAAATCATAATTATGTAAAAGGGGAAAAAATACAGTGCATAACAGAGAGATGATTTACAAGACAAAAAATAGCATCTTCCAAAACTCTAACTATACATTCGACTGTTTCCCTCCCAGTCAGGGTATCCGGTCACGACCAGGGCAAAACCATGTAAACTCATACCAAGACAAAGACAGAAAGCATGTTGGAAAACAGACATAGGGGGGTAGAAGACACAGTATGTACCTCCCTGCCCACTATGGGAGGTAAGGAACCCCACCCAGGCGTCATAAGATAATGGTATAGTATAAGATTTCAGCATTATTATAATTGTCATCAAAGTAAGTAATCAGGGTTTGATATTTATATGCGTGACAATTATTCTAAAAATGCTGCCCTCATATCCATGACCTTTATCCACCCAGGGTGAGTTAGACAGAAAAATGAACTCAACACATCAAAATTTAGATAAAAGTTAACTATTTCAAATTTATTTTATAAAATTTTATAGTGGTGAATGAATATGACCAAAAAAATCAACAAAAGAACCAACACAAAATAAAAACATTCAAATCACTAAATTCCGATAATTTTCATTTTAAATCAAATAAGATCACGTTTCTGAACTCTGCCCTAAAGTCTAAAGCAGTTTTGGAAAATATTTCAGATTGAGTGGCCTTAAATTCTCAATGCTTCACATGATCTGGATATTTTTAGACGTCAGTCGTTCGGGGGTGAAATCAAAGAAGAGTACTACTCATTATGTAATGCACCAGGCCATGTCAGTGACAAAACTTTTCGGGGCGAATGTGGTGGGTAAAGTAAAGGAGATGAATTATTCCATTCCAGCTGCTAAATCTACACAAAGATTCCACCCGCACAAAGCCAATAAAAGGTTCGAATTTTAGGCAAAGGGCAACCTTGGAAAATCGAGTAGGTTGTCAGCGTCGTTTCGGAGGGGACCCTCCAGCAGTCCAGGAATTAGAACAAACCTCAAAAACACCACTCCACCAAAAACAAAGAGGAATTAAATAAAGTAAATAATGGGCATGGAAGATATACTAGATATTTTCTTTCAGGGTGGAAAAGATTTACATCTGATTCATTTATTTTTGGACGAATTTCGGGCTGCCAAATAGACAGTGGCGTGGGGTGCTTACAGTATAAGGTGGTGCCAGAATCAGAAGAAAATGATTTTTTTTAAAAACATGCTATTTTTGTAAATACAAAAGATAAAAAACATTTTAAGAAAAGACTAACTCAAGTCAGTTAAGAGGCGGTAATATAATTTTATACTATTCCTCAGTTTTATTATTATTAGGTTAGTTTTTGGTTTTTTTTTTTGTTGTTGTTGCTGTAATCCACTATTAAAAGATGGATGCGGTGCCAGGCACCAAATCAACCAATATAGCCACGCCCATGCAAATAGATCATATATCTAATCCCTTTCAACTTCGCCTTGCTCATCTAATTCAGTTTAAAGGAGAAGAAAAGAAGGAACTAAATGATATGGTGGCGCAGTATGAGAAAGATGGCGTGATTGTTAAATGCAATCATGAATGAGATGAATTTATAAATAATGTTTACCTTCGAGGAAAAACTTTACTCTGTTGACAGGATGAAGAAATATAGAATGATTCCAAATACATATAAAACGACTTAATACTCACGTTCGCGGTGTACATTTAAAAATGGATACCTTTCAGACTACTAAGAATCATGATGTTATTATATTATGGCCTCTCTTGGCTTGTTTAATGCTTATCATTCTTTACCTATGCACCCTTATTATACAAACATTGAAATATGCCCACAATAAATATCTATATAAATATCTAGTACGTCCTCAAGGCTTTAGCATTATTGACAAAACTATTGAAACCCATTTTTGTCTATCTTCATTCCATAGGGATTGTATGTAACTTTACCGTAAGTCGATGATTTTTATATTCAAGGCTTCTCTTTTGCAGGATAAGAAAATAATGTACTTTCCACTTCCTCTATTTTCAAGTCTTTAGAATTTGACATATCAGAAAAGTCCATCCTCCTTCCTTCTCAGGAAATGTCTCATTTTGGTTTTGTGTTGAACTCTTTAGACATGACAGCTTCTTTAAGTAGGAAAAAGAGAGATCACAATATCAATTTAATTGTCAATCTTAAACCACTTAAAACGGTTAGATTATTAGCCAAGATAATTAAAGTATTAGTTGCATCATTTACTGCAGTGGAGTATAGGCCTTTGTATTATAGAAGTTTGGAGAAATCAAGATATCATCGAGAGATACAAAAAGAATAGACCTTAGTTCCGTGTTTGTTTGTTGTTTGTTTTTAAGGGTTTTACGGCGCTTGCAACACAATAAGGTCATATCAGCGCCAGTAAAAAGGAAGAAAATTGGATAGTAAAAACATTCTAGATGTACAATTAAAAGGACTTGGGGAAAAAGTAAGACAAGGGAAATGATTCAAATAGGGTATAGATTCCAAGAGCACACTATCAGTGTACTTAGTTTGAGATCACCTAAAAGTCTCACCCAGACACCAGCACAAGTCCCCACTAAGAGGAATACACTCAAATGTTTACAAATCATATGTTAAGAATTTTTTAAAAATAACAGTACATAACAGAGAGATTAGTTACAAGGAAAAAATATCATCTCCCAAAACTATAACAATACATTCGACTGTTTCCCTCCCAGCCAAGGAATCCGGCCAGGGTCAGGACAAAACTGAATAATTTCATTCCAAGACAGAGAGCAATTGGAAAACAAATACAGAAGTATAGAAGACACAGCATGTACCTCCCTACCCTCTATGAGAGGTACATTAGATCCTTAAAAATTATCTGTCAGTGGAACTGGAAAGAATGAATGAACCAACAGCACAGAAAACGGACGACATACTGCGCACCGTCATCGACAGTCATGCTCCAAAGACAACGAAAGTTGTCAATTCCAGGAAGCCGTGCCCCGTGGAGTACAAAAATTGCCAAAAGGGGAAACAAGGAATGCAGAGGAAGCAAAGAGAAAATTGGGCCTTTGGACTGATCTACAAATATACCTAGCAAAAAAATTAATCTTTTATTTCATTTTTTAAAAAGGATTTTACGGCGCTTGCAAAATATTAAGGTCATATCAGCGCCAGTACAAGGGAAGAAAATGGGATAGTTAAAAGTTCTAGAATTACAATTAAAGCACCCAAGAATAAGGTAAGACAAAGGGGAACTGGGAACAAATAGGGATCAGATGTAGATTCCCAGACCATACCGCCAATGTACTTAGTTTGAGATCACCTATAAGTCTCATCTGGACGCAAGCACACAATCCAACAAAGAGGAAAACACTCAAATGCTTAAATTATACATTCAAAATAACAAATATAATAACACATAACAGAAAGATGAATTACAAGGAAAAAAATATCATCTCCCAGGACAAGAACTATGCACTTGACTGTTTCCCTCCCAGCCAAGGACTCCGGTCAGGGCCAGGACAAAACCAAGACAAAGACAGAAAGCAAATTGGAAAACAGATATAGGGGGATAGAAGACACAGTTTATACCTCCCTGTCCACTATGGACAGAATAAATATAAGAACACCTAAAAATGGCAAAAAGAAAGTAGGTACTATAACCATAACACGAAATTATCACCAGTGAAGTACACTAAGACTAAGGAATTCTTCTCTGTTTCAAACGAACTTTTAGAGAAGAAAAAGACAAGTGTGTGTGCTTACCTACTAATATTCTGGTAGAAAAACAGCCAGATGCATTTGCAACCTTCTTTTCGGGAAAAATAACAAATATTCAGAACAATTTGGACCTTGCAAAATGAAGATTTCTACCCTTTTTCGGGTTCACAAGGACTCTCCCGTTTTCAAGAAGCAACTGAAGAAGAAATATATGAAATAATTCGTTCATCTTCCTCTAAATCGTGTGATTTAGGTCCTTTACCTACATTTTGAAATTTTGTCTTCCTGAATTGTTACCATATATTACTCATATTATATATGAGTCACTTATCTCAGGACACGTCCCAGATAACTACAAACATGCAATTGTGAAGCCTCTCATCAAAAAGAAAAACCTCGATGATGTAAATGACCTTTGCAACTACTGTCCCGCTTCAAATCTGCCATTTCTTTCTAAAATCGCCTTTCCCAACATATCCAAGAAAACAACCAATGGGAAAAGTTTCAGTCAGCTTATCGTTCTTCCCACAGTTTGTTGCAAACGATTTGCTTGATGTTATAGATAAAGGCCCTGTTTCTCTTTTGACATTGTTAGACCTTCCGGTGGCTTTTGATACTATTGATCACAGAATGTTGTTGTGGCACGTGACCTCTTCTTGTCATGGACATTGCTGATTCGACACGCCTTCTCTTTTAATAAAGTTCCATGTTCTAAACATCACTCCCTTCATTCCTTATGAGCACTCATATGTAACACCTGCCATTTCTAACAAGACTATAGTATGAGAAAGAAAAAACAACACCAAAAAGAAGAAAATCATAGAAAATAGTGAATGCATAAAGCTAAATTTTTGTGTCATATTCTTGGTCGATTAACTCTTATTAGTGTACAGTGCAACGTATTGATAAAGACACCCTGGTGCCCTGTTCCTAATTTTTTGACCATATATTGTTAGCAACAAAAACCTCAATATAGCAACATACATTTTAGTATAAACCATGTTAGTGACATTGATTATCGGTAATTGTAATTGACACTTGATACAAAAATTCGATATTTTTCCCCGACCAATGTCATGCCTACTCCATCCGACTTGTAGCTAATAAAAACGCTTTTTACCAAACAATGAGAAGGCTAGTTTTCCTACCAATTAAATCGCTTTATCGCTGTTGCTAACAGGTATAAGAAGAAACAGTCCTGTCTACTGCTGTTTGTTTTGAAGGGTTTTTACGGCGCTTGCAACAACATTAAGGAAGATAATGGGATAGTAAAAACATTCTAGATTTACAACTAAAAGCATACAAGAAAAGTAAGACGAAGGGGAATGGAATAAATAGAAAATAGATGTAGATTCCAAGAGCACACTATCAATGTACTTAATTTGAGATCACCTAAGAGTCTCATCCGGACACAAGCACAGGTCCCAACTAAGAGGAATACACTCAAATGTTTACTAATCATAATTAGTAAATGTAAATAAAACATAATACAGTGCATAACAGAGAGATGATTTACAAGGGAAAAAACCCATCTCCCAAAACAATAACTATACATTCGACTGTTTCCCTCCCAGCCAGGGCCAGGACAAAACTGAGTAACCTCATTCCAAGACAAAGACAGAAAGCATGTTGGAAAACAGATAAAGGAGGATAAAAGACATAGTGAGTGCCACCCTGCCCAAGATGGGAGGTCAGGAACATAGATAACACAGGACTAGATAGGGCAACAGGTAGGAAAATGTCATCAAAAGTGGCTAGTGAGAGGTCGAGCGCCGCCATTTTATTTTTTTTTATGCAACCAGGGACGCTGTGTGATTTAATCTCTATTTTAATGACTTTGATTGAGCTCGTATAACCTTTATTTGTGGACGGAAAATAAAAAAAGGTCAGGTTTATGATGATAAACTAAACTAGACATATTAAACTACACTTTTACTTGTACATTTTAGGCTTGGCTCCATTGATCGGGTTTATATTATTTTTTTTTATTTTTAAAAATGTCCTACATGTTAAATGTTGCTGTTTACCAGGGACCCCTTGTAAAGCGCTTTGAGCACATTAGTGGATACTACGCTATATAAAGCTCAATTTAATTTTTTTTTTTTTTGCTTTATATTAATAACAATGGTAGCAATAGAAATCAAACATACATCGAGAAATAGACAAAAGAGAGAGGGACTTGTTTACTTGGATCAATCTATCTATCTATAATATATATATATATATATATATATATATATATATATATATATATATATATATATATATATATATATATATATATATATATATATATATGAACAAACAAAACAACAGAAAACCGATACACAGTCCTGCATTGACTATTTACAAAAAGATTATTGTTACCGATCGATAAGTAGGGTACATTGACAATTGACAAAATATTATTGTTATCGATCGATAGATAGTACATTGACCATTGATTTATTTTATGTATTTAAGCTTTTGGCCAGTGCCTAATTTTTTTCTTAACCGATATATTGATGAGTAGTCCCGAGAGCTCAATTGGTAGAGCACTCGCTTCATACTTAAAGGGACCAGGATCGACCCAGGGTGAAGTCGAGATAAATTTTGTTCCTGAACACCCCCCCCCCCCTCCCCCCAGATATTAGAGGAACATGAAAAGAGAAAACAGATATTATGGGGGGAGAATACACAGAAGGTAACCTCTCTGTCCACAAAGAGTGGCCAGAATACCCCACCCAATAAATATATTATAAGTCAGTATTACAAATAGATATATTCTATACCATGTTTATAATGAAATTGAAACAAGCTAATGTTTTCTTCTTGACACAAGACTTTTATTGTTCATAAAATGGCGGCTCAAATCATTGTAGAAACATATTACAGGACGATATCAGTTTATATATATATATTGGTTTGGTTTTGTTTTCACGACTAACGATCCTGAACATCTTGGAAGAATTTTAGTAAACGTGGAAACGTAAAATACAAAAATATTTATGATATTTACTATGAACATGTTAGAAATCATTATTTATCGGAACATAAAATGAATATATAAATAAATAAAACTGGCTAGCTTTCAGTCATCTGCTTACCGCTTTCCCAGTTGACAATTAATGTTCTCGTCTTCCGTCCCCGAAATAGCCATAACATAAAAGAAACATGTATCTCTGGTAAATATATTAAGTTAATTACACGAAAACTACCATCTAGTCTGCTTCATGAACTTAAAAAAAAGGCTTGCGTTTTCTTTTTGATCATTTCCTAGCCGAGAAAAGAGAAAAGGCTAAAGTTAGTCTTGCCAGTTGGGGTTTGTAATGCCAAATAAAAAAATAAAAAACGAATTTTTTTTGAGTCGGGTGGCATGGGAAAAAATATTTAGCATGGTCTTAGTCGTTTTAAAAAAGGGACTTAATTTTACTCATTAAATTAAAAGCCAAATCAAAATTAATTACACATGATATTATGCTAATTTTCGCCCTTAAAATACCAAGACAGGGTGACATTTTATTTGATTTAAGATTACTACGCTATAGAACTGGGATGACAAATTAAAGTTTATTTTCACTCTAAAGTGCACTTTAGTGAGACATTTTCTATGAGCGGTTTGGCATTTTTTTTTTCTAAATGAATCTGCCAACCATTAAAGCGCCCCCCCCCCCCCCCCCCCCCCATACTCTTTATTCATTCTCTCCTTTTTTTTATATTTTAACGCTTTCGGCCATTTCAGCAACAGTAAAAAAGAAAGACGATGGGAAAGTTAACAATAGACAGGTAGATAACCACGCCTCTCGGACAATCGTCATAATGTAAACAATGGCAGTGATTGGTAGACACAGCAAACTGCACAGGCTTTACTGTCAATAGTATGTGTTTAAGTAAAATACCCATTGTCCTACTGCTAGATCAATAGAACTAACACAGAAAACTATATGTAAATTTAAACGTTCATAATCTGATCGAGAAAATCATGTGATAACTAGTCACCCAGTTGGCGGTATAATAACAATAACAATGATCCGAGAGAGGTCGATTTCATTCACGTTATTGTTTATAAACAACCAACTATGTTTGTCCCAGCAAGTGTGCGGGTGTGTCACAAATCCCATGTTTTGATTGGTCAAAAATCTACTGGTTAATTATTATGGATCTGTACTGAGGAAAAAAGGGTGACTATATATATCAAATACAGCCTCCTCGCTGGATTCTAGCCATAGAGAACACAGCTCCGAGTAGTCTGTGATTCTAGCTCGCTCACATGAGAAGCAAAAAGGCGTGCTCGAATCCGAGCGTCCCGAAATCCAAAGCTCATGGAACGACTTATCATATAGGGAATGAGATTAGAGGAAGAGTAGCGTCCCTTGATTGGACGTCACCCATAGTCTGTGACGTCACCGGCGGAAAAGTTATTAGAGAGAGAACGTCATGTTGGTTGTGCGCATGCGTCTCTCGTCCTCGCGAGAGCTGCCGACTTGAAATTTCAAAAATTCGTAGTTTCTAATGGGGAAAAGGGGAAAGGTCACGGTCGAGTTAGAGATAGCTTTAGAAATAATTTGCCCTCAGCAAGATTCAAGCATGCTCCAAAGTCCTGAATATATGTTCTAAGAAGGTAAACTTTCCTTTTCAACAAGATTTATTGAGTCAAAGAGGCGAATGTAGTCCTGTAATTGGAGCCAAAAATTCGTATTTCTACGAAATTTTCATCGTAGTACAAGGCAAATCTAATATAGATAAAATTCGGTCACACCGCTCCTGTTTGTTGTATTGCAGAGCGTTTGGAATTTGGCGTGAGTACTTCAGATCCAGTGAGTACTTCAGAACAACAGTGGATTCCAAGATAAGACACTACAACAGATAGATACACTGTAGTATTTATATATAGGCCTATACCAATCTGTTTTATTCCCAACGAAATGGTGTATGGGGCATCAGGTGAAGAAAATTTAGATAGAAAGAGACTTCCCTGATCTGCAAAGAAATCAAAGGCCCTCAAGTTTCCTTCCTTCTTTGTTTTTTTATTTTTTGTTTTTTTTTTAATTTTTTTTTGGGGGGGGGGGGGGGGGCGTAACGACCGTTACCCGCCAAAAAAAAAAAAAAAAAAAGAAACGGTCCAGAAATTTCCAGGAAGACAACTCCCTTCCATCAATAAAAAAAAAAGTAAATAACAGAACAAACCAATATGTTCGGCTGACTGTCCCAACAATTGCAAAAACAAAAGAAAAAAGTCAAACACATTTTCTCATTTAAATTTTAGGGCAAGGACAGTTAGCCTCACGACCAAACCAATATTTCATAAACAATAAAAATCCAACATTACAAAACCAAAAGGGGGGAAATAATTGTTTTCAAAAAGCATTAATAAATTTAAATCACCTTACGTCATCCACTACATTTTTAAACAACATTTCTACAGAGCTGAAGCACAATATCATTTTTGGGCAATCAATAAACTATGAATTAACACAAAATAAGTACGGATAATGTAGATAATATTTTCATTGGGAAACGTATAAGTATAATCAAACATAATTTTCATGATTGTACAATCGCGAATAGTAAACGTCTCTACTGTTACAGTACAAGTCTTGGATGTCGCCTTTCTCCAGGTCAGTCAACAACGGATAGAGCAAGGATTTTAAGAGCTCAGAGCTTTTAAAACCACGTTAAAGAGATCTGAAAAAGTGTGAGAGAGCTCCGAGTTTCGATCCCTAGTCGAGACAGGCTGATTTTTGTTTCTTGCATTTTTCTCTGTGTGTCATACACACTTTTTCAGATCATTACCTTGCCCCGGGGCCTGTTCCTTAATGTATCACTTTGATATTTTCAAAACACTTGAGAATATTTATTATTGAGGCGGAGGATACCCGTCAGTGAAGGTTATATAGGGAGAAAGTCAGAAGCGCACAACTCAAGAGGTGGCTTTAAAAAATTCAAGATATTTCTTCTTCAGAGTCTTGAGGACCTACCAAATTTCTTTGTCGTCGATCTGGAATTCAATAATATTTATGTTTTTTTGTTGTTGGCTGAAGAAGGGTTTTGAGCCCGAAACATTCTGTGTTTGGTATTTTGTTCTTTTTTAAAGATGTTATATTCATTTTAGTATATTACTTTTTACAGTCCATAGCTTCGTTTGTTTTGTTTTTGTTTTTAAGGGTTTTACGGCGCTTGCAACACATTTAGGTTATATCAGCGC
Source organism: Berghia stephanieae (assembly GCF_034508935.2). Lineage (NCBI taxonomy): Eukaryota > Metazoa > Mollusca > Gastropoda > Nudibranchia > Aeolidiidae > Berghia > Berghia stephanieae. Next base: position 25,967,373 of record NC_088367.1, read on the forward strand.
CAGTAAAAAGGAAGAAAATGGGATAGTAAAAAGTTCTAGAATTACAATCAAAGCACCCAAGAGAAAGGAAGACAAAGGGGAACTGGAATAAATAGGGATCAGATGCAGATTCCAAGAGCAAACCATCAATGTACTTAGTTTGAGATCACCTATAAGTCTCATCCGGACACAAGCACAAAATCCAACAAAGAGGAATACACTCAAATGCTTACATTATACATTAAAAATAACAAACATAAATACATAACAGAGAGATGATTTACAAGGAAAAAAATATCATCTCCCAAAACAATAACTATGCATTTGACTGTTTCCCTCCCAGCTAGGACTCAGGCCAGGGCCAGGACAAAACCAAGTAATCTCATTCCAAGACAAAAACAGAAAGCAAATTGGAAAACAGACATAGGGGTATAGAAGACACAGTATGTACCTCCCTGCCCACTATGGGAGGTCAGGATACCCACCCAGGGTCCATAGTTTCAAGCAGCTTTGTATCACTTACCAATTGACACGTTATCATCTGTTCGCATGACTTGAATTTCAATAATATTATCTCTGCTCTATTTCTTTGGGATTTTTGGAGAGTCTTTAAAAAATGTCACTGAGCACAAAGAATTCAAATAATTTTAAGGTTTATCAGTGAGACCGATTGCTTGCATTTCCACAAAGCAGTGAAATCATTATCTACTCTGGAAACGATGAAAATGAACAAAATTCTTATCACTATCACTGTGGTGTAAGTAGCTGACAAATGGCACCTTGATACAAATCAAAGGTTTGTTAAACGTGGTCAGAAATTGGATGGGTGATTGCCAGATTTATTGGTATTAATTTTTTTTTTTTTTACAGATTCTGCGACACCCTCATAGTTCATTTCAGTGCCAGAAAAAAAAGGATGATGATAGAAAAGATGAAAGATTGTAAGTCTGCAAAAACAATCAACAAAGAAAAAAAAAAGAGAGAAAAGAGGGTCTAGTTCAGTGGTTGATTCCATCTCAAGAGTGCCTGTTTTGTTTTTGTTTTTAAGAGTTTAACAGAGCTGGTTTATGAGAGCTTGCAAAACTTTTAGGTCATTTCAGCGCCAGTAAAAAGGGAAAAGAGTAATCATCAATGTCTCTATTTTGACAAAAACTACTCGTACAAGTCCCATCCAAGAAAACTACAGGATCCTGCACGGGGGATACACTCAAATACTCGTGTTTACAAAGTACAATATTAAAACCTAAAAATTATAATATTATATAACAGAGATCTAATCTATTGAAAAAAAAAATAGCACCTCTAAAAGAATGGAACTATACATTTAACTGCCTACCTCTAACCTAAGGATCACCACCAGGAGCAGAATCTCTCTTCCCCCCCCCCCCCCCCCCCCCCCCCCCCGAGCAATTTCAATCCAGAACAACGTAACGTGGAAAGGGAAAACAGATGTAGGGGGAATATGTTTTTATGAGTTTTACGGCGCTTGGAACACATTAAGGTCACATCAGCGCCAGTAAAAAGGAATAAAATGGGATAGTCAAAAGCTCTAGAATTACAATTAAAGCGCCCAAGAAAAAGTAAGACAAAGGGGAATTTGTTCAAATAGGAAAAAGATGTAGATTCCAAGAGCACACTATCAAAGTACTTAGTTTGAGATCATCTAAAAGTCTCATCTACACACAAGCCCAGGTCCCAACTAAGAGAGATACACTCAAATGTTTAAAAATCATATAATATAATATGTAAACAATGTGCATAACAGGGAGATGATTTACAAGGAAAAAAATATCATCTTCCAAAACTAACTATACATTTGACTGTTTCCCTCCCAGCTAGGGCCAGGACAAAACCAAGTAATCTCATTCCAAGACAAAGACAGAAAGCAAGTTGGAAAACAGACTTAGGGGGAATAGAAGACACAGCAACAGCGACCAATTAATAAAGCAATGGGACTCGCCCCTTCCCTACCCCCAGGTTTTTTGCCAAGATGAAGGTCATTTAAATCGATCGATATTTGAAGGACGAGTTTTCTGGCCAAATTTTAAAATATGGGTTTTTTCCAGAGTAAGGCAGAACTGATAGCGGGTCAATATTGGGTCAATATCAGCTAAATCCTGAGTCATATATAACGCCATTTAACTGATTTATAATAACAACCACAATTACCAATCATTCACGTTACATTTGTATAGTAATATCTACAATAAGACAAGCTGAGATTTGATCAAATCACATACTTTATTTATCAACTCAAATACTATATCAAATAATAAGGATATACCAGTAACTGTTCAGCGCTACTTATTTGTTCATTGTGTTAATGTTTAAAGCTCTTACAACACATTTAAGTCATTTCAGCACCATTAAAAAAAAAAAAAGTTTAAAGGAAGAAAACGGGAGAGTCACAGATTCTAGATTTACAATTAAAATTGTCCCCTACCCGCAAAGAAAAAAAAGTAAAACAAAGGGGAATGGTTGAAACAGGGAATAGATGTAGATTCCAATAACACACTGTATTATCAGTGTACTTGGTTTGAGATCATCTAAAAGTGGACAGGATCTAACTAAGAGGAATACATCCAGATATTTACAAAATACATTCAAAACAAAACAAAAAATATAACAATAGTACATAACAGAGAATATTTACAAGGAAAAAAATATCATCTCCCAAACATTTCACTGATTCCCCCTAAACAAAGCACTCGGCCAGTGCCAGGGTAAAACTCTCATTCCAAAACAAAGACAGAAATAAACCTGGAAAAGGAAATGTAGGGAAATAGAAGACAGAAATAATGACCTCCTTGCCCACCATGGGAGGTCAAAAGACCCCATCTAATTAAAAAGAAAGGGATGATATAATAAGTTGCTTTTATTGTTGGGAGTTTTATCGTGTTTGTGACACATTTAGCTTATATTTTAAGCAACAGAGAAATTCAGATGTCCCGATTGAAGCTCAAATAATTAACAAAATAATTAATGGATTCAATTTCAATTGAATTTACGCTGACAGATGATGGGAACGTTTTCGGTGTCCCCTTTGACAACAAAATATGATGAATGAGAACTAAAGGCGTCCACATCATCTGGTGTTAATCAAAATAATGCGATAGAAGTTTTCATATCTAAAGTATACTGAGCTTGCACAAGATAAAGCAAGCAGACTAACTACCTAGATATAGATAGGTAAAAAAGACAAGACAAAGAGGAAAGAAGACAAGGAAAATCAAGGGCTGTCGCTCATGCAGTAAAATTAAAAGAAAGGCAGTTTCTGTGTTGCTCGAGCTGTTTTCTTTCAACCTAAGACTTAGATTATGATAAAAGTGGATAAATGAAAGTATGAGAAAGCTATTTTTAAATTGTTGCTAATGAACTTTCCACAATTCGTAATAAGCTCCTTCTCTGCATAATATTTTAATGAAAAAAAAATAAAATCATAGGTTTTTATTAATGAGTTGGGGGAAAATTACATCATTGAACGACCATGGTACTACCGTACACAAACACTTAGTCATGAGTAACAGCTAGAACTACAAACGACATGGTTTCAACAAAAATATAAACACATTATATTCAGCACATCTAGAAAAAATGTTTTAAAACAATATTATTTATAGTAATTATAATGATGATAATGATGCTAATAATAATAATGATAATAATAATAATAATAATAATAATAATAATAATAATAATAATAATAATAATAATAATAATAATAATAATAATAATAATAATAATAATAATAATAATAATAAAAGCACCCGAGAAAAAGTGAGACAAAGGGGAAAGGTACAAATATGGAATAGGTGTAGATTCCAAGAGCATACTATCATTGTGCATAGTTTGAGATCACCTAAAAGTAAAAGTCTCATCCAGACATGAGGACAGGATCCAACTAAGAGTAATACACTCAAATGCTTACATTATACATTCAAAATAACAAATATAATAATACATAACAGAGATGTGATTTACAAGGAAAAAATTATCATCACCTAAAACAATAACTATACATTTGACTGGTTCTCTCCCAGCCAAGGCCAGGTCAAAACCAAGTAAACTCATTCTAAGACAAAGACAGAAGGCAAATTGGAAAACAGCTATAAAGGGATAGAAGACACAGTAAGTGCCTCCCTGCCAATTATGGGAGGGCAGGAACCCCACTCATAATAATAATAATAATAATAATAATAATAATACTCACAATAAGGATGATGATGATGATTATGATGATGAAGATAATAACAATAATATATTGCAGCTACCATATGACGAAAGTAAAAAATTGGAAGTTTATCAGAATAAATAAAACAATAAATGATCTATGACGGAAAAACAGTGACAACAATCAATTTTAAGCTGAGTTTTCATGATAGATACACACATTGTGTGTTTACTATGATAAATAATATACATTTTCATACATATTTCTTTCTACCTCTGGGTCGGATTCGTCGCAAGAGAAACCAATAAAAGCAATAATTTACAGATGGCTTTGGATAAATCAGGATCCCAAAATAGTCTAGTATTACCAGATCAACAAGTTCATGTTCATTAATAGATTTATGCCAATAATACCTTTAGAAAAAAAAAAAGAAAGAAAGAAAAAGAAATGAGAGATACACGGTTGACTGTAAATAATAGTTGTAAAAGGAACCTTACGTTAGACCTAAGTTTCTCCCGAATCTTTGACAAAATTGGGCAACTCTCTCAAGTCAAACACAGCGGCTGGACAAAACCTCTAACCCTTTACATTCTCAAAACAAATAAATGAAAATGACGAGAAAATGCTAGATCTTTGTTTGAATAACAATCTAAGAATAACGCATGAACACATTCTTTCAAAAGAAAAACAGCCACAAAACAATATGGACGTCGTCTGACAAAACTATAACAAATGAAATAGATTATATTTGTGCAAATAAAAGAAGATGGGCCAAATCTATAGAGGATGTAAAGATGACAAGAGAAGCTGGTATTGGGTCTGACCATGATTAGTGGTAACGAAATTAAAACTTAAAACTTAAAAATATGCCCCAAAAAAGGCAAAAAAAGGAACAGATTTGATGATGACAAACTGAAAAAACCCAACCAACTGGGAAATGTATAGTGTAGAGATAAATAGTACACTACAAGATGGAAAAGGACTGCGACATAAATATCCAACCACTTCACCTACAAGCTGGCCATACAATAACCGCATAAAAAATACATTATTTTGTATCTCCCGTAAGAAAGACACTATAACACAAACACATAGGAAACCCACAATTTTACATCTCTCTAAAACACACAATTTGGCTTAAATCTTTGAAAACATGGAATTATATTACAAAATTCAAACTTTCCACGCTCCATTTACCAACATTGAGGAAGTAACTACAAGTGAAGGAATGTGCTGCGTCATTATGTTTTAAAAAGATTTTTAAAAAATTTAAATCATTCAATCAAAGTAATCCAATTGCAGTTATACTTGGGCATGAAACTCTCATCAAATGCTTGCCAACCAACCTCAACCATTTGAAAAGATTTTTCCCAATACTTATGCTAATTTTCTCACATTTCTTTAAAAAATAATCATATTTTCAACATGAGTAACCATCCAAAATTTCAAATTTAAAATTCGTTGAATTTATGGAGTCTTTTCAATCTCGTAGAGTATAGGAAAATCCTGTAATTCCTGTGACAATCATCTGTCTGGTAACTCAGTTTGCCATCCAGGTGTAAATTACATTAAAAATGACTTCCAACTATTCCACTTTTACCATTTTTTCCCCTATTTGTTACAAAACTGTTGACTTTTTGCATTCATCATATTTTAATCAACATTTGCATTTTATCATAGTTTGGACCTCAAGGCGTATTAAATTATGAGAAATAATACTGGTGCTGTTATGTGGTCTTGTGGTATGACATTCGCTTTCGGATCGGTTCAAGCCTCGCTCGGCGCATAGTTTAGTTCTTGGAGAAGACTCTTCACTCACATTCTCTCAACTACTCAGGTGTAAAATGAGTATCTGGTCATTAACAGCACTGTCTCTGTCCAAAAAAATTGCAACATCGCCTAAAAGGTATCTGATTCTATAATTCTCGACTGGCTTGATTAAGTTTGGCAATATTTTTTGTTGTTGATTTGCTGTGGTCAAGCACTTTGTGGACGAATACTACAAGCCTGGTAATTAATGTTGGTAGAGACAGCATCAGTTTCAGCAAAAACACTTAAGCTACCTTTGAACTGTTTGAATGCCGAGACACGAACAAGTTTCAGCCATTTATAAAAGTTTACGGGTGCACATCTCTCTTTGCAGCAAGGAAATCAATACAGCCCGCTGATTAATGAATAATTCTTTTTAATTTTAAGTGATTTCTTCGACTAACATGCTGGAGTAGAGGTTCTTTCAAATAAAATAATTTAAAAACAAGAAATAGCAGTAAAATAAAATTTGGTGACATAATGGAAGAATAGATTGTGCATATATTGATCTGCAGTGTACACTGGAGCTTCAATACAATCAGAAATATCCGACTGACGTCAAGAATTTTTGGTAAAGCCTAGTACATTTACTAGTCACAATTGTCTTGAGGTACAGTATACATTTTGTAACCCTGCAGAGCCAATATTGATTCAAACACTCAGCCATCAATTATTTTTTATGACTGCTTTTTTCTTTTTCGAAAAACAGTGAAAAAATGTTCAAATGATCCCCCAACCCACACACACAAATTACAAAAAAAAGAAGGAACAAACACACACACACACACAAACTCCTTCTAAAAACAACTGAACTTAAAAATGAAACTGAGACCAAAACTGAAATAATTCCATTTTTTAAAAGATGAGAATAGTATTTTGGCTGCTTAGTGACTAATAAATTGATGCCTAGTCAGATACTTACGATGTTTCAAAGCACAAAAAAATGTTGGCCTGATGAAAAAAAACAAAACAAAAAAACTGAGGTAGAATTTAGAGAGAAAAGAAAGAAAATTCTGACCCGAAAGAGGATTAGGTCCCGGATCAATGGTGGGTATGTATTGTGTGTTCAGAATCCTTGAACCAGGTAGAAACAAGTTATCATAATCATAGCATTCATACACAACATAAAATTACCCTCATTTAACTAATGTCCATTTATACTATCTGAAGCATACTAATAATCATAACTTTGCCATTTTCAGATATAAGGTCATATTTCCATTAAAAGTATCTTCTCCTTTGGTTTTTATACATGCCTCTCTCATTTAAACTATTTTTAAAAAATTCTTCTCTGTTACCTGCTATCCAAAAAAAAAAAAACCCCAAAAAAACAACAAAAAGTGGAAACAAATTTCCAATTTATTGATTGTGCGATTTCTAAAAGATTGATTTACAGCGTCTAACAATTCAAGTAAAATAGGGCTGCAACAGCACATCACTGCTCTCTCACACTCGGTCATGGCAAGCAACAAGCAAGTAGGTCCATATAATTCTAATTTTTAAATATTGCTATCTATTTTTTGTTATAGTTATTATTATTATTTTTTAAATATTTTTTTTTTTGGTTAAATAGGACCAGATTCAAAATATTCTAATAAATCATTGTATTATTACTGACCGGCAAATTTTTCATAGATACACCGTATTATTTGAAAGTGGCAATCATTAATTCTAAGCATTAGAAATTTATTTTTTATTTTTCATTATGAAATTATGGTTTTTATCTATTTTTTGGAGCTGCCATTTTTATAGCTGGGTTTGGATGTGATGGTAAAGCAGTATATCTGAAGGCAGTGGCAAATCTCTTCACATATTACGATGCAGTATCTCATCAAGTCACCTAACACCCAGATCTGTGGAAAGCAATCAAGGGGAAAACAGTCAATCGACAATAAGAGGAGAGAGTCAAGTTTAAACCCACTGAATATCATTTAATGCAGAGGTTGTTATGCAGGCATGTGGTCTAGTATGACACTCGCCTTCGATCGGAAAGTCCTGGGTTCGAGTCCCGACTAGTGGATAGATGAGTCCTTGGAAAAGGCTCTTTAACCCACATCGTCTCACCGTACTCAAGTGTAAAATGAGTACCTGGCTGTTAACAGTGTCTTTCCTGTCTGAAAAATTTGTAATATCACCTAACAGATGTCATGTCTCGTCCTACATGTTAAATGTTGCTTTTGCTAGGGACACCTTGTAAAGTGCTTTGAGCATGTGTAGTGGATCTTGTGCCATATAAAAGCTAAAGTTTATTTTTTTTAAATATGTAAATATCAGTAAACCTTTTCTTTTAATCATTGTCCAAGCCATGAACCTGAAGTATATTATTTTACACATGGGCAGCTGCACTATCGAAATTAACGTTTTCTATTTCTTAAAGATGCTATTTAAATAATGCCTCAATTGATTTATTTAAGAAGAGAATGTTTCATAAGCAACTAAAGTTTTGAAGAGTCTCTAATCTATATTTATTTAATTGTTCTGAAGGATACATGAGAAGTCCTTCAGAGCCATTGGGCTCACGAAGCCAGAGTTTATCCCGGTTTCTATAGCATGAAACAGACAATAGCAATTGCTTGCTATCCTTTGGATAGGATACTAGTCTATCGCAAAGTACTTTCCACCAAATCTAACAGACTCATCTACCCATTCACTGCTGGGTGGACAGGGGGGAGGGGGAGGGGGGGGGGATCTTGACTGCACCCGGGAGAAGGATGCACAAGACAATGGAGTAATTTAATATGTAAAGCTCTGGTTGGACATAGATACAGGCCATTTGGAACTAAATGTCTTGCACTATATAATTTATTCAATTCTTTTATGCTCTTAAAAATATTTTCAAACCAATTTTCACCAACATCAAGAAAGTGCTAACAATGAAACAATTTGGGTTTCAATGAAGCTTGACTGGTTTTGTGTTACTGCACCCCTTGGCAGGAACAGAAATATTAAATGTAAAGACCCAAACAAAATGAAGTCAAACCAGATATGGATGACGATGAGGAAGGGAAGTAAGCATGAAGTCGTACCAGGCAAAGCCACAAGATAATGTATTCGTCAAACCAACAATTAAAGTATTGGTTGAAAAATAACATGGCAGGTCCCAGGTAGCATGTGTCCCAGAAGTCCATGGCACTTTTAGTCATGTGAGCCACCTGAGTAAAGATGATCAACCATTCAATATTGAGGGAATTAATAATAATAATATAATAATAATAAATAATAAATAATAATAATAATAATAAATAATAATAATAATAATAAAATAATAATAATAAATTAATAATAATAATAATAATAATAATAAATAATAATAATAATAATAATAATAATAATAATAATAATAATAAATAATAAAATAATAATAATAATAATAATAATAATAATAATAATATAAAAATAATAATAATAATAATAATAATAATAATAATAATAATAATAATAATAATAATAATAATAATAATAATAATATAATAATAATAATAAATATAATAATAATAATATAATAATAATAATAATAATAAATAATAATAATAATAATAATAATAACAATAATAACATATAATAATATAATAATAATAATAATAATAATAATAATATAATAATAATAATAATAATAATAATAATAATAATAATAATAATAATAATAATAATAATAATAATAATAAGTGCTTATTTGCAGTAGTATTAATAAAGTCACTTTCAGGGAGGTAACTGATCACACACAATTTGATTAAAATGACAGGTGCTATTATTATGGAGGCATGACTCAGTTCAAGTGGTTTGATGTAGAGAGAATACCAAAAATGCAAGGCATTTCTAATTATTAAGAAAAGATAAGTTCATCAAAAACGAACAGTTCTCCAAACAAAACAAAAAATCAAATGTTTCTATCGATGAAGCAATTTGAGCTAGAGCCCTTCTGAACAAGAAACTGGCAGACAATTACACACTCCATAAAACTGACCAGCCTTGATGCTTGACAAGCCAGAATTGCAATACACAAACACCTCAGTCAGGAATTGTGAGAATGTTAATCAAAGTTAAATTTCAATCATATAACGACGAAAAGTAACAAATTGGAACATCTGATTTTAAGTCATTTCATTACAATTCTTTGGAGATGTGAATTATAATGAATAAATTTCGCCAGGTGCCTTCAAATCCAAGTTAAGTAATGACACAATCAAAATGAACAGTGAACAGTATACAGGAATTAAAACAATGGCAGAAAACTGATTTGTGTGGGAATAAATCACGTACCACTAGTTTTCCTTTTAATTAATTATGCAAATTGGTGAAAAAATGCAGTCAAGCCAGTTTGTTTACAATGCGAAAAACAGGAGAATAATCACCAAATTATCAATTCAGACCTTCCTCTGGAAATCATTTTTGGTGGTTTGGGTTTCACTTTTTGATAACTTCATTCCATCTTTATAAAGTAGCCAATATTGGCTTAGACAAAAGTTAAACTAATCGTTCAGCTGCTCAGCCCCAATTGGCTACTGACAGGTTTGGAAATGGAATAAATAATTTCACCAAGCTATGTGAAAATACACATACATATGTGTTCAGAAACCCGAAGTTTTAAAAAAATACATCACAGACACTTAGGTTATCAATCGAGATATAAACGACTCATGTGCTATGCGTAGTGTTGTGTGAACATGCCCCGATTATTGTTGTTTGTCACGCAACATGTCATCTAACTGACTGCGTTTCTGTTTATGTATTTGTTTTCTTTATCAATTGAAGGAATTGGCTGGTTTCAGTCAATTGACTGAGAATTTACAGGTCTATAATAATAATAATAATAACAATAACAATAATAATAATAATAATAATAATAATAATAATAATAATAATAATAATAATAATAATAATAATAATAATAATAATAATAATAATAATAACAATAAGAAAGAAGAAGAAGAAGAAGAAGAAGAAGAAGGAAGAAGAAGAAGAAGAAGAAGAAGAAGAAGAAGAAGAAGAAGAAGAAGAAGAAGAGAAGAAGAAGAAGAAGAAGAAGAAGAAGAAGAAGAAGAAGAAGAAGAAGAAGAAGAAGAAGAAGAAGAAGAAGAAGAAGAAGAAGAAGAAGAAGAAGAAGAAGAAGAAGAAGAAGAAGAAGAAGAAGAAGAAGAAGAAGAAGAAGAAGAAGAAGAAGAAGAAGAAGAAGAGAAGAAGAAGAAGAAGAAGAAGAAGAAGAAGAAGAAGAAGAAGAAGAAGAAGAAGAAGAAGAAGAAGAAGAAGAAGAAGAAGAAGAAGAAGAAGAAGAAGAAGAAGAAGAAGAAGAAGAGAAGAAGAAGAAGAAGAAAGAAGAAGAAGAAGAAGAAGAAGAAGAAGAAGAAGAAGAAGAAGAAGAAGAAGAAGAAGAAGAAGAAGAAGAAGAAGAAGAAGAAGAAGAGAAGAAAGAAGAAGAAGAAGAAGAAGAAGAAGAAGAAGAAGAAGAAGAAGAAGAAGAAGAAGAAGAAGAAGAAGAAGAAGAAGAAGAAGAAGAAGAAGAAGAAGAAGAAGAAGAAGAAGAAGAAGAAGAAGAAGAAGAAGAAGAAGAAGAAGAAGAAGAAGAAGAAGAAGAAGAAGAAGAAGAAGAAGAAGAAGAAGAAGAAGAAAAATGAAGAAGACGATAATGCTTGATGATAATGATGAAGATGACAATTATATAATGATTCCAGGAAAAGGACAAATAGTAATGTTAATGTGAGAAAACAGATGTAAGAGGAAAGTAAAGACAACAATAGGACCTTCCAGTTTTGAAGGTCCTCATCCAGAAAAATGTAAATGACAACATACCACAAGTCTATTGGTGACTTTTGCAGCCAATCCACTGAAAGCCAGGAGGTAGAGACAGGGGTGGTTGTTGTACACCAGAGATGGTGACTTATTGGCAATCACGATGGCTGGAACCACTACGGCAAGAATTGGGAACACTGGGAACACAGTGCTAGTGCCCTGCCAAGAATATTCAAATATCATTATTTTAAAGCTTGCACACAAAAACTGTCTATCCATGATATCGTTTGAGATAAGATTATTGATTCTTTATGAGACTTAAATCGTCATTATTGTAGATTATTATTATTATTTTTTTATTTTTTTCAAAAATTGAACTTGTGAGTATAGAGCCTTCTCCAAGAACTCAACTATGCGCCGAGTGAGGCTCAAACCCATACCACAATACCATATAGCCGATTAATTAGTATTGACTGCAATGGACTACCTAGAACCTTGCATTGTGAAATCTATTTAAATTCCCCCAAAGCTACAATTCTAAACAAATCAAACTTTTTATTTAACTCAAAAAAAAAAAAAAGAGCACATTACTAACTACTTACAGCGACAGTGGAACCATTTTTGCCGACACCACCATTTATCCAGATGATATGGAAAGCACTCCACACTTGAAAAACAGACACCGCAACAGAGGCATAAACAGGGATCAGTTTCAACGGGATGCCAAGGGCTGGAATCTAGAGGTGAGACAGGGGAAAAAAAAATGTATAGGTACTATAATAAAGGCTGTGGCACCCACACAAATACTACAAACCGGTAATGTTATATATATATGGATATAAATAATAATAAATCGAGCTTTTATAAAGCACAATATCCACTAAATGTGCTCAAAGCGCTTTACAAAGAAGGGTCCCTGACCAACAGCAACATGACTTACTTGACTTAGATGCCTTTCGCGTCTCGACCGAAAGATCGGGTCGCCTTGGCTGTTTCCAGTATTTCCTGTGTGAGGTGTCTCCAATATTGCCGGTCCTCTGCTAGGGTTCTCAGATTTTCAAGGTCCCCTGCCGTTATGAGACTAATGCTTTGTCCAAGTGTTGTGAGGTTTTTGTTTAGGATCACAGGGAGTGTTGTGATCGGTCTTCCTCTGAAAAGGTTCCCGTGTTTTTGGAAGTATCCCGACATGGCTTGGTTTGCTGGTATGTTTTTGTCCCTGCGTAGTATGTGACCGAAAAGTTGCCATCGTTGTTGTAAAATGTCAAGGGAGATTGGTCTTTCTTTTGTGATCTTATAGAGTGATTCATTTGAGATCTTTTTGGGGTATTTGATGTCCAGTACCCTTCTTAGCTGTGTGCGATGGAAGGCATCCAGATGTTCTTCTTCGGATTTTGTCAACGCCCAAGTGCCGCAGTTATACAGAAGTACCGGTTTTACAAGAGCATGGTACAGTTTCAGTTTGGTTTTTCTCTTTATTTTGTCACCTCTAATCCATACATTGGTGAGTTTACTGAGTGCGGCGTTTGATAGCTGTTTTCTTCTTTGTACATCCTCGGTGTCTCCAATTAGTGAGCCAACTTTCTTTGTTCTTTTCCATTCCTCTTTGTTCCTCGATATTGTTGTAAATTCGGTTTTATTGGCATTGACTTGGAGGTTATATTTCATGAGGGTATTTTGTATGATGTCTATATTTGCTGGTGTTGATCCAATAAAATCGACATCATCTGCATAGGCGATTTCTCTAGGGATTGCATTCTCAATATGAGTCGTTGGTTTTGGAATGACTTTTCGAACTTCTTTCAGAGCGTGTTCTAAGTATATTGTGAACAGAATCGGGCTCAGACTATCTCCTTGGGGGGTCCCGATGTTACTTTCGAACTGCGTCTGTTTTGTGGCCCCGTATATCCTTGGTTGTATCTTTGTGTTGCTGAGGAGAAATCGGATTATTCGGAGCTCGTCTTCGTCTACTATTTCTGTTAATATCTCCAAAAGTTTTCCTCTGTCGATCGTATCAAAGGCTGCGGACATATCGATTCCGGTTATTGTTATGGATATGTTTTCTTTGAGTGCCTTTGCTGCCAACCATTTATGTGTCCATACAACGTCCGATGTGCTTCGGTCTTGGCGAAACCCGCTTTGGCTATGTGATAGGTATTTTTCTATTTTCGGTCTAATTCTGTTGAGGACAATAGTTGACAGTGTTTTTCTTATGGTATTCAGTAATGTTATTGGGCGCAGGTTGTTTACGGGTCCTTTCGTTTTTCCTAGTTTTTGTATTGTAATTAGGACACCGCTGTTTATGTCCCAGTCTTTGTGTGTTGAGAATGTTTTGTTCATTATGTTTGCAATGCTCAGATCCAGGGAGAGTGTACCGCATTTCAGCAATTCAGCGGGAATTTCATCTTCGCCTGGGGATCTGTTATTGTTTAGGCACTTTATGCTATTTCTAACTTCAGTTGTTGTGATGCGGTTGTTTAGGTCTCTAGGGTTTCCTGAGAAGGGCAATATTTGTGAGACTTGTTTGTGAAATTTCTGCTGGAAGTGGTCAGTTACAATGTCAAGGATATCGTTGGGATTTGTTGTCTGTTTGCCAAATTTATCCTGTAGTTTTGGGTTCTCGAATGGTTTTCGGTTCAGAGATTTCGTCTCTTTGAACATAGACGATGCGTTATTTTTGGACTTTTCTATGTCTTCCACTTTTTTGTCTAATTCCTCGTTTCTGTGTTTTATTGTAAGTGATCGAATTGAATGCAGTATTTTGTTTCGTTCCGTTTTCAGGTTTATTATTTCTTCCGAGTCTTTCGTATTTTGTATCCTGATCCTAAGTTCTTTTTGTTGCCGCGATAGATCGTTAATAGCGATGTTAGGCGTTCGATTTGGTTTGTTCTTAGTTGTATTAATAGAGCCTGCACTTTCTTCCCCCGCGTATTTCATTGCCGCTTGCGTCTCTTTCCATTCACAGCAACATGTAACATGTAAAACGAGACATGACTCCTGTTAAGCGATATTACAATTTTTTCGACAGAGAAAACGCTGTTCATAGCCAGGTATTCATTTTATACCCGAGTACGGTAAGAGAATGTGAGTAAAGAGTCTTTTGCAAGGACTCAACTATGCGCCGAGTGAGGCTCGAACCCAGGACCTTCAGATCCCAAAGCGAGTATCATACCACAAGTTGAGTCCTTGGAGAAGGCTCTTTACTCGCATTCTCTCACCGTACTTGGGTGTAAAATGAGTACATTAGCAGCGTTGTCTCTGTCCGTTAAATGTTGCTGTTGGCCAGGGACCCCTTGAAAAGCGCTTTGAGCACATTTAGTGGATATTGCGCTGTATAAAAGCTCAATTAAATAACTGTCAAAGTATTCCCACCAGTGCCTCAACCAAAACAACCACCACCATGACCACACTACTACAACAATCATCATGACTACCATATCTACATTATCAATACCACCGGCAGCATAAAAACCACCCTAGCTACCACCATTACGACATCTGTATTATTATTACTGTCTATGCACATTAACACAAAGACACAAAAAAATTCACAACAAATGCAAGATCATAAGCTAGTTGACAGAAACCTTTGTTTTCGAATGTCATCAACAACAAAGAAAACAAGGCACAACAATTCAAGAGCCAAAAATAAATGTTACAAATATTGTTTACAACTCACGCTGTCGTAAAAAATACCAGCAACAATTTAATACTGAACTACAGACGCTCCTACTCCCAATATCCCCAAAAAGGAAGCAGCAGAAGAAAAAACTTAATGCAATACTCTTCAACAGTCGTAACGTCACTTCCTTCCTAATGACGAATGGTAACTTAGTAACACTGGCTCTAAACTATCGGAACAATGGCGGACGCCGTATGAAATATTTCTCCGGCGAGCATAAAACCGTATCCAGAGGAAAAAACCCCCATAAATTTGATCGTGTTTTGACTTTTACACATTCTGATCACAAGGCATATGAAAAGTTCTAGCCAGCATGAAGAATAAAAAGTAATGATTTTCTTTGTTTAGAACCAAGATGGCCGCCGTTGCCGGGTGGCGTGGCATCAGACTACTGAATCCAATTTGTGTTTGTTGTTATTTATTTTTTTAAATTTTAAGATGCTTGAAATCCTGAAATTTATTCGTTTTGTCATTTTATAAGTCTTATAAGTCATTAATAAAATTTGTATTAATGACTGATAAGACTTATAAAATGACAAACATTAAACAAAATTTTAGGCCATACAATTTACTTATTTAACACTGGTACGGCTATGTGGTCTGGTGGTATGACATGCCTTCGAAAAGGAAGATCCTGGATTCGAACCTCCTCCATCACCATCATCCTTCTCCACAACATCACAACCACCATTCGCATACCAACTATAATGATAATGACCATTACAATAACGAGCGCCACCTGCTTACAAGTTTGTTGCACTTACAATGGCGGACGCCCGTATGAAATATTTCCCCGGCAAGCATAAAAGCGTATCCAGAGGAAAAATAACATAAATTTGATCATGTTTTGACTTTTACACATTCTGATCACAAGGCATATATGAAAAGTTCTAGCCAGCATGAAGAATAAAAAGTAATGATTTTCTTTGTTTAGAACCAAGATGGCCACCGTTGCCGGGCGGCGTGACACTAGACTACTGAATCCAATTGACTATGACATTGCTTTGCTGCAGATAATGTAATAGACAATCCAAAATTACTCCATTGATGCAATATAAAATGTGCAAGTGTTTGCAATCCAGAGAAATGAAAATGTGTGCATGTACTAAGAAATCCACAATCTGGACACAAGAGATATAAAGGCAGTCCACCCAGGTCAATTCACACTGTACTGAATAGAGACAAAGTAACCAAGAACTGAAATCAAAGGATGATCTTTTGATATTAGCATCCACGGCAAAAGACAGTGAACTGTGTAAGAAGTCAGACAGATGAGTAGAGAGGCAGCCAAGGCGTCCTGATCAGATGATTAGGAAGCGAAAGGCCTTTAGTCAGTAAGTCATACACATTAACACTGCAATCACTATCAGCCCCATATCATCATCATCATGATCAATACCACAACATCATCACAACAGCAGCATTACCACCATTATCACTATCGCCACAAGCAGCACATTGTTATTGTTATCATCACTACTACCAATTTGCAGGTAAGTACTTGGTCTTCTTTTTAAAATGTATTTCTCCCCTTTTTTTAAAGGAACAAGAAATGAGAGGAATACAGTGCATTTCGCTTAAAGTCAACAATTAGGGACCATACAAATTTGTTGCTTTGAAGGACAGTTGACTTAATCCAAGGTTAAGAGAATAAATGTGTGTGGCACCAAATACTTGTGTCCATTCAAATTCACTAGTTTGAGTCTTCTGTCTATAAAGATGATTCCCATAACTTTATTGTCTGTTCTTTATGTTGTATTCGTTTTTATTTATTGTCACATTTATTATGAATTTGCAATAAAACGTTACATGTAAGTGAATATTTTGTATTGCACATTGGTAAACATTTTCCAGCATCAACTTTCCTCTCCATTTTTCTCATATCATGGAGCATCACTGTATCACCGAGTTGAATACATGATTTGGTCCACTCCGGATAATCGCAACATCTTGAGATCAGTGAAAATGTTGCGATTAACAAAGTTGAATTTCCTGTCCACTATTGCAACATTTTACATGTATATGGTAAACTCAAACCAGTTGTTTTAAACATTGTTCTTAGTCACCAGACTGAACAATTTGATTTAAATAAAAATCATAAGGCAGCATATGGCAGCCCTGTAAGTAAAAGCAGCTTTGATGAAAGCTGACATCTTATTCAGATATGATTAACTTTCACTCTTTTATTCTCAACATTTATAAGAGTCAAAGAGATTAGCTCTGATGAGAGACAATAAGCTCTCTCACCAAACCTGTTGGTCATTGCCTCAGTCATTGTCTACCTGTTGTCTAGACTATGCCCAGCCCCCTTGACTCATATCTAATGGTCACAGATGGCCGCACAAACCCTTACTGTAAAGCCCTGCCCTATTTTGTCCATAATACAGTGGTGACACACTACTGTAGCATTAAACCCTGCCTACTCTTGATTCTTCGACCTTTCATGATTTCACTAATGATGATATTTAATCATGAGATATTGTTCGGTTGATTTCTTGAATTCACCACTTTTTGAGGTCGAAAATTTGTTGCGATTAACTGAAGTTTGTTGCAATTGACCAGTGACTTTTATACAAAATGAATTCCATTTCTTGGGAAATGTTGCAATTAACAGAGTTGCGATTATCCGGAGTGGACCGTATTTCAAAATATTCCTCAGTAATTCTATGGCGCGATTGAGAACCTTTGAAGGAGGGTGGGGGATATCAGAGTGTATTACCGTTTTCTTTGTTTCACTCTTTAATTAACTTTGTCAGATGGGTGTTTTCATGTCGGTGTGTGGCAACTAACTAGCCAGTCAGCCAATCTTAAATAAAGAGTCTATCAAAACTAAAGACATCAAATGTACAGCTGAACATGTCAAATAAATACATACCTGATAAGACCAAATACCAGAGCCAAAAATGCCAGATATAAAATAGATTGCAATGACTGAAAACTGACCCTCTGTCACATCAATTCTGGAAAAAAAATGAAAAAAGTCAAATAAAAAAAAATAGTGATTCAGAGCCATTGGGCCCAAAGAGCCAGAGTTTATCTCAGTTCCTATAGCATGAAACGGACAATAGCAATTGTGGGGAATTAGGATTGTCGCTTTGTCAAATATTGTGGTGAGGAGCTTTCCATTGTTATTGATTGGGGCTATCCCTTTTCTGTGTTTAATGTATGACCAGGTTTTTTACCAATAAAATGTCCTCCGCACAGTCCCAATATCTTTGACGTAACTCCCTTTGTACAAGATGCTTCAGACCAGTGTATTTCTCTTTGTAACTGTGATAGTTCGTCTTTTTATACATTTTATAACATCTGTAACGCTGTTTTATCATCTGTCTTATTGACTTAGTGATCTGCAGTAGGCTGTTTTTGTTTTTATACGTTTTACGTGGTATATGTTTACCAATTCCTTTCTCTAGAAAATGTTTGATTTTTTACCAAAGTTCTTCATTCAGTGCTAAGTGTTGGCATGTTTAAAATCTCTTTAGCTGTTTCAGTAATTTCATTTCTCAGACCTTCCTAGTCTGCTTTTCTGTAAAGAGGAATTTTTCTCTGTTTCTGAACATTCTTTTTGGGTTCATGTCAATCTCAATGATAAATGCATTGTGGTCTGAGATGCCTGGGATCAAACCTTGATGGTTTATAAGACTGGGATTATTGGTGATCATTAAATCTAACATGTTCCCCATGCGAGGTGGTTCCTTTGGGTTCATGTCAATCTCAATGATAAATGCATGTGGTCTGAGATGTCTGAGGTCAAACCTTGATGGTTTATAAGACTGGGATTATTGGTGATCATTAAATCTAACATGTTCCCCATGCGAGGCGGTTCCTTTGGGTTCATGTCAATCTCAATGATAAATGCATTGTGGTCTGAGATGCCTGGGATCAAACCTTGATGGTTTATAAGACTGGGATTATTGGTGATCATTAAATCTAACATGTTTCCCATGCGAGGTGGTTCCTTTGGGTTCATGTCAATCTCAATGATAAATGCATTGTGGTCTGAGATGCCTGGGATCAAACCTTGATGGTTTATAAGACTGGGATTATTGGTGATCATTAAATCTAACATGTTCCCCATGCGAGGTGGTTCCTTTGGGTTCATGTCAATCTCAATGATAAATGCATTGTGGTCTGAGATGCCTGGGATCAAACCTTGATGGTTTATAAGACTGGGATTATTGGTGATCATTAAATCTAACATGTTCCCCATGCGAGGTGGTTCCTTTGGGTTCATGTCAATCTCAATGATAAATGCATTGTGGTCTGAGATGCCTGGGATCACACCTTGATGGTTTAAAGACTGGGATTATTGGTGATCATTAAATCTAACATGTTCCCCATGCGAGGTGGTTCCTTTGGGTTTATGTCAATCTCAATGATAAATGCATTGTGGTCTGAGATGCCTGGGATCAAACCTTGATGGTTTAAAGACTGGGATTATTGGTGATCATTAAATCTAACATGTTCCCCATGCGAGGTGGTTCCTCTATGAGGGGAGTGTAGTAGGGGGAATTAGGTCCAAAAAACCCTTGAATTGTGCAAACAGGGTTGAAAGCATGAAAATTACATATGTTGTAGAATATGAAAAACCCTATAATTTATGATATAGAACCACTCTGAGAGATCAGTATTAGTTGAGATACAAGGTTTTTAAAATTAGAAAATTTTGAAATGGACGACAATAATTTCTATCATTTTGATTGTGTAAACATTCGGGCAAGCCGACCAAAGGTTGTTATACGTCATCCTTTGGATTCCCATTGGTGACTATTTTTAGCGTCGAAGCGGATGTTTTCCTTTCCCTTTACTTTCGATTCACGAACCATACAAATTATTTAATCGTAAATACTATTCAATTTCACTTGTTTTAAAGGACGTCTAGCAAGCAATATTCTATAATATGAGATTTTTTCTGCATCTGATTTAATAAGTATAATCAATTGCTCTAAAACGGATGGACAGACGGGAAGACGAGCAGAAGGGTAGACAAAACAGACTAGCAGAACACAGCTCAATAAATGCCGATAACCGGTGTTGACAAAGAACAGTGCTCCTTCTCCCCTCCTCCTGTTTTCTTTTCTTTCCAAAAATACTGCTATAATCATTTTACGTGAGTTAAAACCTATTTCAGTCACACTTGATGACAGTAAAGAGTCAGCATACCATTTATATTGCTATAATTATCATCATTTTAATCATCATCAACCACTATGATGCTGTATTGTGGCAAGTTATTTACTTTACGTTATTTACCTCAAAGGGACAATGGGAGAATGTTCTATTTGTAGAGTTGTGTCCTTATGTAAGGCACTGCACACATTTTGCCTGCTGATGATGTGTCTTTAACAGAAAGAACGAAAGAGAGAGAGAGAGAGAGAGAGAGAGAGAGAGAGAGAGAGAGAGAGAGAGAGAGAGAGAGAGAGAGAGAGAGAGTTATGAAAGAATATTGCATATGCCTAATAAAGGAATGCGTTTGCATGATTTCAGATACACATACAATAGCAAAAAGAACTGCTCCCAGAGACTGGGACAAGTGTTTGATATGCCAACAAGATAACACAGACCGTTTATAATGTCCCTCTAAATGAGATTATTGAAAGTTTAAAACAAAATGATACTAAGTGGCATAAGTAGTGTCGTGTAAAATTTAATGCCAACAAAATTAGGCAATTAGAATTAAAGAAATCTAAAAGAATTGCTCTACAAGAATTCCAAACTTCTTCATTTGACTTGGAGGACTCACCGAATGAATATATTTAGCAACCCACAAGAATAATGAGACAACGTTCAAAATTAGAGATTGACTATAATAAACAAACGTGCTTTAAAAAAAAAAATGGAATCGGGAGTACTCCATTCTGTAATGACAACAGATATGGAAGAAAATATTCGTGAAATAGCGTTATCGATAAAAGATTCTGATATGTTGTCATTTATTGCCAGAGGAGATTTAGTCACTCAGGAGGCACACTACCGCTCTATACCATAAAATTTGTTATGCACGATACTTAAAAAAAACAAGCTTTAATAGATGTCACTGCTGATGATAATCATGATGTCACAGTTCTTGAAAGAAGTCGAGCTTTTGCTAACATTATATCTTTTATAGAAGTGTACCCTGCAACAAATGTGTCGATCGACATGAACCACTGTGGAGCTTGTTTCCAGAATTGTCAAAAGTGTCCCAAAAACTCATCAAATGTTCATGTAAGAGAGAATTTATCGGCACCCGATGCAAGTGTTTAAGGTCCGGTTTGCCTTGCACAGACTTATGTAGATGCGGGGTGTGTGTGGTGTGTGTGTGTGTGTGTGTGTTGGGGGGGGGGGGTCTTAGGTCATTACAGTAATGAGTAAAATTCTCTCTCTTTCTTTCTCTCTCTCTCTCTCTCTCTCTCTCTATCTCTCTCCGTCGCTCCCACTCCTCTCCCAACTCTCCCGCTTTTATCTACTAGTTACAACACGAAATAACCATCAGTTAGCTACCGTAAATGGTTACCGGTGTATTTAAAGTTTTAGGACGCACATTGTATTGTCGTGGTTATTTCCTCGGTTAAGTAATGTTATATAGGAAAAATTAAAAGTGCTAAAAACGCACTGTTATGATAAATTGCCAGAGTGGTTCTATATCAGGTGTTGTTTATACGGGTCATAGCTACCTATATGCCAATTTTCAGGATTAAAACCTCAATGTGCACGGTTTTAGCCTAATTTTCCCTAATACAATGAATATGAAGAAAATATATATTTTTACGCAGTTATTTCCCTTGTTTAATATAGCTGTAATAAGTAAAATCTAAGGCCTTAAACCGATACGTTATGATTGATTGCCAGAGTGGTTCTATATCAGATGTTTTTTCTATGGGTCTTAGCAACCTGTATGCAAATTTCCATGCTTTCAACCCGAATTTGCACGGTTTTAGCCTAATTCCCCCTACTAGTGAGCGTATTCAGAGCTGTCAACCCCATCTGATGAGAATGTGTACAATGGGACCTCAAAATGGGGGAGATTTCATAAAAATGGGTACAATCCTGAAATAGACGGAAAATAACCATTGTGAAAGTAAGAGGAAGGTATAACTACATAAAGTCACACCACACAAGCTCAATTGCAGCAACAATGATGTTCCCAAGACTATAATCCAATCCTTTCAGAAATCTACCTCCCAGCATGAAGATCATAATTGGTCAAAAAATATATGAATATCTACTTGGTCACCAAGGTTTCTCAATAGGCTAGTAATAATATGAATTACAACTAAAGAAAACTGAAGTGACTCCGCACACTGAAAATGGGTACAATCTTGGGGGAAATGTGTACAAGTGTACAATCACTGAAAATGCGTACAATTCCACATTTTTTGCAGTAGGTTGGCAGCTCTGCGTATTATCCTCTAATATATTCAAAAAATCATTGTGTAGCTGTGCAAAAAGGGTCTTTCCTTTTAATGTTTTAGTTTTCCAGTCACAACCTGGGAAACTAATATCTCTTCCTATAATGAAGATGCCATTGGTGATGGTGTTTATTTTCATCATGCAATATTTGAATAGCTCCAAGCTTTCTTCATCGCCCACATTGCGCTGATAGTAGGAACATATGTAAAGTCCTGGAACCTTTAATTTCAATTTTGACCCATATCATCTCTTTACAGTTTTGCTCCAGTTCTGGAACTAACAAGCAATAAAAACACCCTTGCCATTAAGGTTGCAGTCTTTGCGGTATATGTTGAATTTTGAAGGGAAATATTCATTGTCTTGAATAGACGAATCCAAGCATGACTCAGTGCCAATGAAAATATCTGGTTTCTCATTATGCACAATGTTAATACATGACACGTGTTTAATTTTAATTGATTCGCAGTTTCTGTTCATTACTTTGAGATTTTTCAAAGTACTTTGTTTATTTTAGAACACTTCTTATATTGTTAATAACAGAACTGGGAGACTGTTTACTATGTGTGTCCAATGCTTTAATAGAAATTGTTAACAAGTTCTGGTGTAAAACTATTACTATGTGTTGATTCAATTATGTTGTCTTGTTATTTACAGTGTCAACAGTTGGGACATCAATCTGTGTCATCGTATTTTTTCCTCCTCTGCTTTGACTATCTTGACCAATCAAATTCGTCAATAGTTGGGGACTCTTTGAGTGGTTTTTCCTTTGTGTGTTATGTAGGGTAGGTTTCAGGGCGTCATGTTTTGACTGTGGAAGTTGTATTGAGTCACTGTGTGGTGTGATAGCAAGGTGAGTTGTCTTGTTTGCTTCAATATCAGCTATTATGGGAATGGTTGTCAATAATGACGGTGCATGAACTGTTTTCTATTGTTTTTGACGATTTCAATTATCCTTTGTTTTCTCCTACCTCTCTTGGTCTCATGAACATGTTGTTGATGGATATTTATAGACGACGATTCCCATTCAACACATAAAAATGTTAATATATAAAATGTCTAGAGATTGAAAATGTGTAAAATTTGTTTTAAAATGTCTTAATAACTCTTTAAATATTTGATAAAAACCTACAATTTCAACACAAAAGTGTAATATAAAAAAACAAGTACATATAGAATTTCAATTATAAAACCCAGTGTAAGTTATCTTAAAATCACAAAAATCATCTAAAACACAGCTGTGCATCT
The DNA here is from genome assembly GCF_034508935.2 of Berghia stephanieae. Lineage (NCBI taxonomy): Eukaryota > Metazoa > Mollusca > Gastropoda > Nudibranchia > Aeolidiidae > Berghia > Berghia stephanieae. The sequence continues at coordinate 25,991,375 of NC_088367.1, forward strand.
TGGCCGTGTTACAGTCCCAGTCGAGGAGGTTATTTTTTTTCTTATATTTATTTCTCCTTTGCCTGGCATTGTTTCATACACACCTTTTCAGTTTTGAGTTCTAAATCTTTAAGAGGGATTATATAGAAAGAAAAAAAATCTTCATCCACGAAGAACGACTTACGTAGAAAATTTCAGGCTTCCACATACATAAGTTTTCCAGTGTGCCATGTAGAACAAGAAGTAGGAGTACAGGTTTTGATACAGCATAATATTGGGTACATCTCCAAGCTGAAGGGCAATGCTACATCCAAGAATAACCACTCCTGATAGAAAGTGTAGAGAGAAAAAATCTTTGAAGGTTACTTCAGTTATTTAAACTCGACTCAAATGTGAATGAGTACATGGCTATAGGCAATGATGGATATTGAATGAGTACTAGTACAAGAAATATGCCTAACAGGCGACTGGTACTGTATGAAATGGAAATATGGTTCGATATGGCCTGATGAAGGAATAAATTGTGAAATGCATTGAGAATGGTAAATCAGTGGAATGTGTGACATAAATATTCATACTTGTTTATAAGTGTTCATATTTTTTTGAATGGGTGAGCTACATTCAGAAATGACATGTGGTCATAAAATTACAACCATGGGGTAAAATCATAGAATAGCATTAAGGGATTGGCCTCGGACAGGAGAGAATTTGGAATGAGGGTGTTTGCCAGTGGCCTATACCATAATCCAGGATGAGAGAGGCTATGATGATGAACATGATGAGGTCATACATAGCTTTGAGCAGAAGCAAGGGAGTATATTTTATGCAAAAAGTACAAGTATGTTAAAGATTGCATCAAAAGAAAATAAGTGTGTTGACATAACTGCCACACCTTTTGTTCTCTTTTCCTAAGCTAAGCAGATGGTGCTAACGTGCATGGCAGTGGCCCTGATCCTGCTTATGAGATTTTCCTCTGAGAATATTGACATCAAATAACAAAATCATATCCCCTATCTTCCCCATCCCCTATTTATCTTTTTTTTCTTCCTTCTGTCCTTCATAATCCACAGTGTCGTAGATGTTGAATTAAGCACTTATATTAATTTTATAAAACAGATCAAACTTACCTGCACAAGCAAAGAACAATAACAATTGTGAAAAGTGAAATGGGAAACATGGTTGGACAGGAATCATGAGCCTTGAATGGCAATCAGTCAAAGAGAAGTAACTCTGAAATAAAACTGCCACTGCCTTGTGGACAAGTCTTGGATGACTAAGGAAGCATATCCTAATGGAAAAACAGGCCGAAGTCAGGGTTGAAGGGCTGAAAGGCGAAAAAAGCCTGGACAGACATAATTGCTGAACCCGAAAACTGCAATGGCATACATCTACCCCACTTCAGTGATGATAGGGGAAATGAAGAAGAAGAAGAAGAAGAAGAAGAAGAAGAAGAAGAAGAAGAAGAAGAAGAAGAAGAAGAAGAAGAAGAAGAAGAAGAAGAAGAAGAAGAAGAAGAAGAAGAAGAAGAAAAAGAAGAAAAAGAAGAAGAAATAACCCCAAACCCAGCCTGACATAACAGTAAACTGAGTTGGAAGATTACATGTAAGTAAATTATTAAAGTACAGCAGACATTTAACACACAAGGCTTGATCTTAATTTTATAAAAATTCTGTCTATCCTGATAATCAGTCTTCATACCCATGGAGACTGAGTCACAGCCATGATCAAAAAGTTCTCCCAAAGGCGTGTTGCTTTGAGTCCTTCTGGCTTGCTTCCCATCAATTGCATCCAATGCCTGGTAGACAAAGAGACCAATGCCACAAAGGAAAAACGCCCATCTTGGAGCCTGAAAAACAGATGGGTGGAAAATAATGAATTCAAGTCAAATGAAAAGAGTGCAACTGTTATAATGAGAGGCGGTGGACAAGGTGATGGGTCTTATTATTTTTTAACTTTTCAAAACTCCTGAAAACAAACGAATGAATAATCTACAATCATTTCCTAGACTAAAATATACAGGGTGTCCCAGAAGTCTGGAACACAATAAAAAAAATCATATTTATTCTGAAACTAATGAAGATATCTTAATTAAAAATTATATTAATATGTTTCAGTCCATAAAGAAATCATTCAAGTTTTTAATGTTGCCGGGTTTATTGATGGCAGTTGAATCAGTCAGCAAAGAAATGCCCAAAACACTTGAGCAAATCATCACAGTACTGATCATACAAAATGGTGGACATGTTGAAATCCATTAAAGATGTATGTATTTATTTTAAATCGTTAAAAATCTGTTAAGACATTTTTTGAGCTCTGGTTTGCGTTTAACAAAACTTGGAATTATTTCTCTTCATTTTCCCTAACATCCTGTACTTAGCTGTGCTGTCTGTTTCTCCCTAAACTATTTTCTTTTTGGTTCCAAACTTCTGGGACACCCTTTATTACTATTTCTTTATTCTTGACGTCGGGCTTAGTGCAGTATTATACAAAATCAAAACACCTTTTTTCTTTCATTTTAGCCAGGAAAATATTGCTTAATTTTTCGATTAATTAAATGACCACAGACTTGATAAAAAGGCTTCATAAATATAAGACTTTGAAGAAGTAGTGATTGGATAGATTTCATTTTAATCTGGCAGAAGGTACATTGTTGCTCTCTATCCAACTGAGACATTTCAGCACCATAAATTGTGATAAACCCATGTGTCATATGGGGCTGACCAAAAGTGTTTTCTTTGGTTTCGTTTTTCATTTTTAAAAGTTTAAAAGCACTTGACCAAATATTATAGTAGTTATCATTACTTTATCAGTGCATTGCTGTTATCGAATGGTCTTTAAATTTAAACTAGTATCTAAGTAAATAAATTAAAAGAGAACTTATAAAATTGCTTATAACAATTAAAAAATGAAATAGATCTCAATACAGCAAAACTGTATAAATCACAGAATGCATTATTTATTATAATATTTTATTGCCCTTATACTAAATTATCTCATCAATGGCAAAAACCAAAAATATTCTCATGTAAGCAGGGTTCTCATTAGCTGTGATGTCCTTAAAAAAAGTACTGCTAATATCTAGGGCCTTGAGATAACAGCATCACCAAACTGACATGAACTGATAACCTTATGCAGGCCTAGCAAGAAATGAAAATCATTTTCTGACAGCTAATTCCTTCATGTACCTCAAACAAAAACAATGCAAATGTCTCTGCTAGAAGCTCGAATTTTTTTATTTTTTAAAATATGTTTTTGTTTTTAAGGGTTTTACGGCGCCTGCAACACATTTAGGTTATATCAGCGCCAGTAAAAAGGAAGAAAATGGGATCAAAAAAAGTTCTAGAATTACAATTAAAGCACCCAAGAAAAAGTAAGACATAGGGGAACTGGGAACAAATAGGGTTCAGATGTAGATTCCAAGAGCATACCACCAATGTACTTAGTTTGAGATCACCTATAAGTCTCATCCGGACACAAGCACAAAATCCAACAAGGAGGAATACATTCAAATGCTTACATTTCATTATACATAATACAAAAATAACAGATATAATAATACATAACAGAGAGATGATTTACAAGGAAAAAAATACCATCTCCCAAAACAATAACTATGCATTTGACTGTTTCCCTCCCAGCCAGGACTCCGGCCAGGGCCAGGACAAAACCAAGTAGTCTCATTCCAAGACAAAGACAGAAAGCATGTTGGAAAACAGATATATGGGGATAGAAGACACAGTATGTACCCCCCTGCCCACTATTATTATTAATTTTTTTTTTTTTAAATAGTCAAATGAAATGAAAGCTTCAATCTAAGTTACAAAGACAGATAATGTGTACACTCGTCTTTAGTGTATTATTCATTGAGCTGACAAAGGGGAAACCCGAAATGTCCACATCATCTGTCTTCGTTAATTGAAGCTTCCACTCCATTGACTAGTGTTATCTAAAAACAAAAACAGATCAGAAACATTCTGATGGTTTGATTTGGATATCAGTTTGTTTTTTTTTAAAGTAAGTAAGTGAGTAATTGAAATAAATATGTAAGAAATTCTTATCCGAATCATATTTTGCACAATTTGTGAATGTTGACTATTTATTCAAAACAGATTGTGCATAGCATTTTGGAGTCCTGATAGCAGTTGGTAGAACTCATCTCACAAACAAAAAGGACAGATGGAACGGTAAAGATTTTTTTTTCTGACTCTTTCTGTCCACACTCAGCAGTAATTGATGTCATCGATTGTTGAGCGTCCCTCTTGCGGCTAGGCGGAGTTGCCGTAACAGTGAGGTCATGTGTTCAAATATTCATTGCTGCAAAGCTTTTATTCTCTATTGTCCTCTGACACTTTTCTACTCACTTCATTTCTTGTTATTAGTAATTGGGTAGCTGGTGGAAAGTAATTTGCAATAGACTAGTGTCCTATCCCATGGGTAACAAGCAATTGCCACAGTCATTTTAACACTACAGAAACTATAAAACACTTCAGTTCAATGGAGTTCAATGAGATTTGGTCGAACACCACTGTTGTTATTTGTTGTTTTTCATTGTATGACTCATTAAGTAACCGACAATTCATTGGTACTGTTTAATCACATACAAATTTAATCATGTAAAAATGAACATAAGCACACACATACATACATACGCACAAGCACTCATTAACATGGTTTTTAAAAGTGGGTCAAAAGTAGAACTCAAAACTAGTAACATGTATTAATGAATAAAGTTATTCTTTAAGTGTATTTGTAAGAAAAGAAATTTGGAGTGCTTGTAAGTGTTACTAGATAACATTACAGGCCACGTCATCAACTCTCTAATGGCAAGCATTATCTCCCACTTATCTGATTCAAATACATACATAACTAACTGTGCTCACCAAGGGAGAGGTAACATTGGTTCAATTAAATAAACCCAGTGTCGCATCAATGTTTGTAGATTTTGGTGAAAACAAATAATGTAATTGTAATGTAATAATTAATCTATGCAGAGCGTAGAATCCAAAAAGTGCTCTAAGTCTAAGGCACTAAACATACAGTGGAACCTCCCGTTTACGACACCTCCGAATAGCGACAACCTCCTGATAACGACATTGACTCCTGGTCCCGATTTTTTTCTATTTAAGATCAGTAAAAAAAACCTCCAAATAACGACGCATTTTTGATAAAACCTCCGAACAATGACATCATTTTGGCGATTTTCGGCAGTTTTCGTAGATATCTGATACTAAAAATACCGCGTATGAGTACTCAAAGTTTATAAAAACGATTCCTGCTTGAACCAATGAGAACGCAGCTTTTGAAACCAATGAAAACGCAGCTTTAGCTTTTTTTTGACGAATCTTGGCTGATATGCATTAATAAAAACCAAGGTATAAATGTAAGTGTAAGCAAGTAAACACAAAATCTTGGAAAATGTGATATTATGTGGTTATAGAAGTAGTAGTAGTAGTAGTAGTAGTAGTAGTAGTAGTAGTAGTAGTAGTAGTAGTAGTAGTAGTAGTAGTAGCAGCAGCAGCATTAGTAGTGTTTTTGTGGGAGGAGGAGGAGGAAGAGGAGGAGGAATTTTATCTAACTCGCAGCATCCGAATTACCTGTTTTTGTTTGTTTTATAAAGGGTTTTACAGCGCTTGTGACACATCTATGTCATATCAGCGCCAGTAAAAAGGAAAAAAATTGGATAGTAAAAAACATTCTAGATTTACAATTGAAATGACATAAGAAAAATTAGACAAAGGGGAATGGTTTAAATAGGGAACAGATGTAGATTCCAGAAGCACACTATCAGTTACTCAGTTCAGATCACCTAAAAGTCTCATCCAGACACACGCACAAGAACCCTCTAAGAGGAATACACTACAATGTTTTGTTTGTTTTGTCAATGTTAATAAAAAGGGGTCCCGCGGGCCTTACCACACCCACTTTGTCCGCCATCTTGGAAACATCTAAATAACGACATAAAAACTCGGTCCCGTGGCATGTCGTTATCGGGAGGTTCCACTGTACAAAGACATTAGGTAACATAAAATGCAAATATCATCACTACTCAAAAGCCTACCTGAATAAGAATGCTTTCAAAAGTTTACTAAAATTACTCAGCTCAGAGCCATCTTTGACTTCATTATCTCCAATGCAACCTCTGGATTTATGACACCCTGTGGATAGCGACATTGACCCCTGATCCTGCTTTTTCTCCCCTATATTATTTCTGATAAAAAACCCCAAAATAGCGACATAGATTTTAGTAAAACTCCTGTTTAGTGACATCCATAATAATAATTGGCTGTTTGATACAAAACTCTAGCCAAATAGACAATTTGTTTCAGACCAATACCCTGATCAGGAAAAGATGGCGACAAAAAATGACAACAAAGAAGGAAATCGCTGCAAAGTACAGGATTCCCCAAAACAGTCTGTTAACAATAATCAAGAACTGTAACAAGATCGAGATGAATGGCCATAAACTACAAATACAAAGGAAGAAATTCTGACTTGTGACGAATAAGGCCGTTAGATGAAGCTGTGCTGATTAGGAACAGAGCTATAAATGCATCAAATTCTGGCCCTATCATCTGCAAGCAGGCAAAATCATTGTGGTCAATCTTGGAGTGGAGAATTTTAAAACATGCAATTGTTGACCCGATGAATTTAAACAGCAGCACAGCATTGTTTTTAAAGTAGCCTGTGACGGATCTGCTACAAGTTAACGATATTATCATTCAGTGAAAGGAAAAATACACATTCTAATGTGGTTGAGACATGTCTCTTATCACAGTTACTGGTCCGTGAATTGCATCGTTACATTCATGGGTCTCATCACACACCCCTTTTCCGCCATCTTGAAAACCCCGCAATATTGACAATCTTGGATAACGACATAATTTTCCCATTCTTGGCAATATCATTATCCATCAGTTGCACTGTATTTTGTTCCATATTTATAACAATAGAAAATTTGAATCCTGTGTCTTAAAGGATGAGAGTTTTTCTTTTCATACAGAATTGGTCCACTGAAACAAACCTAATGAATATAATTTTCTTTCTTTTATTTTCTGTAGTATGTAAATTCCAACCAATACTCCTGTAGCCTTTTGGGTGACAAAATGTATAAAGTGTGAATTATCAAAACAGATTCATCTTTCAGATATCAGCATCCACTAATAAAGGTCACACAATGCAGGTTATCTGGAATGTTACTAAATTTAAACCAATTTGACTGAACGATAAATAAAATAAAATTTAAAAATTATCAACTACTCATACAAACAATCAATCGATGATAATACAACAACAACAACAACAGCTGATACTACTACTACTACTATAATAATAATATGATGATGAAGAAGAAGACGAAGAAGAAGAAGAAGAAGAAGAAGAAGAAGAAGAAGAAGAAGAAGAAGAAGAAGAAGAAGAAGAAGAAGAAGAAGAAGAAGAAGAAGAAGAAGAAGAAGAAGAAGAAGAAGAAGAAGAAGAAGAAGAAGAAGAAGAAGAAGAAGAAGAAGAAGAAATTCATAACCAAGAAGGAGAACAAGAACAAGATGAACAAGAACAAAAAGAAGAAATACTCTCTTTGTGGGATTAAAAATAATCTCGTTAGAAATGTGTCACCCATTACAGTGGCTTATGCTCTTGATATCATCATAGTTAATGTAGGTCTCAAGCAGAGGGCAAAGTTCAAGAGGTTTGGTATACACAAATCAAGATAACACTAATGAAGCATGTTGTAAAGATGATGATGGTGACAATAGTGGTAGTAGTAGTGGTAATAGCAGTAGTAGTATTACTAGTAGTAGTAGTAGTATTAGTAGTAGTAGTAGTAGTAGTAGTAGTAGTAGTAGTAGTAGTAGTAGTAGTAGTAGTAGTAGTAGTAGTAGTAGTAGTAGTAGTAGTAGTAGTAGTAGTAGTAGTAGTAGTAGTAGTAGTAGTAGTAGTAGTAGTAGTAGTAGTAGTAGTAGTAGTAGTAGTAGTAGTAATAGTAGTAGTAAAAGTAGGAATAATGTGACAAACCACCCCTGACAAACACTGAAAAACTTGACATGGTTGACAAACAACGCTTCTAAATCTAAGAAGAACGCTTGACAGATGATCTACATTGGCGGGATTGGAGACAAGGGTTTATAAACAGTTTGGACAGAATAGAAAGCAATCAACGCTTCACAATTATTGTTCTTACAAAAAATAATGTCACATTTTGTTGTTGGTAAAACATGAAAAAGAAAAAAAGAAGAAAAAAAGCCCCAAAAAATACCAAATAACCAAACAAAAAGCAATAAACAAAATAAATAAATAAATAAATATATAAATAAATAAATAAAAGTTAAGAAACAAACATTCTAATGTTGAAAACCCAGAATGGAAGGTTCTACATGAATTTCACTAGATGCTATTAGTAGCTTTTCCCCTTAATCTCACACTCCGCTTAATCGACACACTAAGCCAAAATCCCAGGGTGTGAGATTAAGCAGAGTCGACTGTACTACTACTACTACTACTACTACTACTACTATTACTAATGATAATAATAATAATAATAATAATAATAATAATAATAATAATAATAACAATAATAATAATAAAATAATAATAATAATAATAATAATAATAATAATAATAATAATAATAATAATAATAATAATAATAATAATAATAATAATAATAATAAAAACAACAACAAGAATAATAGTAATAATAATAATAATAATAATAATAATAATAATAATAATAATAATAATAATAATAATAATAATAATAATAATAATAATAATAAATAATAATAATAATAATAATAATAATAATAATAATAATAATAATAATAATAATAATAATTAATAATAATAAAAATAATAATAATAATAGGCTATGAGAGAAAGAGAACGAGAGAGAGAGAGAGAGAGAGAGAGAGAGAGAGAGAGAGAGAGAGAGAGAGAGAGAGAGAGAGAGAGAGAGAGAGAGAGAGAGAGAGAGAGAGAGAGAGAGAGAGAGAGAGGGGGGGGGATGGATACGATTTAATATAAAGAAACATCATAACTCTCGCCGCAGCTCACCAAAATCAATAACATGTGATGATGACAGGGGGTATGATTGACTTCAATAACCAACTCATAACTCGGTAGGTAACAGTAATTGTAGAAGGTAGCAGGTGGTGTGTGGTCAAATGATGAAAAGCTATCTAGTTTCAAATTTTAGTGGTATTAATACAACAGTTGCTTTCAATTGCATTGACAGTAAAAGCCTAATTTTAAGCAACCTGAACTCAAACTTCTTAATCAAATTTACTAATATCTTTACAAAGAAACTTAATCCAGATCTACATTTATTTTTTTTTACTATAAATGAATAAAATGGTCAAATGTAATGTTGTCTTAATCTGATTCTTGACTATGCTTACTCATCATCCACATTATGTTTTTGAGGGAGGGAGGGAGGGAAGGGGAAGGGGAAGAGAGAGAGAGAGAGAGAGAGAGAGAGAGAGAGAGAGAGAGAGAGAGAGAGAGAGAGAGAGAGAGAGAGAGAGAGAGAGAGAGAGAGAGAGAGAGAGAGAGAGAGAGAGAGAGAAGAAGAGAGAGAGAGAGAGAGAGAGAGAGAGAGAGAGAGAGAGAGAGAGAGAGAGAGAGAGAGAGAGAGAGAGAGAGAGATTTTTTTGTTTGTTGCTTTAGGTCTCTTCCAACACAATTGAGGTTATATGAGAGACCGCTGAAACAAAAAAACAAGCAATCCAACAAAAATGTAAATCAAAATCATAACCTAAAGATATCATAAGCTAAATTATAAATAACCAAGAACAAACAGGCAGAAGATTTACAGAGAAAAAAAATATCCCCTGTCAAAAATACAATCACAAACCAAAGAAACAGGATAGGCTAGTAAAGAGAAGAAGAAACGACATCACTATCGGATCGTACACCCATGCGAACATCATAGGTATATGATTCAAGGGTGATGCTCCCATCCAACCACCCGCGAGAGAGAGAGAGAGAGAGAGAGAGAGAGAGAGAGAGAGAGAGAGAGAGAGAGAGAGAGAGAGAGAGAGAGAAGAGATGAGAAAATGATAGTTCAACATTTTTTAAAAACGCTCCTACATTGCTACAAAATACAAAGTTATAATAACTTGAATGATAGAGCACTCATCTCAACAGTTATACCAGCAATGAATCGAGGTAGAACAATAATGGGGCAAATAAACAGGACTTTCTTAGCTTCGTGACTAAATCTGCAGCAGCATCAGTTCTTCCAACACAACTTGCACAATCTTGTTGACAAAAGTTTGTCCATTATTACTTTTCTTTCAGTCTTTTGAATCAAATCTTAATATAAAGCACATTGAAACAACAGGCACAAACTAGCAAGGTAAGGACCCGGGTGGCCTTTAGTGTATCTAAAAATATCTCTGAATTCTTATATAATGTCGAGGTAGTTGTGTACATACAACGAACGCAGTCCATAAGAAGTCAACCTTGCTTGAATTCAACACCATCGATGGTCTCAATATTTTTTTCTTTGGTTACTGAATCTCCGACAATTTCAACAGCTATGTATTGTATTCCACTTAAGAAGAATCAAGTCATAGTATGAGTGAACGACTTGGGGGGGGGGGGGGTCCCGATAGCACTCGCTTCAACATGCAAAGAGAACAAAATTGATCCCGGGTGCAGTCGAGATTTTTTCCTGAGCCCCTCCGCCTGTCCACCCAGCAGTGATTGGGTAGCTGATTCTGTTAGACTTGGTGGAAAGTACTTTGCGATAGATTGGAATCCTATCCAATGGGTAGCAAGCAATTGCTATTGTTTGTTTCATGCTAAAGAAACCAGGATAAACTCCAGCTCCATGGCTCTGAAGGGCTACTTACTTTTATTATGAGTGAAAGACGGGGAGTGGGGCTATGTCGGGCTTGGGCAGGTATCTGCCTGAAGGTATTTATCGTCTACTGCACAACCCACACCCAAAGACAATCACACTACGATTGAATAACATTTAGTTGGCAACAGATGCAATGACCTGCCTGAAGGTGTTTATCGTCTACTGCACAATCCACTCACCCAAAGACAATCACACTACGATTGAATAACATTTAATTGGCAACAGATGCAATGCAACAAATCAAGTACAACAGATAATCATTGAGATGTTGATGGTCATGATTGACTCATCAATCACACAATTAAATATTGATTTATATGCGTTATGATTGGCTGGCCTCATTATTTACCAAATACACTTGGATATATAAAACAAATGTTAGAAAAGTGCATCATGTACTTCAGACAAAAGACTTGATTTTACTGGGTTTTATGTTTATTTTTCTGCTATTAATCTGAATGTCTTACAAATTGATATGTAAGGCATGTATGAATGCACTATGGTTATGTGTTTGATCAACCCAGTTACTTCCTGTGGAAAAAAGAACAGCTGTTTATATGGGGCATTTTACAAACCCGTCATTTGAAATACCCACACATTGAAGAAGAAGAAGAAGAAGAAGAAGAAGAAGAAGAAGAAGAAGAAGAAGAAGAAGAAGAAGAAGAAGAAGAAGAAGAAGAAAAAGAAAAAGGAGGAGGAGGAGTTAAGTTAAGGGTTTAAATGGCACCACATGAAAATAACCCAGCTCTGCTAGTTCTGATAGTAGTAGTAGTAGTAGTAGTAGTAGTAGTAGTAGTAGTAGTAGTAGTAGTAGTAGTAGTAGTAGTGGTAGTAGTAGTAGTAGTAGTAGTAGTAGTAGTAGTAGTAGTAGTAGTAGTAGCAGTAGAAGTGGCAGAGGTAGTATCTAACGGAGGAAAAGGAGGAAGAGCAGGAAAGGAAGATGAGGGTGGTGATGACGATGATGATGAAATTAAAAATTCATGAAAAGCGTTTCTTGATGCCGGTTATATATAGTGAAAGAAATGTAGTAAGCTTTTATATAATCATAATTTAAAAATAATCAAATTCAATATAAAAATAAAATTAAAATTAAGAAATTGAAATGAGAATGAATGAGAAAGAAGCCATACTTCCTGGACACAATCGGGACTGTAGAAGCACAAGATTAGAGTTGTAAAAACGTTTATGCACAATCCAATCAAAGTGATTGCATTAGGGGCCCACCAACGAGGAACTTGCTCCACAAGCCACCTCCAAAAAATTTGCATTGGGGGCTCAAGAATTGAGGTTCCCTCTGCACTGTATTTATGTTCCATCAGACGTTTTAGCTGGCCCTGTGTCAAGATTTGATGGTTTCTGATGTATTTATCATACAGGCCATCCTTTCTTGGAATAACTGAGGCACCTGATGATGCCGCCATGTCAATTCAGTTTGCAATTACACGGTTAAATATTAAAGAAAGTCGTGACAACTCCACAACCTTCCACGAACAGCTGACACAATAGCTTTCACGTCACCGTCGTAAACACACATAAACGACTGCCAGAGCTGACTGGGTGATGGGCTCTAGTCGATAAGGGTACTGGGTACTGGGTATTTATCGAGATTCAACAATGTACTTAAAGCTCTCACTAAGATCATGTAACATTATCCACAGAATATCTAACACTTAAATGTGACATCTCGCCTCAAAACGGTATTATGTTGGGATTAAACTATTTAAAATTATTAACTCTTGTTTTCTACCGTACTGAAACAATGGATTCAGTCTCCTCAATAAAACATAAACGCGACCCAAGTCTGATATTTCTGGATAGAAATGTAATACTATAGTATTCAAAACTCCCAAATCACGATTGGTCATTTTGAGCACTACAGTGGGAGAGGAAATAGAAAGAAGACGTTTGAGATGGATTGAACACACTCTTGTATAGAGTGACTTCACTATAACAAAAGAAAAGTATTGGATTGGAACCCTCGGGGCAGAGGATCAAGGGGAGGGGAACATGGAGAAGAGTTAAAGGAGCTGATATACAGAGAAGTGATAAGACAAGGAACGAGATTGTTTTTTTGTTTGTTTTTTTTTTTTTCAAACTTAGCTCGAGATAGAACGGATGGAAACCGTTTGCCTCTTGCCTTACTGAAAAAGGCATTGATGATGATGATTTTGAGCATACATATGTGAATGAAGGCAATGATGATGATTTTGAGCACATCTATGTGCAATGTAATCAACGATTCGAGCAATAGAAAAATATAAGGAAAGGCTCGTCCTTTTCAGTATTCAAATCACGCCTGAAAGTCCAAATCCTCACAGTGTGCTCGATTACCTGAACGGACTTTCCCATGTTTGCCAGGCATTAATGCAGATGTGGGAGTGAGTAAATGTTATACTGTTTGTTTTTTCTTGTATTTTTCTTTCTTGTTTTGTCTAGCACATTTCATACACACCTGTTCAGATCTTTATCTTATACATGTGCCTGCTCTGTATTTTCTTAATTTGATAAATATTATTAATAAATAAAAATAAATAAAATTAAAATTCCCTTTAGGGGAAATTTGTTTTTATGGTCTATTCCAAGGGAGGACTGGAATAACCCAGCCGCAAATTGAGCTAGGGCGAGGAGGCTTGCTCAAGGCCACACAACGCAGAGCGGGTGATCGAACTCGGTACCTTCTGGGTACGAAGCAAAATCCGTACCGCTGAGCCACGCTGTCCCTCTTTTATATTCTTCTAGACGCAGTTTCCATAGTGTCAGTTCGGTGTCTGCCGTGTCATTTTTGCGACATTAACACATTGTGACTTTTTGGCTCAGCAGTATGGTGTCTCGTCCTGTCACAAAAGTCAAACAATGTTTAGCTTGATTAGCCACTCCCACGCCTCGTTCTGAAAAAAGTCTGCGAAATTAAAGGGGAGGCAAGAGAAAATCAGCTGACCGTTAAAATAGTAACAGAAAAGTGGAGGTGCTCGGCAATGAATGCAAGAAAGACATTTAAAACGCCGTAAAAATGTTTAAAAATCACTTAATGTTATAATTACCATCCATAACAACCTGTCAAATTCACATATGTAAGATGTCAAGCCAAAATTAATAATAAAATAATAAAGAACACGATTGACCGGTGGTCCGTTGACTACACATGCATACGAGTACCAGAAATATTTTGTAAACAATGTAACACAATATAATGTGTAAGTTTCAAAGCAAATGCAACCACAAATAACATCAAAGAACAATGTGGGACTACTGTTTTAATTTCATAAAACCAAACGTATATTTTCTGCCCCCGATATTGAACGTGTAGTTAGTATGTATCGTACAAACAACATTCGTTTAGACAGGTAGTCGGGATTCTAGCGCCAGTTTTATTTGGGCAACCATGATTGGGATTTCACTCAATGCACTTATTATTAATTATTATTATTATTATTATTATTATTATTATTATTATTATTATTATTATTATTATTATTATTATTATTATTATTATTATTATTATTATTATTATTATTATTATTATTATTATTATTATTATATAATAATAATAATAATAATAATAATAATAATAATAATAATAATAATAATAATAATAATAATAATAATAACAATAATAATAATAATAATAATAATAATAATAATAATAATAATAATAATAATAATAATAATAATAATAATAATAATAATAATAATAATAATAATAATAATAATAATAATAATAATAAGCAGTTGAAAGGATATAGTCTTTGGTGTATAAGTGCATATGTACAATATTTCTTATAATAAATGCTTCAAAACAAAACAAAACTAAAAAAAAAAAAAAGAATAAATGAATAAAAATATCTATTTGGGCATTTACTTACATTAGTAGTCTTGAAAATCACAATCACAATCCATGAAAATTAAATATCCCAAAATCCGAAGAAGACATGAATTTAATCCAAAATCCAACACAGGAATGTATTTTAATAGGAGACAGATATCCTATTAAAACCATAGCATTACTTGCAAACAACAATACCCCACTCTGCGTTTAACGGGCTTGTGGCCGTCACATTGTAAATTGTGGCCGCATTAGGGTAATCGGTGTCCTAAAGACTGACATACTGACATACAATCAATGAGAACTATAAAGAATCCATTCTAGAATTCAACTACAAACTGAAAAGCATGATAAATATCACTCTCTCAAATAATTTCCTTTGCTCAGGTTCACTCACACTCTCCTTTATTGCAAAACATTGATAAGTGAGATAAAGTTTGTATTTCAATTATAAACTTAATCACATAACCTAAATGATGGAGAATAAAAACAGCTAATTATAAAAAAAATTCACAGATCAAGTTATCTATTTGAACTCCGCATATTTAGCTTAATTACTCATTGACCATATATTTTTTTTAATGGCATTGTTTCATTTAAACAAGACCATGACGCTTATGCCTGGACCGGGTATTCACAAATTCTGCTTTTGTGTTCCACTTTTCGAATCGAATTAATCTCTATCTTATCCGTTTATTTGCAAATTTTCTGCACTTTATAAATAAGACCATAACGCTTATACCTGGACCGGTTGTTCGCAAATTCTGCCTTTGTGTTCCACTGTTCGATTAGAATTAATCTCTATTTTTTCCGTTTATTTGCAAAGTTTCTGCACTTTATAAATAAGACCATAGCGCTTATGTCTGGACCGGGCATTCGCAAATTCTGCTTTTGTGTTCCACTTTTCGAATCGAATTAATATCTAGTCTATCCGTTTATTTGCAAAGTTTCTGCATTTTATTAATAAGACCATAACGCTTTTGTCTGGACCGGGCATTCGCAAATTCTGCTTTTGTGTTCCACTTTTCGAATCGAATTAATCTCTATTTTATCCATTTATTTGCAAAGTTTCTAGATTTATAAATAAGACCATAACGCTTATGTCTGGACCGGTTGTTCGCAAATTCTGCCTTTGTGTTCCACTGTTCGATTAGAATTAATCTGTTTTTTCCGTTTATTTGCAAAGTTTCTGCACTTTATAAATAAGACCATAGCGCTTATGTCTGGACCGGGCATTCGCAAATTCTGCTTTTGTGTTCCACTTTTCGAATCGAATTAATCTCTATTTTATCCGTCTATTTGCAAAGATTCTGCACTTTATAAATAAGACCATAACGCTTATGTCTGGACCGGGCATTCGCAAATTCTGCTTTTGTGTTCCACTTTTCGAATCGAATTAATCTCTATTTTATCCGTCTATTTGCAAAGATTCTGTACTTTATAAATAGGACTATGACGCTTATGTCTGGACTGGGTATTCGCAAATTTTCCTTTTGTGTTCCACTTTTCGAATCGAAATAACATCTAGTCTATCCGTTTATTTGCAAAGTTTCTGCACTTTATAAATAAGACCATAACGCTTATGTCTGGACCGGGCATTCGCAAATTCTGCTTTTGTGTTCCACTTTTCGAATCGAATGAATCTCTATCTTATCCGTTTATTTGCAAAGTTTCTGCACTTATAAAATAAGACCATAACGCTTATGTCTGGACCTGGCATTCGCAAATTCTGCTTTTGTGTTCCACTTTTCGAATCGAATGAATCTCTATCTTGTCCGTTTATTTTCAAAGTTTCTAGATTTTATAAATAAGACCATAACACTTATGTCTGGACCGGGCATTCGCAAATTCTGCTTTTGTGTTCCACTTTTCGAATCGAATTAATCTCTATTTTATCCGTTTATTTGCAAAGATTCTGCACTTTATAAATAAGACCATGACGCTTATGTCTGGACCGGGTATTCGCAAATTCTCCTTTTGTGTTCCACTTTTCGAATCGAATTAATATCTAGTCTATCGGTTTATTTGCAAAGTTTCTGCATTTTATAAATAATAATAATTGTTCAAAATTTTACCTTACACCCGATATTACAAGTACAAGTGAGCCAGGTGAAGAAGATTGTCAAACAGTGTGGCAGATGAAATAGGAAGAGAGAGAGAGAGGGAGGGAGAGAGAGAGAGAGAGAGAGAGAGAGAGAGAGAGAGAGAGAGAGAGGGCAAAAGAGAGAGAGAGAGAGGGTAAGAGAGAGAGAGAGATATTCGTTTTTTGTTCAAAATCTCTCTCTCTCTCTCTCTCTCTCTCTCTCTCTCTCTCTCTCTCTCTCTCATTGCACAAGGTTGTGCTATTTACTACTATTTATCAAGAACAGCCAAGCTGGCAACCCAGTCTCTGTATAAACTAAGCAAGATGGCAACAGGGACCTCGCTCCTTATCCAATGCCGAAGCTTTAGTTTGAGTCAAACGGTTTTGTTAAAAAAAAACACCCAAAATAAGTTCGTGTCGTAAGTGATGGAAGTTGAAGTCGGCTTATTATAAAATCGTTTTTTATGGTCTGTTTGGATTACCCTTTTTAAATAGAAAAAGTGAATATAACATAAACTTGAAGAATAGGCAAGCTAAATGAAATTTAAATTGACTGATTAAATGAGTACGCGAGGCTGAGTTGCGAACGACTACTGGGTTCCGACATTCCGATCCCAGTGTCATTCATGTTCACCGTACCGTGTTACTGTCTACACACTACACTGCATTGTTAGTGACTGGTCATGTCTTTTTTGTTTGTATGTTTTACGCAAGCTTAATAAAAATTAAATTGACTGATTAAATGAATACGTGAGGCAGAGTTGCGAACGACTCATGGGTTCCGACATTCCGATCCCAGTGTCAGTCATGTTCACCGTACTGTGTTACTGTCTACACACTACACGGCATTGTTAGTGACTGGTCATGCCTGTTTTGTTTGTATGTTTCTTTTAATATGGGTCAATTTACAAAGAATAATAATAGAAATGTTCAAACAAAAACTAGATTCACTATTACGTGCCTGTAATGAAGTGCTTTCCACAAACCGTGAGCGAGAATGATGGTGGAGGTAATGGCAACCATATGGGTTTGTTATTGTTTCCTACCTCCGTCAACCCGCGCATCCAGTTGCGCACCCACGCTGATTCTAACCAATTAGGGGTCAGATGGATGACAGTGATTGTAGAATATTCCGGCCCCGACTTTGTGTCCTGAGGTAAGGCATTTAACACGCATTAACTCATTCGATCCAGGTGTGAATAGGACCCTGGCTACATACAAAACGGATATTGTAAGAGTGATAGTACGAAAAAGACGTTCAACAGGCGACTGGTACTGAATGAGACGGATAAAAAAAAAAGTATTCCAAATAGTCTGCTGGGAAGGATGTGTTAAATATAACAATATAAAACGGGTTGGGCATGGTTAAATCGTAAAAATGCGTTATATAAATGTTCATTATTTTAATGTATTTATGCAAAGGTACCTTCTAAAAAATATGTTTACATGGATATAAAACAATGGTCCCCTGTCGACGCCCCTATAGGAGATCAACGGAATCAGAGGCGGAAAGCAAATCGACTATTTGACCATAACAATTCAGCCACATCTGATAATAATATTAGTTCGGAATGAACCAAACGCTTAATATATCATTTTATTGAATAATTTATAGTCAATGTTATTCAAATTTTTACATACGTAGGCTACCTACATGCCGGTTTTAGCCGTAAGAAATGTATTATATGACATTCATTCTACCATATTATATTAGAGGCAGATTAACTTAACGTTATTGTTATTATTATTATTGTTATTATTATTATTATTATTATTATTATTATTATTATTATTATTATTATTATTATTATTATTATTATTATTATTATTGTTATTATTATTATTATTATTATTATTATTATTATTATTATTATTATCATCATCATCATCATCATCATTATTATTATTATTATTATTATTATTATTATTATTATCATTATTATTATTATTATTATTATTATTATTATTATTATTATTATTATTATTATCAATCAACTTAAGATGTATATGGAGTAATATCCACTAAATCTACTCAAAGCGTTTTACGAGGGTTTCAAGCCAAACAAAACCAAATGACTACTTCTCTGTGATACCTGATGGCATAATCACACCTTTTTTTTTTTCTTTCTTCGGCAGATGTTATTGTCCAGTCTCTCCTTTTACATTTATTGTGAATGTGGGTAAGGAATCTTTTCCAAAGATTCAATTTTGCACCACCCAAAACGAGAATCGAACCATTGTAAAAGATAAGATATGATATACTTTATGGACCCTGATAATGGAGATTATTATATTCCACATAGCAATCATCATTACATTAAAAAAGTAAATAATTTATTTTGTTGGTATAAAATAAAAAATAAAATAAAATTCCCTTTATTCATCCCATAGGGGAAATTTCTCTTTAGGGTCTATTCAAAGGGAAGACTGGAATTACCCAGGCGTTAGCCGCAGTGCAGCGCGCAAATTGAGCTAAGGCAAAGTGACTTGCTCAAACCCACACAGAACAGCTGAGCCACGCTGCCCCCTTATTAAGAATTGCTAATTCTAATTCTAAACGAGCATGCTATGAATATATTATTAGATAAAAAGCTATACAGAGTTAAATATTTCCCTTAACGTACATAAAAATCAACCTCTATGTGAAAACCAGCCTAAAGTTTCAGATTGCTGATGGCAAGAATGAATATAAATATCTTTGCCTTTTACTTTTTGCAATTTTAACAGAGGATGGGACTCGTCTCTTCGAATTTTCTTTATCATTACATTAGCAGTATCTTTGTAGAATTCTTCAAAATTGTCCCATTCATCAATTTCTTACATTCGATCAGCATGCTTTATTATAATATTTATTTTCATTACTTCGGATTGTTTACTATTTCCACCCCAGATAGCGACACGGAAAAAAGACAGTACAAGATTTTTAATACAAAGATAAAATTGCTTTGTCAACATAATCGTAATAAAGTTTATTTGTATAGCGCCCAATCCTGTTGACAAAACAGCTCTAGGAGCAGAAAATTGTAAAACATCATTACTTATAAACATTAATTTGTGTACATACGCACACACATTATTTATACAAGCGCGCACACACATACCCGCACAGCGACACACATATACATACATACATACATACATACATACATACATACATACATACATACATACATACATACATACATACACATGCATCAAAACGCGCATGCATACAGAGATGAAAAATAGCAGTTAACACAAGGAATTTACCCAATGGAAACCGCACGGTGCTCTTATTGGCTGGCCAACCGGCGGCCTCGATGAGAAAACCATCCGCCATTTTGACTTGGGCTGGGAATTGCGTTACTATAGTAAACAAGCGCTGATCGACCGTTCATGAAATCTAAAAAAAAAAAAAATAACTTCCTGCTCGCTCGTTTAACTCAAAATTATTCAAAACGATGTCTCTAAAATCATATAAATGTGACTTCTTAAGGTTGTCTTCACGGTCAAAACCACACAACATTCTATTAATGATTACGTCCTAGGCAAAAAGGAATATTGACAAGTCGACCGAGAGTTGAACTCGTCAGACGACAAACATCAATGTGAAGTGTAGAGAGAGTCAAGCTATTGTTTGTCTTGTCCTGTTCTATATAGAGAAAAGGATAAATAGTATAGACTCGTGTGTGAGTGTTGCGTGTCATAGTCATGTTATTAAATTGTTTCTGCTGTTTATGTGTGTAGTGATGACTCTCTCACACTCACTGCATCATCATAGCAAAGAGACGCCAACTTTAAATTTGGCTCACAGAACAGGAATTTCAGACACCACTCATAGGAATTTCAATGCCGAAAGAGGAATTTCCGCACACAAGAAAAGGGAATTGGGATGGTATTTGGCATACACATTGTATAGTATCTAGTTCTATATAGATAACTGATTAGAATTATATTATGATATATAAACACAATGCCAAATACAATTCCGAAGTTTCCTTATTTCAAATGAAGTAAAGCTCCAAAACCTAATGGTAGTGATTGTAGTACTGGTAGTAGTGAGGATGATGTGGTGTTGGTGATTGTAGTAGTAGTGGTATTGATGATGATATGGTGGTGGTAGTAGTTGTAGTAGTAGTGGTAGTGATGATGATGTGGTGGTGGCGATGATTGTAGTAGTAGTGGCAGTGATGAGGATGTGGTGGGGGTTGTAGTTGTAGTAGTAGTGATAGTGATGATGATGTGGTGGTGGTTGTAGTAGTAGTGGTAGTGATGATGATGTGGTTGTGGTGGTTGTGGTAGTAGTGGTAATGATAATGATTTGATGGTGGTAGCGGTTGTAGTAGTAGTGGTTGTGATGATGATGTGGTGGTGGTGGTGATGGTAGTAGTAGTGGTCGTGATGATGATGTGGAGGTGGTGGTTGTGGTAGTAGTGGTAATGATAATGATTTGATGGTGGTGGTGGTTATAGTAGTAGGTAGTGGTTGTGATGATGATGTGGTGGTGGTGGTTGTAGTAATAGTGGTAGTGATGATATTGTGCTGGTGGTTGTAGTAGTAGAGGTAGTGATGATGATGTGGTGGTGGTTGTTGCAGTTGTAGTGGTCGCGATGATGTTGTGGTGGTGGTTGTAATAGTGGTGGTAGTGATGGTTGTAGTAGAAGTGGTAGTGATGATGATGGAGTGGTGGTGGTTGTAGTAGTGATGATGATGTGGTGGTGGTGTGATAGTGGTAGTAATAATGATGTAGCGGTGGTGGTTGTAGTAGTTGTTTTTTTCTCTCCCCAATGGTGCACACTTCCTCCCCAATGGTGCACACTTCCCTGAGTCCCAGGTACACTCCTCACTTTTGCCTACTTCCCATAACTTTGTCGGATATTGCCAGGCTTCGTCGGGTTTCGTAAAAAAAAAAAAAAAAGTAATACTCCCCCCCCCCCCTGGCATTGCTCTTTTACGAATCCCGCCGAAACCTATAGTCTCAGGTTCACTCCCCACTGGTGTATACTTCCCTGAGTCTCGGGTTCACTCCCCACTGTTGCCTACTTCACATAAGTCTGTCGGATATTGCC
>NC_088367.1:26018167-26063167 GCF_034508935.2 Berghia stephanieae
TAGCAACACTAAACATATAGGACGATACACGATGCCTGTTAGGCGATATTAATAATACATTTTCTTATCTGACAAAGACACTCTGTTAAGGCTGGTATAGTTGAATGTGAGTGAAGATACTTTTCCAAGGACTGAACTAGACATCACTCAATGCGGCACTCGAACCTTAGACCATCCGGTCCAATGGTAGTGGTCATATCACAAGACAACATAGCCTCACTAAAACTAAAAGTAGTACATATTATTATTTAGTAGTAGTAGTAGTAGTAGTAGTAGTAGTAGTAGTAGTAGTAGTAGTAGTAGTAGTAGTAGTAGTAGTAGTAGTAGTAGTAGTACCAAAAAACAAACAAAACAACAACACATGAAGTTAAAGGTTGTTGTAGTAATGTTTATCTTTAATTTATGAAAATCAATTTAGAAACCGCCTCCTCCAATGATTTTCTTTTATGATTTGCCGTTTAATTTTGACTTTTTCATGATTAACCTACCTGTACTAGCTAGCATCAATGAAAAGAAGTTACTGCATTACAAACAGCGTCGAAACTTTAATGTCATTCCAATGCCCGAGAAAAGTAAGATGAAACAATTACTTTGCATCCAGTATTACCTGAGGCATGTAGTTGATCATATCAACCATCTATCACTATCAGTAAAATCAGCTAATATAATAGTTTTATTTGTTTGTTTTTAATGGTTTTACGGTGCTTACGACACAAAAAAGGCATACCAGCGCCAGTAGTAAAAAGGAAGAAAATTAGTTTTTTATTTTAAAGGGTTTTACTACAGGGGTTGCAACACACTAGGTTATTTCAGTGCTAGTAAGAAGAAAGAAAATGGAATGGTTAAAAAAGTTCTAGACTTACAATCTAAGCATCCAAGAAAAGTAAGACGAAGGGAATTAGATCAAATAGGTAACAGATGTAGACTTCAAGAGCACACACAGGGCACTTAGTTTGAGACCACTTAAATGAATAATCCTGACACAAGCACAGGTCCCCACTAAGAGGAACACACTCAAATGTTTACAAATCATATACTATGTAAAACAAAAATAATATAGTTCATTCATAACAGAGAGATGGTTTACAAGACAAAAAAATAGCTCCTAAAACTATACATTTGACTATGTTCCTTGCAGCCAGGGCCAGGACAAAACTAAGTAATCTCATTCTAAGACAAAGACAGAAAGCATGTTGGAATACAGAGATAGGGCGATAGAAGACAAAGTGAGTGCCTCCCTGCCCACTATGGGAGATCAGGATCTCCACCCAATTTTAAGGGTTTCATGGCGCTTGTGACACATTTTTTGTTTTTTGTTTTTTTTTGTTTGTTGCTTTAGGTCTCTTCCAACACAATTGAGGTTATATGAGAGACCGCTGAAACAAAAAAAACAAGCAATCTAACAAAAATAGTACAAATGTAAATCAAAATCATAACCTAAAAATATCATAAGCTAAATTACAAATAACCAAGAACAAACAGGCAGAAGATTTACAGAAAAAAAATATCCCCTGTCAAAAATACAATCACAAACCAAAGAAGCAGGATAGGCTAGTAAAGAGAAGAAGAAACGACATCACTATCGGATCATACACCCATGCGAACATCATAGGTATATGATTCAAGGGTGATGCTCCCATCTAACCACCCGCTTGTGACACATTAGCTAATATCAGCACTGGTACATAGAAAGAAAATTGGATAGTAACATATTCTAGATATAAAACTAAAAGCATAAGAGAAGTAAGATAAAGGGGAATTGGCCCAAATAAGAAACGGACATAGATTCCAAGGACACACTATCAGTGTAGGCTACTTAGTTTGAGACCACCTAAAAGTCTCATCCAGACACAAGAACAGACTCCCACTAAGAGGAATACGGACACTGAATACTTACAAAACACGATATTCAAAACAACAAAAAAATATAACTACATACATAACACAGAGAGATGATTTACAAGGAAAATTTCTTCTCTCAAAATTACAAATTTGATTATTTCCTTCTCAGCCAAGGACTTCGGCCAGGGCCAGAACAAACCAAGTCATCTCCTCATTCCAAGAAAAAGACAGATAGCAACTCAGATAACAGATAAAGAGGGATAGAAGACCTCCTGTCCGACATGGGAGGGAATTTTACATAGATGAAGATGATGCATCTCTACACACACAATTATGACTTTATTTTTAACCTCATTTGTAAATTTGCCCTAAAATTTTTAATATAGGATAATCGAGATGGAGTATTTGTTTGTTTTTAAGTGTTTACAGCGCTTGCGACACATTTCTATTTAGGTAATTTCAGCGTCAGTAAAAAGGAATGAAATGGGTCTTACGAGAGGAATGCACTCAAATGTTTAGAAATATATCCAAAACAGAAAACGTAGCAAACAATACATAACAGAGAGATGATTTACAATGAAAAAAATCATATCCCAAAACTAATACCTTGTGGCGATCTCCGTTTCCTACGAACTACGAAGACTTACCACATACTGCTGACTGCAAGACTACTCTACACGTCAGATCAGACAAAAACGTAAACACGAGAGAACTCATTAAATTTATAAAATTCACTACACATTGCTTTCATTGTTTGTTGTTTCCAGTAAAGTAGATGCTACATTGGTGACCCCGACGTAAAACAACTTAAGAGATAGGTATATATTATTATTATTACTATTTACCAGTTCAACTCTTCACAAGAACATAATAATAATAAACATGTCTATCGACGCCGTAGCATTGAAATTGCCCACATTCTGGACCACTTGTCCTTCAGCGTGGTTTGCACAAAGCGAGGCACAATTTGCCTTACGCGATGTAACAAGCGATGAAACAAAGTACTACTATGTAGTGGCTGCCTTAGACTCAGACACAGCAACTAGAGCCCTTGCTATTCTATCATCACCACCCAAGGAAGGTAAATATGAAATACTGAAAAACTTCTGCTGTCTGCGTTCGGCCTTTCGGAAACAGAGAGAGCGGAATCTCTACTCAACATGAATGGTTTGGGCGACTTAAAGCCATCCGAGTTAATGGACAGGATGTTAGTGCTCCTCGGCAAACACAAGCCCTGTCTGCTCTTCAGACAGTTATTCTTAAGACAACTTCCAGCAAACATCAGACTTCCATTAGCAAACTCGTCCAATCTGGATGATTACAGGGCACTTGCCAGAGAAGCTGACAATTTTTTCTACGCTGCTCACTCAAACTCTAACTCCTTTTCAATTTCTCATACTACTTGTGAAGTTGACACACCAACCATGACCAGTGAAATAGATTCCCTCTGCTGGTACCATCAACGGTTTGGTTCAAATGCCCGTCGATGTGCACAAACATGCAAACTCTTCAATTCATTCAAGAAAAACAAGAAGAACCAGGGAAACGCCAAGCCGGGTCAACAGTAAATTCTGCTGTCGACCCGGATTCTTACTCAGCCAACGCGCCCACATCAAAAAATCTCCAACTCATCGTCGTCGATGAAAATTCAAACCGACGTTTTTTAGTAGATACTGGAGCTCAAGTATCTGTCACACCCGCCTCTGCATCAGACAAAAGCTTGGGTTCCTCTGATATCGCATTACAAGCTGCTAATGGTTCTACAATAAAAACATACGGATGCTTTGAAACTAACATACGTATTGGATCGCGTTCATTCAATGCACGACTTATCAAAGCTGATGTCAAGCGTCCCCTACTTGGAGCAGATTTTCTACGTCATCATAATCTGCTTGTGGATATTCGTGGTCGACGCCTTATCGACGCTGAAACGTTTTCGCACGTACCTTGTTCAGTAAGTTCAGTTTGCGCAAACGCCGAACTCTCACCACTCGAGCCGAACTGCAATACATTCAGAAAATTATTGAATAACTATCCAGAACTACTTCAACCAACATTTTCAACGGCAACTGTGAAACATGGCGTGCAACATTTCATCACAACCAAAGGTCGCCCAGTATTCGCACGTGCTCGTCGCCTGGCTCCAGAAAAACTCTTGTGTGCAAAAAAGGAATTTTTGGAAATGGAGAAAATGGGCATAATTCAAAAATCAAAGAGCCCTTGGGCTTCCCCATTACACATGGTCCCCAAGGCTGATGGCACAATGCGTCCCTGCGGAGATTTTCGTCGACTTAACGATGCTACTATACCAGATCGATATCCTGTCCCACACATTCATGATTTTACAGCAAACTTAGACGGTAAGATCATCTTCTCGAAGATCGACCTTGTCAGAGGATACCACCAAATTCCAGTCGCTCCAGAAGACGTCCCAAAAACGGCAGTGATAACCCCTTTCGGCCTTTGGGAGTTCTTAAGAATGCCATTTGGATTAAAAAATGCAGCACAAGCATTCCAACGTTTAATGGACTCCATTTTACAAGATTTAGACTACGTATTTTGTTATTTAGACGACATTCTGGTTGCAAGTTCAACTGAGGCAGAACACATGGAACATCTCAAAATCGTATTCGAAAGACTTAGAAACCAAGGCCTCGTTATCCGTCTTGAGAAATGTCTTTTCGGTGTGAGATCTCTTAACTTCCTTGGCCATCACATCTCGCATTCTGGATCTGTCCCAACGGCGACAAAAATTGAGGCTGTTAAACAATTTCCACAACCAAAAACCATCAAGTCACTTCAAGAGTTCCTCGGGATGTTGAATTTTTACCATCGTTTCATTCCGAGACTAGCTGAAATACTTCGACCCCTATATAGTGCTTTGAAAGTCAAAAAACAACGCCAAGCACTTACGTGGACGCAAGAAATGTTGAAAGCCTTTACTGACGGTAAAAATGCACTAAGTAACGCTACAATGTTAGCCCATCCTTGCTTGAACTCACCCCTCGCTTTAACGTCTGACGCCTCCGACCAAGCTGTGGGCGCTGTCCTTGAACAACTTAATCATCAAGGTAATTGGGAACCATTGGCATTTTTCAGCAGGCAGTTACGTAAACCTGAACAGAAATACAGTACCTTTGATAGGGAGTTGCTTGGCATTCACTTAGCCATCCGTCATTTCCGTTTCATCATTGAAGGGAGACAATTCGCTATTTTTACTGACCATAAACCATTAATCCATGCCATGTCCAAATCAACTGAACCATGGTCAGCTCGTCAACAAAGGCACTTATCTGCCATATCCGAGTTCACAACTGACATCCGACACATTTCTGGAAAAAACAACACTGTCGCAGATTGTCTCTCAAGAGCAGTTACAAACTCAGTCTCAATTGGCATCGACTATCAAGCTATGGCGGAATCCCAAGAAAATAGCATTGACATACAGGCTTACAAAACTGCATTAACAAGCCTCAAAATCGTCAAAACATCCGTTGACTCGGGTCCAGAGTTAATTTGTGACATCTCAACTGGCTACCCAAGACCTATCGTTCCTACCGACTTCAGAAGACCGGTTTTCGAAATTATTCATAATATGAGTCATCCTGGAGTTAAGGCCACAGTCAGACTTATCAGCAAGAAGTTTATCTGGCATGGTCTTAAGAAAGAAGTGTCAGCATGGGTTAAGCAATGTCACAACTGCCAATCTTCGAAAATTCAAAAACATATACGAGCACCGTTAGAAACATTCCATGTCCCAGGAAAGCGATTCTCACATATAAACATTGACCTCGTTGGACCATTACCTCAGTCAAGGGGGTTCACCCATCTCCTTACTATAATTGACAGGAACACCCGATGGCCTGAGGCAATACCGTTACAAACCACAACAACAGAAGAATGTGCAAAAGCCCTGATCTCCAATTGGATCTCGCGGTTTGGTATTCCTGTTGATATAACTTCTGACAGGGGCTCACAATTTACATCCACGCTATGGAAACAGATGGCCAGTCAACTTGGTGTGCAGATTCATCACACAACTGCGTATCACCCTCAGTCCAACGGCATGATTGAACGGTTTCATCGGTCCTTGAAATCATCCCTCAAAGCTCGTCTAATAACTCCAAATTGGGTGGATGAGCTACCTTGGGTTCTGCTTGGTTTAAGAACTGCACCTAAGGATGATATCGGTCATTCTTCAGCTGAATTAGTATACGGAGAACCTTTAACAATCCCTGGAGAGTTTATACCTGACCATCCTTCAGACTTCCACGCTAAAGACTTTTTGGCAACCTTTCGAGAGAGAGAGAGAGAGAGAGAGAGAAGATAGAGAGAGAGAGAGAGAGAGAGAGAGAGAGAGAGAGAGAGAGAGAGAGAGAGAGAGAGAGAGAGAGAGAGAGAGAGAGAGAGAGAGAGAGAGAGAGAGAGAGAGAGAAACCTTTAACAATAGCAACATGTAGAGGTCTTTAACCATTATGACGTTCTATTCTAATTCATCAGAGCCATTGGGCCCATGGAGTCGGAGTTTATCCCGGTTTTTATAGCGTGAAACGGACAATAGCAATTGCTTGCTACCCTTACTTTGGATAAGACGCAAGTCTATTTCAAAGTACTTTCCCCCAGATCTAACAGACCCAGCCACCCAATCATTGCTGGGTGGACAAGAGGGTCAGAAAAACAAATAATCGACTGCACCTGGGGTTCCTTTGGGCGTGAAGAAATTGCTCTACCAACTGAGCTATCGGGATCCCCATTATGACATTAAAACAACCTATAGTTTTTTTGGCATGTAAATATGTACACATATGAAAGCAATTAATTTGATTCTTTATTTTTTGAGTCCCAAAATAATGTAAATCTTACAAAATGAAAACAACTTTCTACAAGTCTTTGTATAAATAATGTAAGGGTAAATTTCAAAATATAATAATAATAAATAAATTAATTATAACAAAATAAATAAACAAAACAAAATAAAAAAACGAAAAAACTTCTAATATAGACAAACTTATACTATACAGTATATACGTACGTACCATACGTTTTAGAATCAAATTAGAAAAGAAAATTCAATCCAGCACGGTTTCCTTGAACTCATTTGAATGTCCCAAGCCCAATCTTTTTCCTTATCATTATATGTTATCATTCCATTCCTTCCTCAAACTAATTTCACCGAGCCAGCATATTGTTTTGTTTGTTTTTAAGGGTTTTACGGCGCTTGCAACACATTTAGGTTATATCAGCACCAGTAAAAAGGAAGAAAATGGGAAAGTAAAAAGTTCTAGAATTACAATTGAAGC
The DNA here is from genome assembly GCF_034508935.2 of Berghia stephanieae. Lineage (NCBI taxonomy): Eukaryota > Metazoa > Mollusca > Gastropoda > Nudibranchia > Aeolidiidae > Berghia > Berghia stephanieae. Next base: position 26,025,310 of record NC_088367.1, read on the forward strand.
ATCCAAGAGAAAGACATAGGGGAACTGGGAACAAATAGGGATCAGATGTAGATTCCAAGAGCATACCACCAATGTACTTAGTTTGAGATCACCTATAAATCTCATCCGGACACAAGCACAAAATCCAACAAAGAGGAATACACTCAAATGCTTACATTATACATTAAAAATAAATATAATAATACATAACAGAGAGATGATTTACAAGGAAAAAAATATCATCTCCCAAAACAATAACTATGCATTCGACTGTTTCCCTCTCAGCCAGGACTCCGAACAGGGCCAAGTAATCTCATTCGAAGACGAAGACAGAAAGCATGTTGGAAAATAGATATAAGGGGATAGAAGACACAGTATGTACCTCCCTGCCCACTATGGGAGGTCAGGATCCCCACCCAGCGAGCCAGCATAAAAATAAAAAATAAAAAATGAATTAACTCACTCAACCCTACCACCAACTATATCCGTAGTATACCCGGGGTGACTTTTACCCCATGCATATTTATTACAATTTTTCTGAGACAAATTATAGTTAAAGGCGTTGTATAGCTAAATTTTTTAAAAAGTTTTTACATGTTAATGAATGGTAGTGGTAGTTGAATAAAACTATCTATATACATGCTCATTTTTAATACATTTTTTTTCCAGTTTTGAACAGTAGCAAAACTCTCTAGGATTGAGTGAGTTAAAGGTTTTTGGTCTATTTATGCAATTAGTGATTTTGGCCATAGATGATTTACACTGTGACATTCACAGTTACGTATGTGTGTATCTTATCTAGACATGCAGTCGCTCAAACACTTCATCACCGTTTCGCATAACCAACACCTTTCTGCTGATTCTTATCACTTCGCCATTCTTTCTAATTTCAATGCCACGCGCCAAGGTTGGCTAATGGTTGGCTCGGTTAATGAATGTTGTGATATGGCAAACACCCCCCCCCCCCCAACCCAACACACACACCAGCCCTTTTAATATGTCATGTGATACTGTTATCTCCCTCAACATACAACATAAAGTAAATAAATAATAAAGTTAAATTTATTCATCCTCAAGTAGAGATTTGTCTTAGGATCTATTCCAAGAGCAGGCTGGAATACTCCATTTGTCAGCCGCAAATTGAGCTAGGTAGAGGTGGCTTGCTGAAGGTCACATAATGTGGTGAATATTTGAACTAGTTAGCTTTTGGGTACAAAGCAAAGACCATATCGCTGAGCCACACTGACGACCCTCTCCCCCACCCCCCTCCATCAAGCCGTTTTGGCAAGGCACAGTTTCCTTGAACTTTTCTGCATGTCCCGAGGAAACCGATGCTGGAGTGTAATATAACAGATCTTTACAATTACAAGGTTCTGTAATTTACATTAGTTTGTTCATCATGAACTTTCTATACATAATATATGATGAGTAAAACAATATGACTTTTATATATTTATCTTCTTTAATTTACAAAAAAAAAAACCAAAAAAAAAACATGAAAATAAACATTGACAGATGGGGAGTGAAAAATCGCAGTTTCCACAAGGGAAAAGGAGGCATTTTTAAAGGAAAATTGGGATTGGGAATATATCTTTCTGAATGAACTGAGAGAAATTGGCTAGGAACACTACAAGTCTCCTGGTGACTTCATTGTACAGTGGACGACAGATGGTAAGATGTCGACTGGACCTGAGAAGATAATTGAGGTATCTGTCCTTGAATCCTTGAGGTAACCGTGAGATGAGTGATGTGTAGTGGTAGTAGTAGTAGCAGCATAGTACAGTAATAGTAGAAGTGGTTGTACGATTAATAGTAGTAGTAGTAGTAGTAGTAGTAGTAGTAGTAGTAGTAGTAATAGTAGTAGTAGTAATAGTAGTAGCAGCATAGTACAGTAGTAGTAGAAGTAGTTGTACCAATAATAGTAGTAGTAGTAGTAGTAGTAGTAGTAGTAGTAGTAATAGTAGTAGTAGTAATAGTAGTAGTAGCAGTAGTAGTATTAGCAGTAACAGTAGTAGTAGTAGTAGTAGTAGAAGTGGTATGTTGTTTTTTGGGCCTTTACAGCGTTTGCGGCATATTTAGATCATTTCAATGCCAGTAAAAAGAAGATGAGGAAAGCCTCTAGATCAAAGATTAAAACACTAAAGAAAAGGTAAGACAAAGAAGACTGGCACAATTAGGGAACAAAAAATTCCATGTGCAATCCATCAATGTATCTATTTTGATATTATCTGCAAGATCCTTCCAGGCATAAGCAAAGGATCCCGCTATGAAGAATACACTCAAATATTTACAAAGTATAGATTCAAAACTAAAAACGAAAATAGTACACTACAGAGAGATGATTTAAACAAGGAAAAATATATACTCTCTCTCTCAAAAAAAAAAAGGAACAATACATTCAACTGCCTCCCTCTCAGCTAAGGATCTTGGCCAGGACTATGAAAAAAAAAAAGAGCAATGCCTATTCAGAAAAAAGATGAGAGCAATGTGGAAAGACTAGTTTGTCCACGTTGATAGTTGATGTTAGTGATGATCAAATTTTGCGTTGAGCTCACATGAGGTCAGAGTAGGCTACCCAAGATAATTGATCAGGCGAGTCTCCCCACATCGCTGGGAAGAAAACTGACCATCAAAGCACATCACCATTGTCAGAATGTATGTCTGATTGAGGCCCAGTATTTTCTAAAAGGCGGCTATGTAAAGCCTCATCATTTTTTAAATTCACCATTTTGTCTCTTCTATTATAATTATTTTTAAAAAATCTTTGAATACATTAAACTACTTCACAACTTTTATACAACTATTGATGCAAATTCACAACCATTTGAGACCTTTACGACCAAGAGGTCAAATTTACGGCTTTACGACTTTGCTTGAGACCCAGGTCTTTAAAAACACATTCTTAATTTTTCCCCCGGGGCAAGACAATGTCTGAATTGCAAGACTTTGATGTGGACGGATGATGACGATGATGTGCAGCACCAGACCCAGTTGCTGGACGTTGACGTTTGTCATTAGCTACAGGTCCAACTGGCACGCCGTCTTCCTCTTCCTGTTCGCCTGACAAGGATGATGACAGACATTCGGCACCCTGCAAATGTGACAAAATTTGAGACGAGGGAGTCTTGGGTTTAGGAGGCTCAAGAACCAGCTGGCCGTTTCGAATATTCAAATCTCCTCCAGAAACCATTTCATGATCAGGTTTGGGGGTTTCACTAGAGACACTTGGCTGACTTTGGGATGAGTGAACATCAACTGCTGGCAACGGTGACAAAGTTGGTTGCAAAGATGATGGTGACTGTGACATCAAATTTTGATCATCATTGGCAGGTGTAGCGATTGAAATTGGAGAAGGTGGCGAAATCTGTTGTTGGGCAATATTTTCCATACAAGGAAATCCAATGTGCCCAGCTGGTGCTAAGGATCTCCCAACAGGGATCTGAAGCATAATGTTACCATCTTTGACAATGATCTCTCCACTAAGATGAGTGGGAGGAGTTGTTTCTACACAAGATGCAGAGGGTGATGATGGTACAATTGGGATGATGGACTGGCCAGCCAAGATGCCATCACTGGTATGCAATACAATCTGACCTTTGTGTACAGACAAGTGACCTTGCTTGGCTTTGTGGTGATTGGTTCTATCTCGATTTGCAACTTCTTGGAGAAGAGCTGAACTAGCATCATTGTTTCCTAACTCAGCACTGGATGCTGACATTGGTGACATGGAAGTTGGAGCAGCTTCAGAGGTATTTTGATTTAAATTAAAGTCAGAACTGACATTACTACTATGAATCGGAGGCTGAACTATTGTTTGATCTGAAAGATAACAAGTGGATGCACCATCACTATAATTCATGTGTGTGACACTACTTGCAACTGGCGAGACATTTAAGTCGTTGTGAGAATTTAAACCTTCACCCATCAAATGCTGATTGTTATTAGATTCAATTACTCCCATAGAGAAATCTTCTGCCTCTACAGGCGTGGAGTTTGGAAGACTGGATGTTGAAATATTCCCAGTTCTGTTTGTATAAGAAATTGAGGTAATATCGTCAGAGACATTGTTGGCAGAACAGGTTTCCAAGTCAGGATGAACATCCTGATTTGAATTAAGTGGTTCAGGTTCATCTACACAAGAATTGTCATTGTCGACATTAGGAAGACTACATTGTTCAGGTCGGTGTTGCTGTGTTTCACTTCTGAGAGGTAAGCACGGGACATCCCTATCTCTAGTCTTCAAAGTTTCAGTTTCATGAATAGAGTCTCTACCATTACTACTAGAGCCAGCGACACCGAGCAATGTGCAACTACTAACACTGTCATCACCGCAGCTGGAGCTTGAAGAAGCACCAGACCCATGCGACTCATCATTGCTACAACTTTCGGAATCAACTGATGCTGTCAGTCGCTGACTATCATTGTGGGATGACGATGATGATGAGGACGTCAAAAGATTCTGAAGCAAATGTGAATTAATATCAATGCCTCTAAAGTCTCCAATGATGCCTGTTAATTGAGAGAGAGTTGTATCAGAGAGTTGAGTGTTTCCAGCTGTGCGATGATGCTGTTCATTACTCCTCTGCTGTCTTCCAGCTGAAACAGGACCTTGACCTTGAGAAATACTTGGGTGATGATTTAACAGCTCCATTCCACTTGGTGGCCTTTGTTCACCACAACTTACAACAACACCTGACGCTGAGGGTGTGGAGTAAGAAGGAATGCAGTGAACACATCCTGAACAATACTCTGTTCTAGAATGCCCAGTACCCCATACACCATGTCCAGCCTGTGGGGGTGATGATGAAGACGAGTGAGAGTTATTACTATTACTACCAACACCAATGACACCACTTCTAACCGTTGAATTATTTACTGCACCACTTGAAGGTGTCCCACAATTTCTCTGAATTCTTTGTTGATTTCGATTCAGGTCAGAAGTTGTAACATTGTTACAATTACTTCCATTATGATTTCCTTCTATTTCTTGTGAGGTTTCACCTGATCGATCGAGTGTGCTGTAAGGAGGTGGTGTGTTAACATGTTCACCACCACCACCAGCATCCTCACTTCTAACATTCCTTCCATTAACACTGTCACCCTCGCCACCAAGTATTTCAGAGTAAGGCGGAGGGTTCTCAACAAAATATCTGTAGCGAGGCATGTACTGAACCCCATTGTTGACATTGAAGATGATACTGGGTCCTTGATGGTAACGCTGGGCTGTCCGAGGAAGAAATGGTTCTTCCTCCACACATCCATCTCCTGTCATTGGGGGGATCCTTGGTTCTTCTAGACCTCCTGAAGGGAAAAAAAAAAAAAATTGAAGTTAATAATGAAAAGAAGAAAAAAAACAATTCTTTAGTGTTTAAATATTTTTTGCTCTTGTCCAGTAGGACAAGTATAGATTACAATTACAAAATTATTTTTTTAAAAAGAGAGGAAAGAAGAAGTAACTAAATGCAACCATGAGGAAAGGAATGCCAAAATTGTTTATTGTGTATTGTAGGTGACAAAGAACATAGCAAAACCGTGTTGACAGCTGTGCTTAGATAACAAGGGCTGCCTCTTTGTATCAATATGTTGATTGAATTGTGCAATGCTGCCAACTCATTACTCATGTAAATGTGTAAAATGGAGAGCCAAAATGAGTAAGATTTTGATAAAATGAGTACAATACTGAAAACCATAAAGAATCTAATTCTGATGATGGGAAAGAAGACCATATTAAATCGATATTTAGATTATTTAATGAATAAACTTACTATTTCATACACAATATAAATAGCATCGAAGTCCCGAATCGACGTATAAATCCGATATGACCCAGCCACACGATATATTTATTGAATTGCCAGCATAATCCACAGGGCCAGATAACAAATCAACATTAACTAAAACAGTGTATGCCTTGAAATTTTTTTTAAAATTATAGACATTGAACAATGCGTAAGATCTTCAGTAAAAAGTGTACAATGAATGAAAATCCGTAAAAATACACATTTTTTACGAAAGGTTGGAAGAACTGAATGGTGTGATGCAGTGTAACCATGAGCGGTTTTCTCTGGATCTATCAAAGGTGTTGGTTTTAGTGACAATTATGTATAATATTATACATAAATGTGTGGCCAAGACAAACCATTGTCTATTTTATCAAACATGTCACTATTAGCTATTGGAACCCCTCTAACCCCCCCTCCCCCCTTAACACCATTGCCTACCTAGATGAAAAAAAAGGCCTGATCGTTAATGTATTGTAAAGAAAAAAATATCAAATATAAGGATCTTAATTTATTAAGTTTTGATGAAACCTTCCCCCACCCAGAAAAAATGTTCAGTTATAATTGATGAATTTGGGGATAAAGTAAAAAAAAAAAATCCAACCAAATATGCCCCATCACCTCAAATTGATATTATGTTGGGATGAACTGGTGCAGGAAATTGAATTTTTAGCCACATATATGAATCTTTTACTTTATAATGGAGAACAAATACACACCATTTCTCACAATGCAAAAGAACGTAAGATCATATTTCTACCATCTTAGTTGTAAATTCACTTTTCTGGAACCGAGTCAATCCAACATAATACCGTTTTGATAAGTGGGTCACAAATTTGAAAAAAAATAACAAAAAACAAATACATCCAGAGATACACTTGAGAATAGTTTCCTTGAACACACTGGTTTTAAAATTGCCTCCCATGGTGCTCGAGTGTAATTTACTTCAACCTGAAATAATATTTCGGAATCCTACTTTGACTAATGCATTGGTCCCAGGAGTATTCAACATTATTATTTTTCTGATCCCTCTGTCCACCTAACAGTGATTCATCCCAACTACTGGAGCATACTCAATGTTTCATTCGTTTCTATGTTACATGTTTGTGTTGAGAATATTGGCTATTAAGCTTAAATGCTGGCCAACTTACTTTGCGGCTTTGTGTGTGTTGAACCCGTGACCTCCAGAAGTTGGGGAGAAGCTCTAGATTGACTAGAATTTGAAGTGACTTTTTTTGGGGGTCGTGGATAGCTCATATGGTAGAGTCAAGATCTCCCCGGCCAGGCGGATTTGTCATACCAGTAAGGTCACGGGTTTGAGCCCCCATCGTCGCTGCAAATTTGTTATTCTCTATTGTCTTCTCAAACTTTCCTACTCACTTCATTTCTTGTTATTATCAACATAAGTGCCTGCTCTACTCACTTTTCTGAATTAGTGATGGATTAGTTGGGTGTGTTAGATCTGACAGAAAGACTAGCACCCAATTCAAAGGGTAGCAATAAAATGTCCATTTAACACTACAGAAATCAGGATAGACCTCATCCCCATGGGTTTTGGCTCTAAGCCTAAAGGACATTTCAAAAACCCAAAAAAACGATATTGTAAGGAAATTAAAAAATGATTTGTTCTAAGTATAACACCCACCATATATTTGCATTGCATTGAGGGCACGAACCATCCTCCTTTCTCTGATGCGTTTCATCTTGGCCCGAAACACTAAGATCACGCCGATAGATATGAGAATGACAAGACCAATGGTGCTGGCAATAATGGTGTAGATAGTACTTTTCACCCAGCTGTAGTTGTCTTCGTCATCATCTCCTTTGTCACCTGCAGCACCAGTGGGATCTGCTGTGGAAGATGCTTTGTCTCCTTTGTAGCGGTAATCTGGTAGAGCAATGACATATATATATATATATATATATATATATATATATATATATATATATATATATATATATATATATATATATATATATATATATATATATTATATATATATATAACTTACTGAACTCTCTGACAAATGGAGTGGAAGTAATTTTCAATTTCACAATCAAATAAGAACACTATATGATATCTCTAATATCTCATTGCTAAAATTTGTAAATGCAACAAAAGGCAAATTCTTTTCAGCAATAGGTTAAACTAAATTAAAGTTAAGTTTTCCTGTATTTAAATTTCTTATGGTTTAACTTTAAATCGGCAGCAATTTTTCAAATGCTAACACTATAGGGTCTATTTATGTCAAATTGATCTGATTTTTTTTGTATTACAAAATATACAAATTAAAAAAAAAAAAAATCTTTTGAATTTAAGGACAAGTGAGCTTTCCTGTATAGTTAAAATTTATAAACAAAAAAAAAATGAATATAACATACCAAATACGATCTCGCGATCATACTAGCCCAATAAGATGTGCCAAATGCTTTTCTACTGTCTTCCTGATAGGTGATATATTAATGCTTTTATTGTTGTAGTTATTGGCTGAAGAAGGGTTTTCAGCCCAATACGTTCAATGCTTGGTATTTTGTTCATTCTCAAAGCTGTTTAGTCATTTTAGGACACTACTCTTTACTGTCCACGGCTTAGTATCACTTTTTACCTTTATGTTAACAAAGATTTTAATGTATCTTTACAACACCTAGCTATATAACGCATGGACACAAAACTGGTCCATTTAGAGTTTCATTGCTTTATACCTTTTCAATTGTTGTGACTGCTATGAACTGGAAGGTCTACGAGAGGTCGGTTGATAGTTTTGTTCTTGACGAATTAAATGTCAAAATAAATACACTTGTTTTTATTTTCAATCACTAATAAATATATTAGGCTTCTTTCATTTAAAAGTCATTCATTTTTAAAGATTATATATGGATTATATTTTTTTTTAAAAAGATACCATTGTGTGCTGAATGAAACCTGGCTTGAATTTCATTTGAAAGTGAGAGAAATGTAAACATGAGTTTGGAAACTTCATGGGATAGCATAATTGTTCTTAAGAACATCCAATGACCATGTTTTTTATTTTAAAGGGGTTTTACTACGCTTGCAACACTATTAGGTCATTTCAGTGCCAATAAAAAGTTGTAGACCTGAAGCACCAAAGAAAATAATGACAAAGGAGAGTGGTTCAAATAGGGAACAGAAGATCCCATGAGTGACGCACAGGTGTGCCTATTCTAACATGACCTAAAAGTCCCATCCAGGCACAAGCAAAGGATTCCGCTATGAAGGATACGCTTAAATGTTAACAAAGTACAATATATTCAAAACTAATAAATATAATAGTACATAGCAGAGAGACAATTTACAAGGAAAAGAAATATCATCTCTCAAAAACTGGTATTATACATTAGACTGTCCCCCTCCCAACTAAAGGAAAAACAGATAAATATGGGCGATAAAAGACACAGCAAAAGACCTCTCTGCCCATCATGGGAGTTAAGTGGACCCTGCCCAGTTTTATCCTTTTCAAGAGAGGTCAAAGAGGGTATGAAAAAAGAAAAAAAAAGTGGGAAGGGGGAGGGGGGGGGGGTAGAGAGTTTTGTTTGTTGTTTTAAGGGTTTTACGGCAACACATTCAGCACCAGTAAAAAGGAAGGAAATGGCATAGTAAAAATTTCTAGAATTACAATTAAAGCACCCAAGAAAAAGGTAAGACAAAGAGGAATTTGTTCCAATAGGAAACAGATGTAGATTCCAATAGCACACTATCAAAGAACTTTGAGATCACCTAAAAGTCTCATCCAGACACAAGCACAGGTCCCCACTAAGAGGAATACACTCAAATGTTTACAAATCATATATAATATGTAAACAAACAATACAGTGCATAACAGGGAGATGATTTACAAGGAAAAAAAATATCATCTCCCAAAACTAACTATACAATTGACTGTTTCCCTCTGCCAGGGCCAGGACAAAACCAAGCAATCTCATTCCAAGACAAAGACAGAAAGCAAGTTGCAAAACAGCCTCCCTTCCCACTATGGGAGGTCAGGAACCCCCCCCCCCCCCCCCCCCCATCTCTCTCTCTCTCTCTATATTATATATATATATATATATATATATATATATATATACATACAATATATATATATATATATATATATATATATATATATATATATATAGATAGAATGCGCTTGGCCAAGGAGTTCACAACATTGCCATCCGGAAGTATAACGGACCAACACACAAACTCTGTGTAACCATGAACTTTTATAGTCTGGTTAATACAGTTTAGTGAGAACAACTCACAAACGCGGATGGCAAAAACAATAACAAAGGCCTGAGTGACGTCATCTGCATACTATCTATACACAATATATATATATATATATATCGTATCAAAGGCTGCGGACATATCGATTCCGGTTATTGTTATGGATATGTTTTCTTTGAGTGCCTTTGCTGCCAACCATTTATGTGTCCATACAACGTCCGATGTGCTTCGGTCTTGACGAAACCCGCTTTGGCTATGTGATAGATATTTTTCTATTTTCGGTCTAATTCTGTTGAGGACAATAGTTGACAGTGTTTTTCTTATGGTATTCAGTAATGTTATTGGGCGCAGGTTGTTTACGGGTCCTTTCGTTTTTCCTGGTTTTTGTATTGTAATTAGGACACCGCTGTTTATGTACCAGTCTTTGTGTGTTGAGAATGTTTTGTTCATTATGTTTGCAATGCTCAGATCCAGGGAGAAGGTACCGCATTTCAGCAATTCAGCGGGAATTTCATCTTCGCCTGGGGATCTGTTATTGTTTAGGCACTTTATGCTATTTCTAACTTCAGTTGTTGTGATGCGGTTGTTTAGGTCTCTAGGGTTTCCTGAGAAGGGCGATATTTGTGAGACTTGTTTGTGAAATTTCTGCTGGAAGTGGTCAGTTACAATGTCAAGGATATCGTTGGGATTTGTTGTCTGTTTGCCAAATTTATCCTGTAGTTATATATATATATCTGTAGTTATATATATATATATATATATATATATATATATATATAGAGAGAGAGAGAGAGAGAGAGAGAGAGAGAGAGAGAGAGAGAGAGAGAGAGAGAGAGAGAGAGAGAGAGAGAGAGAAAGAGAGGGGATGGTGGAGGAAGAAAAGTAAGAAGAGATGGATCAAGAAAAAAGAAGAGAACATTAACCCATAACAACTAAAACAATTACATACAATATCATTAATAAATACAATCCTGAATCTGAAAGTAAATATAATATGAATTTGGTCTGATGAAAAATTTGACAATTGGAACCTCATAGGTCTCAGGCATGTCTGATGCATATATCAACATAACTAACCGTAACAGGCTCTTTCATCCGAGTTATCACCACAATTGTCAACATGGTCGCACCTGAAGCGATGATCAACACATCTTGTGTTGTTGCACATAAATCTGTTAGCACACGGGTCACCTACAAAATGAGAAAAAAAAAAATTGTAGAAGACGTATGAGGACACTTTTATAGTAAAACTTTATCATCAGTTCGCTGTTGTAAATGTCTACACTTTCTAACTACATTGCATAACTTCATTTTTCTTCTTTTTTTTTTTTTTCACTCACTCACATTCTATCCTTCTCTTAGTCCATGGCCCTATCCACTGATAAATTGCTTCTGCTTTTTCTTAAATTCTAACTGGCTTATCCGTCTGAGAAGCCAATCACTATCATATTTAAACAATGGCTTGTTTACTCTGTATTTATCTTTTTCTTTTTGACTCTATAACTCTACATTCTAAAGCCCTGTTTACTTGTTTGATTTTCTGTTTACTCTTTGACAATCTTAGCAAAATGAGAAATCTGTTGTTTCTTAAAAAGCCATCTAAAGGACTTAAAGACTGAATGTTATAATTCTATATATAAAAAAAGATAGTCACAAAGTAACTTCGCCTCAATCATTAAGCAACAAAGGTAGTTCAACAAATAGAATAGAGAGAATGGGGTGTGTATAGAAATGCACAAACACACACACACACACATTCACTGGTGATACACATCAAAAGCTGACTGCATGACTACATTACACACAAAGCCCAAGAGCATTTTAATGGCCAATGGTTGCATGGGATCAGGTTTGCCCAATCAGGAGCTTTCATTTGTATTTTTGTAAAGGAAAATCTTAGTGCTGTTTACTGTTACAACCTTTATTATTGGTTGAATAATGAAACTGCGAAATCTGTCATGCTTCTCTCAGATAAGTCCGCCCTTTGCCATGATGTCTTACATGCAATTGGTGGAGGAAGTGACTTCATGTTATTAAGCCTGAGAAAGGGTAGTTATCTGAAGGAAATTAAACTTTAGCTTTGAACTCGTCATGACCATCACATTTTAAAACTTGAAATTTATATAACTTATATTCTATTTTTAAGTTGAATGATTAAGTTTCTATGTAGAAAAATATAAAGTGGTTTCTGAGACTAACAAAAACTGAAATTTGATCATTTTGACGATTTCTACTCTATATAACAGGGGTGAGAATGACTGGTCACAAAAAAAGGAGGACATTTTTCATCGTGAAGATCATGGCCCATCCATGCGACCATAATCTATAAATTTGAATTTCACTTAAATTAAATTTACTGAGATGCGATCCAAAATTTGTCTTGCAGCAATTTCTGACACAATTCGGTGGAATTTCAAAAGTTGAAAGTGTAATTACAACATTTGGTGGTTGTAGTAGGGATGATGATGTGGTGGTGGTTGTAGTAATAGCAGTGGTAGGGATGATGTGGTAGTAGTGTGGATGATTGTGTGGTGGTGGTTGTAGTAGCTGTGGTAGGAATGATGATGTGGTGGTAGTTGTAGTAGTAGTGGTGGTAGGGATGATGTTGTGGTGGTTGTAGTAGTAGTAGTGGTGGTAGGGATGATGATGTGGTGGTAGTTGTAGTAGTAGTGGTGGTAGGGATGATGTTGTGGTGGTTGTAGTAGTAGTAGTGGTGGTAGGAATGATGATGTGGTGGTAGTTGTAGTAGTAGTGGTGGTAGGGATGATGGTGTGGTGGTTGTAGTAGTGGTAGTAGGGTTGATGATGTGGTGGTGGTTCTAGTAGTAGAGGTGGTAGGGATGATGGTGTGGTGGTGGTTGTAGTAGTAGTGGTGGTAGGGATGATGGTTTGGTGGTGGTTCTAGTAGTAGAGGTGGTAGGGATGATGGTTTGGTGGTGGTTGTAGTAGTAGTGGTGGTAGGGATGATGGTTTGGTGGTGGTTGTAGTAGTAGAGGTGGTAGGGATGATGGTTTGGTGGTGGTTGTAGTAGTAGAGGTGGTAGGGATGATGGTTTGGTGGTGGTTCTTGTAGTAGTGGTGGTGGTAGGGATGATGGTTTGGTGGTGGTTGTAGTAGTAGAGGTGGTAGGGATGATGGTTTGGTGGTGGTTCTAGTAGTAGTGGTGGTAGGGATGATGGTTTGGTGGTGGTTGTAGTAGTGGTGGTGGTAGGGATGATGGTTGTAGTAGTGGTGGTGGTAGGGATGATGGTTTGGTGGTGGTTGTAGTAGTAGTGGTGGTAGGGATGATGGTTTGGTGGTGGTTGTAATAGTAGTGGTGGTAGAGATGTTGATGTAGTGATTTTGGTGAGTGTTTTTCTATTCAGTGATGATAATAGCAATTTGTCAAAAAGGAGGAAAATTTCTCGGGCTATCGATCAAACACAAATAAAGAAACCTAGTAGTAGTTATTTAGCTTATAAATACAACCCAAGAATCTCTCAAATTTAAAGCCATAGAATAGTCCAGAGGTAAAAAGAAAAAAGATTAAACTAAGCCAATCACCATTGCTGTGTTCTAATATATCATCTCTATATACCAGATGATTTAATGTGGTTGCGAAAGAAAGAAAGAGAGAGAGAGAGAGAGAGAGAGAGAGAGAGAGAGAGAGAGAGAGAGAGAGAGAGAGAGAGAGAGAGAGAGAGAGAGAGAGAGAGAGAGGGGGGAGGAAAGACTTCTTTACCAGAATAACTTATGTATGGGCCTTTTGAATCCTATATCAAAAAAAAAAAAGGAGAAGAAAAGAGAAATAGAAAGAAAGGCAAAGGGAAAAAAAAAAAAAGAGAGAGAGAGAGAGAGAGAGAGAGAGAGAGAGAGAGAGAGAGAGAGAGAGAGAGAGAGAGAGAGAGAAGAGAGATTAAAAAGGCAATAGGTACCTACAACAAGGGGAAAAAAACCCAGACCCATTTGTCCCTCCCCTTCCCCTTCAACCATCAACTAACTAATCAAAGAACACTATTGGTCTTCTGTGTCAATTGTGACATCTGGTGCCATACTGTCTGGCCCAACGTCATAAAAACGGGACCGTCACCAAATTTCACGAGACTGAGCACAGGTGTCAAAATATGACATAAGACATAATGGGGATTTTGTGGGTTTGAGGAAAATGTTTGACACGGCAAATATGAAAAAGGAAGAATTGTGATGGGATGGGCGGAGATAAACTACCATTTAGGCGGAAATCCACCTTTAGGTGGAAGATTCTCAGCCCTGATATAACTGATTTTCTCAGTTTTCCAAATCCTGACATAATACCACTTTGACCCGGGAGGTCACAAATAAGCATAGATCTCAAATCACAATTTTCAAAAAGGAGAACATTTCGCGGCTTTCTTGGAATGCGCATTTTATAATATTATAAAGCAGAGTAATATGCTCCTGTTATTGACAATACTGATAAAATAAATAGTACTTAACACGCAAAGCGTACCATAAAAAGGAAAAAATTATTAAAGTACAAATAAAAATGGATAAGTCCCTTACAATGATTTTTGAGGATGTGTTGATTCTACAGAGGGCTTGGACCCCAAGTGGGAGAAAATAACGGAAGACTTGAAATAGTGGACATCCGCTAAATAGAGGAAATTTAAGACCCATAAATAAGAGAAATGTTTAACCAAACCTGGACATTCTTCATCAGAGCCATCGCCACAGTCATCCTTGCCATCACATCTGTATTTCAGAAAGATACACTGTTTTGTCACCTTGCACTTAAACTGCGTTGTCCTGCATACCTGAGTGTCTCGATCTGCAAAGAAAAATAATACAAAGACCATGAATTTACAAGAGAAAAAAAAATTCTATGTTCCATATATATTGGTAACAGAATAATGAATATGGAAAATGACCTCAAATTGAAAATGCCGCGCTGTAGAGAGAAGGCTGGTGAATGGGGCTTTCATCATTCTGGTCCAAGACTGTGGAATTTGCTACCACATGAGATATGTTCGTCGTCTTCACTAGAGGATTTCAAGTGGAATTGCAGACATTTTTATTTAGACATGCTTTCATTTAATTATGTGTATAATTAGCATTGTTCATCTACTGTGTTAGGACTTAAACTTTGTTCTGCACCCAGAGTCCCCAGATGAAGGGATGTTGGGTGAACTATAAATCTTACTAATATTTTAAGGGGAAAATTCTATATTTTCATTCAATTTAAAAATACTTATCCCATTTCCTATGCGTAAATAATTATAAAACATGTCAGTCGAATATAACTGCCTTTCTTTAGAGACTTTTAAAGGAGAAGTCTTATTCCAAGCACAGAAGAAAAAAAAAACTGAAAAAATAAACAAATGTGGCTTAAAAGAGCTGCCACAAATTGAAAATGCCGCGCTGTAGAGAGAAGGCTGGTGAATGGGGCTTTCATCATTCTGGTCCAAGACTGTGGAATTTGCTACCACATGAGATATGTTCGTCGTCTTCACTAGAGGATTTCAAGTGGAATTGCAGACATTTTTATTTAGACATGCTTTCATTTAATTATGTGTATAATTAGCATTGTTCATCTACTGTGTTAGGACTTAAACTTTGTTCTGCACCCAGAGTCCCCCAGATGAAGGGATGTTGGGTGAACTATAAATCTTACTAATATTTTAAGGGGAAAATTCTATATTTTCAATCAATTTAAAAATACTTATCCCATTACCTATGCGTAAATAATTATAAAACCTGTCAGTCGAATATAACTGCCTTTCTTTAGAGACTTTTAAAGGAGAAGTCTTATTCCAAGCCCAGAAAAAAAAAAATAAATGAAAAAATAAACAAATGTGGCCTAAAAGAGCTGCCAGCCCATATGGCACTAAACATGATCAGACTCTAAAAATCAGGATATTCAGATGTGCTATAGGTAACAAACATAAAATCTGAACTTCAAGAATAAAAATCAGTCTGAACTAAAAAAAAAAGAAAAAAGGTGTTGTTTCTTTGAATTATTTGATCATTGTTTGGCTATTTCGAGTCCCAATACAAACAAAGCACAGTTGAATCCTTAGAAAAGGCTCTTTACTCACATTCTTTCACCTTACTCAAGTGTAAAATGAGTACCTGGCCATTTCTGTCGGAAAAAAAAGTGTAATATTGCCTAAAAAGTGCCATGTCTTGTCCTAAATGTTAATTGTTGCTGTTGGCAAGGGATCCCTTGCAAAGCACTTTGAGCATGTTTAGTGGATACTGCCCTCTATAAATGCACAATTTTTTCTCTCTCCAAGTTCACGTTTAGAATTTATGTAGCATAGTGCAGTTTGACCAAATGTCCATATTGGACAAATATGACATGAATATAATCAACTTTCCACTATTATTTTGGTTTAAAAATCCAAATTCTACTGAATTTGGCACCTTAAATAATCTGCACAAATTCAATTACAAGGGATACCTTCTGGCTGTGACTAAAATAAAAAGCATGAAAATTTGCCATCCGTAAATGCATCGTAAAATTTCAAAGAACATTGAATTGAATCAAACTAATGACTTCAGTTAGAATAAGTGTAAGTTTGTGTGCCAGTTTCAATATCTGTGTTCTCAACACAGACGAATTACATTGCTGAATTAATTTGGTGAAAGACATTAGAAATCATAAAGCACTGCTGGTCATTTATGTGGAGGTTAAGTGTTATATAAGTAAATTATTTATTATTATTATTATCATTAACGTAATTACAAAATAGTTAAATCCTTTCAAATGAATGACATATAGACTAATAATCACATACATATGTTGGTGTAGTAATGTCCAAGGGGAACAATCAATAGATAGGTGTCAGAAACATACAAGTAAAACGTAGCGTGTATTAAAATTATATCATATCATATTATTATGAGTAATAACGAGAAATAGAAAATAGAGATGTGACGAAAACAAAATAAAATTATCACAGGGTCAGAGAAACAGCCGAAAATCAACTTAACTGGAGTGTAACCAACTGAGCAAAAAATGCGTGTGAATAAAGCAAGCCAATCTAGAATGAGTATGGCCCTTCATGTCGTGCTTTCCACTGCCATTGCTTGCTCCCATCGAATTGACAAGAGAAGTAGAAGTCCCCTTAGTGGTCATGCTTCTTGTAAATCATCAAGACTGAATTGGCTGGGATGCCAATTTTCTCTGCAATGATTTTCGGTTGCATGCCAGACTTTTCAAGTGCATCGATCACCTTGATCTTTCTTTTCAGCGATAAGGTTGTCAACCTTCTTTTTGCCATTGTAGTTGTGGACTTGACTTGAATTCTTGATATGTTTGTTTAAAAGGGTTTTACGATGCTTGCAACACATTTAGGTTATATCAGCGCCAGTAAAAAGGAAGAAAATAGGATAGTATAAAGTTCTAGAATTACAATTAAAGCACCCAAGAAAAAGTACGACAAAGGGGAACTGGGAACAAATAGGGATCAGATGTAGATTCCAAGAGCATACCACCAATGTACTTAGAGATCACCTATAAGTCTCATCTGGACACAAGCACAAAATCCAACAAAGAGTATACAGTCAAATGCTTACATTAAACATTCAAAATAACAAATATAATAATACACGACAGAGAGATGATTTACATGGAAAAAAATATCATCTCCCAAAACAATAACTATGCAGTTAACTATTTCCCTCCGAGCCAGGATTCCGACCAGGGCCAGGACAAAACCAAGTAATCGACCAGGGCCAGGACAAAACCAAGTAATCTCATTCCAAGACAAAGACAGAAAGCATGTTGGGAAACAGATATAAGGGGATAGAAGATATAGTTTTGTTTTGTTTTTGTTTTTAAGGGTTTTACGGCGCTTGCAACACATTTAGGTTATATCAGCGCCAGTAAAAAGGAAGAAAATGGGATAGTAAAAAGTTCTAGAATTACAATTAAAGCACCCAAGAAAAAGTAAGACAAAGGGGAATTGAGAACAAATAGGGATCAGATGTAGATTCCAAGAGCATACCACCAATGTACTTAGTTTGAAATCACCTACAAGTCTCATCCAGACACAAGCACAAAATCCAACAAAGAGGAACACACTCAAATGCTTACACTATACATTCAAAATAAAAAAATAACACATAACAGAGAGATGATTTACAAGGAAAAAAATATCATCTCCCAAAACAATAACTATGCATTTGACTGTTTCCCTCCCAGCTAGGATTCCGGCCAGTGCCAGGACAAAACCAAGTAATCTCATTCCGAGACAAAGACAGAAAGCATGTTGGATAACAGATATAAGGGGATAGAAGACACAGTATGTACCCCCCTGCCTGCTATGGGAGTTCAGGAACCCCAACCAGGAATTCTTTATAAAATTGATACTAATTAAGAGGGTCATTAGATAGGATGGCCTGGGAATAGAAAATAAATAAATCCTGCAATGATTTAAAATGTGAGATGGATAAATCAAAGCTATTTGATAATGCTCATGTACCTTCATTGAACATGGATGTCAGACAAAGCACCTATGTCACATCGGTGTGCGTCAATCATTCGCAGATACTCTTAACCAGTGAAAATTCTTGTTCATTTGTGATTTTATTGTGGTCATGAGTGATAAGAGCATCGACTTAAGTGGCATCGACTTATGTGGAGTGCCTTATTTTTACTAATGTTATATCTGGGCATCATTGAGATAATTAATTGCATGGTGAAAAGCTTTGAACAGAGATATTGACAATTTAGTCAAGAGGTCAATTTTTATGGAAATTAAGTTTTCATAAAAAAAATCAATAAATCAAACATTTTTTTACATATTGATGAAATATTTCAATTGAATTCTACTCCTAACTATTTTATTTTAATTTTTTTATGAAGGTAATTATTATACTTAATATTATCAACTCTTGTCAACTTTGGAAGCGATTTTCTCAAAATTAGGGTTTCCCACCCTAGCCAATGCATATGACCATAACTTCATGAAAAATCACCCGATTTGCTTCAAATAAAGATTAAAATTCTCTGGAGACATTGGGCTTTCAAGAAAAATGCAAAATAAAAAAAACAAAAACAAAAATTTTCACCATGTGAAGAAGGGGGAGGGACCAATAAAAAAAAAATCGACGTAAGCAAAGTCATCATATCCAGAGCCATAAGGCTTATGGAGCTGGAAATTATCTCAGTTTTAAAAGCCTTAAACGGACAGTACCCTTGGGATGAGTCTATTGCAAAGAGTGTTTTCCACCGGATCTAACAGACCCAACTACCCTATCCCTGCTGGGTGGACAAGGAGTGAGAAAATAAAAATCTCAACTGCATCCGGGATCAATCCCGGTCCCCTTGCATGTCAAACAAGGGCTCTACCAACTGAGCTGTTTTAAATTAGGCTCTTTAAGATAAAGGTAGTTTGATAATAATTTGTTAGTAAATCTGATAGAGATATGCCAAACAAAAATTTTTTTAAGACTCTCAGATTGGTCCTATAATTTATGTAAATAACACTAAATCATGAAGAATATGACCAACTGATAAAGGAGATTTTAAAAATCTTGGCAATACGGTCAAACCTGCCATAGTGACAACATCTATATAACGACCATCTCTACATAACAATCAGCTTTGTTGACACCCTTGAGTTTTTTCTCTATATTTTACCTCTATATAGCTGAAACCGCCCTGACACGACCAATACCATCTCAAGTCATGATTTTAACCGGCAAATACTTGGCTAAAGGGATCACTAGAACTGAAGACCACTTATTTGAACGTCGCTGTCACTGGTCAGTCAATACCTTAAAGAGTTAATCATAATTCAACCAGACAAAAAGCGACAACGGTCAAATATTCATTGGCAGAGTAGTCAAGACTGGACTCACAAAGTAAAATCTAATCTCAGTGGAGTGAACAAAATGACAGGCTTGCCAGTTTCGCTGGTTGTTTTCAGCTTAATTTTTATCAGTTTGCCGACAAAAAAAAAAAAAAAAATTGCAGAAATTGCGATTTCGATCCTATTTAATTTGTGGGTGGAAATCATTGTACTTTATATAGTAATAATAATAATAATACTAATATTAATAACAGTAACAACAATAATATACGATGGCTTTTGATAGGTGTTCCAATGCTTTGAATAACACGCGGCTAAGATAGTGTACATGTCCTCCCCCCCCCCCCCCCCCAGTCATTGATCCTGTATATAACGACCACTTTGGCCATGGATCTTAGATGGTTGTTATAGACAGGGCTGACTGTATATCTATAAAACTGATAAAAACAGGCTAATTCAAGAAAAAAACAAACAGGAATCAGCAGCTCTGGATAAAATATTTAGAAAATAAAATGGCATTTTGACTTACTCCTTGGTCGAACCAAAATATGAACCTTTGCTGTTTCTTCCTCTCCATTAGCCATGACTAGCAAACATGTGTAAGTGCCAGCATCAAAACGACCTAAAGAGGAAATGATTAACTGCACTGTGTTACCATCACTTGACTTGGACTGAGACGACGCTTCTTGATCGTGTGATGAGATCCATTTTAGTTCCCGAGGTTTCTCTGTGACAATCGCGTGACAATTCACCTTGAAAGCAATTGTAAGAATTATGAGTTTTATTTTTGTAACTAAATACTAAGTGATTTGTTCAATTACTTCAATGCTTCAAAAGTAGGCATAAAAAAAACACAATCAGTGCATCTCACAATACAACAATGTTGTGGAGAGTCAATCTATTATCAATGTGATGCGCGGTAGGCGATGATGACAACATCTGCACAGCACAATTTATGCTTGAGCTTTTATGTAGTGCAAGATCTACTAAACATGCTCAAATGTTAGGCAACATGGCAATTTTTTCAGACAGAGACAACGCTGTTAACGGCCAAGTACTTTACACCTGAGTACGGTGAGAGAATGTGAGTAAAGTGAATTTTCCCAAGGACCCAACTATGCACTGACAAGGGTCAATACAATGATCTTCCGATCCGAAAACGAGTGGCATACCACAAGACCACACATGCTGACCACTGACCATATGGCTACTACATTCCACAGTATAAATGCAGACCTGCCAACCCTTCACATTCCAAAAAAGGAATCAGAACGCTTGAAAATAGGAGTTTGAGACAAAAAATAGGAATTTCACCTTTTTTAACAACCCCCCCTCCATCGTTTTTATTCTTACCATTATCATCATATTGTTTTTGAAAATTGGAATTTTAGTGACAATGGCGGAATAGTACAAAAAGGAAGAGTGAAAATAGGAATGATTCCGCCAAAAGCGGAAGGGTTGGCAGGCATATGCAGAAAAAGAGTTGACAAATACAATTTTTCAGTTTCTGAATTGGCTATTCTCTCTAACAAGATGTCAAAAGATGTCTATATACAGTGGTGACAGTAGTAGTAGTAGTAGTAGTAGCAGCAGCAGTAGTAGTAGTAGTGGTGGTGATGGTAGTAGAAGTAATAGTAGTAGTAGAAGTTGTGGTAGTGGTAGCAAAATAATAAGAGATGAAGGAGTCCCTTGGGAGTGATTGGAATGAGGGAGTTGTGAGGTGGTTGAATCTGTGACAAAGAAACAGTCTGGTATTGAAACGGCAGTAGTCAAAGAGGATTGGTGTTGTGGGGGGAGTGGAGGGGGCAATTTGGGTTAGTGCACCCCAGAGGCTTGATCAGAAGAGCCTCCCTATGTTAGTGGGGGTACTTGAATGGCAAAATACTGACTACCAATACTCGTACATCATGTATATCACCAGTGTGACTTCAACTGTTTCTCAGAATGGTGGCTTGAACTTGATAAAGCCTTGTCATTTTATTAATTTGATATGGTAGAAAAAAAATAGCATTCAATATTCTAATTTTAAATATCTACTTATTTATTTATTCTTTTGTTCTGCTTTTCCCCAAAATCGAAATCCGGGACTGACCCGAACAATCAAGGACGGTTGACAGGTATGCAAATATGATTTTTCAAAAATGCTAAATAAAATTTGCAGAAAGATTTAACCTAAAACTAAATAATCACCTCAATTTCAATTTTCACAGAATGTTGCCCAAAGTAATATGATGAGTGTTGTTTATAATATTAGTATTAGCAAGATATAAATTACCAAAGGTTTAACCCATCAAACACCAAGCCATTATTACCTTGACTTCAGATCCCTCTGCTCCAGTAAACTTGTTATGTGACAAGCTCAAGTGAGCATTGTCTGATGAAGATGCACCATGATGAAGGAATACTGTTGAAAAATAGAACAGAACGAATATTAATTATACTCAGATGCCATACACATGATTAAGATGAGAGCTACACACCACTCTGTCACTAGTCATAAACTCAAAATCAGAATATTATTAGTATTATTATTATTATTGAAAAAAGCTAATTTTCAAGAAAAATAAAAAAACAGTATGCAGATTATCAGTTTTTTTTTTGTTTTTGTTTTTTTTAAATAGCAATTATTATTCATTTTTGGTAAATAAATCTAACCTCCATTGCAAAATGAAAAAAGTAAGAATCATACGGACATAACAGCATTTGGAGGCAAAAGGACATATATCAAAGCAAACATTTTTGCTGAAACTGTGCATGAATTCTGGTGCCATCATTAGTTCCTGAGGGCTTGTTTTTGAAGCTTAAAGAATCCCAATGAGATGATAACTTTTAGGTGACAATAAAATCTGAATATGCAAATATTTCTGCTGTAAAATGACAAAAAACTAGTCAACTGGACAGCCAATTTTACAGGAGAGTAAAAATAAAAATGGACATATATAAATAATAATACATGACATTTATAACCATTTTCACCACTGGGTGATGCTCAATGCGCGAAACAATAATACAGTGACATAATTTTCCAAATGAAACATTATACATACTACATCAACATAACATCATTATACAACTAAACATGAAGTCGTTAATACAAAATAGGTTCATAATACATACACATACTATGTCAAATTCTTTTTTTTTGTTTGTTTGTTGCTTTAGGTCTCTTCCAACACAATTGAGGTTATATGAGAGACCGCTGAAACAAAAAAACAAGCAATCTAACAAAAATAGTACAAATGTCAATCAAAATCATAACCTAAAGATATCATAAGCTAAATTATAAATAACCAAGAACAAACAGGCAGAGGATTTACAGGAAAAAAAATATCCCCTGTCAAAAATACAATCACAAACCAAAGAAGCAGGATAGGCTAGTAAAGAGAAGAAGAAACGACATCACTATCGGATCGTACACCCATGAGAACATCATAGGTATACGATTCAAGGGTGATGCTCCCATCCAACCACCCGCGTATGTCAAATTCATGAAATGATATAACATAATGATATAATAACTAAATTAACATTCATATTCGGGTCAAATTACAAAGATGCACTAATCAAGATGTGTTTCAACAAAGAGATGGAGTTTTAATTTGATTTAAATATTGATAAGGACTCCGCTTCTCTTATTCTTTTATGAAGTGAGTTCCAGGTGGAAGGTCCGACATGGCTGAATGATCTGCCGCCGTAAATATTTATATTCATTTGAAACAATTAGTTTTGTAGAATCTAGTGTAGAGCGTAGACTCCTCATTGGCTTATAAGATTCTAAAAAAATCAGTAATATACACTGGTGCTTGATCCATAAGGCACTTTTATAGCACAATACTGCTAATTTGAATTTGATTCTCACTTTTTACTGGTAACCAATGCAGCTCATACAAAAGTGGCAACTAGTAGGATGTTCTCTTTTTTCTTAAAATCAATATAGCAGCCGTATTCTGGATACTTTGCAGGCGTGATATATTATCATTGCTTACATTCAAGATTAACGAGTTACAGTAATCTATTTTAGATAGTAAGAAAGATGTTATTAGTTTGGAAAGGTCCAACGGACGCAATTCTTTTTAAGCCTGTCAAACTTCTACATAGAGAATCAAACTGTGCCTGCTGATATAGCCTTATCCCGAGATTTTTCACACACGTTGAGAGGTTAATTGTGAACCCATTTATATTTAGAGTAAGCTTCAGAAAATAATCTTTCAAAACACTTTTTCTACCACACGCCATCACCTCTGTCTTTTCATTATTCAGCTTTAACTTATTAATTTCTATCCAGCATTTAACATCTCTAATACAGTCCTCAACACAGATATCAATGATGGGATATTACTAGGGATATCGCCTACATAGATCTAAGTGTCATCAGCATAGAAATGATACATTAATTTATTTTTAACAAAAATATCCAAAAGAGGTTGAGTATAAAGAGTAAAAATAAGGCCAAGGACAGACCCATGCTGAATGCCGTAATTTAGAGGAGATGTTTCTGATACTGCGTCATCAATCAGAACCAACTGGGATCTTGATGTTAGGTAGGATTTAAACCAACTAAGAGCAGTGTCTTTATTCCAAAAGTAATTTCCAATTGTTTAACCTCATGATCAAAATGAAAATCACCACTAGGTGTGAATAGTTAAAATTCCATGTCTGTAGGTATTCTATTCTTAGCATACTGCTGAGACTCCATAAAGGTATAGAAACAAAGGATCCTACGGTTGACAAAAATATAAAAATCAATATTTGACTCAATTTCAATAACACAGGATTGTGTCACTCATCCACAATCGGGCCACGAACTCTGACCCAAAAATGGCTTGCCGAACTCGCTCATTTTATGGACCGTTACGGGAGCGGTATGGGTGTTTTGTAAAATTAATAACGGAAAAACCCGTTGATAAAAATGAACGAAACTCGGTCAGCACTGAGTAAAGAGGTCAATCTACCATCGTGCGAGCGTACCAGTTTCTGCGATTAATAAAACCGGTAGAAATCATAGAATTTTTGCAACCATTTTCAATATTTCGAAAACTATTTGGAGCTGCAAGTTGTACGTTGACAAGGTAAGTAATTTACATTTCCTCTCTATTATATTAAAAAATTAGACTTCTAGCATAAGTACCTACTTTTTCCGTATGACATCGAAATATCACCCCATGTAACAAAAAAAAATCATCGACAGTAGACCCAGTTCACACAGCCTGTGACCTTAACCCACATCGACACACGTAGCGACTTGGCGTGACCGGCAGGCGTGATTTGATTGGCCGACGAGCCCATTGTTTTTTCTGCCTAATAGACATTACTAAATAATGCCGGGGGACACAGGATAACTGTAACGCCGCCCGGTCGGTGTAATTAAATCATTTTTTAAATTCTTTAATTGAATTTAAACGACAAATAAATATATTCTGTCTTACAGTATCCATATAATTAACTAACATTTGAAAAAGCTGTCGGAAAATACTTCGAAATTCGGAAATTATCGATGCAGTAATAACCTATAGCACCCGATCTCAGTGGACTCGGCCATTTTCCATGAATCCTGTTGTTTGATCATAACGTTTCATTTTAACCTTACTTTTTAAAATTTTATACATTTCTCCTTTTCTTTCTGTTTATATTTTTTCTTCTATAAATATCTTCTTATATTATTTTAACTTGTTAATATTTTCTTCTCTCTCTCTCTCTCTCTCCCTTCTTTTCTTTCCCCCTTTCTATTTCATTTCGTTGCTCTCACTCCAATTTATCTTTTCTTTTTCTCTCTTTCCATTTCATCTCTCTCTCTCTCTTTTTTTCTCTCTCTCTCTCTCTCTCTCTTTCTCTCTCTCTCTCTCTCTCTTTCACACACACACACATCTCCCCATCTATATGTGTATCTGTGAGTGTGTATGTAGTGAAATAATTTGGTTTTATGATAACAATTTCAGGTTTTTCTCACTATGGACCAACAACAACTCATTAAAAAGTATGGCCCACCCACTAGCCTGAACAATGGGATCGTTATTGCCTTTCACAAAGACATTGGGGATTTGCCTCTTATAACATCAGCTAACAGATTGTTGACTTGGCTGGGCAAAACAAGATCAGTCTGCTCCAAAGCTTTAAGAGCCAAAATCATAAGAACAGTAAAAACCGCTTCCTCTAAAAGAGGCCACGCCTTAGAGGAATTCAAAAATAGACCATTCACCATTCCTCCTTTAACACCATCATCAGATCCTCCAACATCTTCATCAACCTCTTTATCCACATCTTCATCAGAACCTGCATTGACATCTCCCCAGTGTTCATTACCATCCCCAGGTCCATCATTATCATCATCATCTCCAACAATAATAGTACGTCCTAAGAAACTTAACACCCCTCAAAAAAAACTAAACACTACTTTTCACCAGATTTCCAAAAAGGAGAAGGAATTATCTACACTAAATTTAAAGTTGGGGAAAATAAGGACATTAATTGACAGACAAAAAAACACTCATTCACAATACTCAATAAAGAATGTGAGAAAAAGAGAAGACAGGAATTTGTAGAAAAGGAGAGGGTTGAGAGAGGAAAAGAACAGGTTTGCGACAATGGCCAGGAAATTGGAGGAAGAAAATGATGAGCTGAAACGGAAATTGAAGGAAGTCAAAGGAAAGAATGATATACTACAAAAGAGGGTCAACCGTCAGAGGAAAAAGTTGAAAAAGTTAAAGAAAAGAAGACAGCAGTAAGGAGAGGAAGAAGTAAGAAGACTAAAATGGTGGTTGATGATAGTGATGAGGGGGAAAGTGAAGTAAACGAATTTTTTATCGAGACCAAGGAGAAAGGAGGTGAATACTCGGATTCCACCAGGCTTTGTGTTATGGAGTTGGCTGGGTTGGAAGTTGCCACAGGAAAGGTTGGACAAGTGATGGAGACAGTTGGTGAACTGTGTGGAGTGCGCTTTTCAAATGTGCCAAGTGCGTCTGTCTGTCAGCTGATAATTGATGAGGGCCAGGTCTTGGCCAAAACCTACATCCATCATGTACTGAAAAGGAGCCACAGTTTTGGTGTCCATAAAGATGGAACTACACGCAAGAAGGTCAAGATTCTGGACACTTCCATCGTTACGGATGATGGGCAGTCGTTTTGTTTGGGGTGGTCGTCAGTGGTGTCTGAGACTGGAGAAGCAATAGCGAAGGAAACGAAAGACAAGTTGAAAGAAATGGCTGGATCATCGTCAGAGGGGATGTCAGAAGTTTTGAGAAAGTTAGAATATTTTATGAATGACAGGGCGGCAAATGAAAAGAAAAGTACTCGCTTGCTGGACGAATGGAGGGAAGAAATGCTGAGAACTGAAGGAGAAGATGTGGAGAAAGTTTATCATTTACACTGTGCTGCTCATGTATTATTGGGATTTCATACATACACCATAAATTCTTTAAAGAAATTAGATTTCATCAACAGTAAAGATGCAAAGCACCCTTTAGTTATTCTTTTGAAAGATGCTTCGGACGTTTTTGGACCAGCAGGAGATTATAGGGGATTACGAAATCAATGGGAGGCCTTTTGTTTGGATAGGGGATTTAAAAGTTATATCAAGTCATATAAGGACAATCGTTTTAATGGACTATTTGAGGTGGCAGCACAAGTCTTTCATCACAGCGAGGACTTCATTTCTCTTTTAGAATCACAGCAGTCAAATAATGCAAAACGTACCCGTCTTTATAAAGCCCTGCTGAATTCAGATTTATTACTTCTTTTACAATGTCTTGGACTATTTTTTCATTTTGTCACTGGACCTTTTTGGAATATGGTTATTGGAAAAAACTTCCCATCTAGAATTCAGAATTGTAATCCAGCAGTTGAAAGAGTCACTCAAAAAATGCCAAGAAACTCCCAGTTTTTTTTTCCAACCTGATACTTTTGGTTTTATGTCCTTTGCTGCCACCTCTATTGAAACAAAAGAAAAATTGCCAACACAATTAAAAGGAGACAAGATGAGGAAAGTAATGTCTGCAATTAGCGAAGGTCTTTTAATGACTATTGATGCACAGTTGAAGGATGTATTGGAGGGAGAAGTAGCAACAGTTCAGGCACCACTGACAAATTTAGTATGTGAGAGGCACTTTGGGCATTTAGATGCAAGTCAACGGAGGCGCCCACACAGTTCACTCCATCACCACTCTTCCATCATATTATTGAAACAGACAAGGAAAGGACTAAGAAAATGGTATATGGGATTGACATCAGATGAAAGGAAGAAAGTTTTGGAGTCGACAAGGAAGGAAAGCAAAGAGTTGAGAAGAGAACACCAGGAGAGAGACAGGAAAGCGGTTATGGGGTCGTTGAGATTGAAGGTGATTGAAACAGCTGAGCATATGATGGAAGAGATGGATGAAGGTCAAATGGTTGCCATTGCCTGTGAAGATGCATGGTATCCAGGTAAATATATCTCTTTTTATTTTAGTTTTAAAATGAATGATCAGCTTGATATTTATTGTAAATGAGAATAAATCTTAAAGTAAATCATGTAAATGAAACTTGAGTGGTGGAGAGGATCAAATACTGAATCATGCACAGAACATTACTGTTAGCAAAGCGAAAAATCTGTGATTATAATTATTTGCATATTTTGTGACATAAAATACAAAACAATATTCAAAGAATATTTTTTCTTTTTTCTTATCTCAACCTTGGTGGAAAAAAAGAGTGTTCCAGGACAGGAAGTGGCTGTCAATTTTGCATCCCTCGCTAAAACTCTTGGATCTTTCTTCTGGCCTTCAGGAAAAGACAAACACTGGGTCTCTAGGAAAAGCATCATAGAGACTAATGTCCAGTGTGAGCCTACTGCTGGAGGGAGACGTTATGTCATTTCCAATGTGAAGGAGATCCAAGAGAAGTTGAGGAAGTTTCTTTGATCTGGTAACTTCTTTTATTTCCATATAGGATGTGAAATTAAATAGTAGAAAGGTATTCCCTGTGTAGAAATTATTTTTTTCATTTTTATAAAATGTACATCACAATCCTTTGTTATAGTCGCTACTTCTGAAAATACATTGCAGATTTTCAATGCATCAATTTTGTTTGGGGGGGGGGGGGGGGGGGGGGGGGATGACTGGTTACTATGAACAGTTAACAACTCTTATTTGACAACAAAAGTATTATGCATGAAAAAAATACTAAAGGTTGCAAAGTTTCATCGCTTTCTATCGATTCCCAATTGCTTATTTGAATCATGTCATTATTTTTCTCAATACCAGCCAATTTTTTCACCATTAAATTCAAATAAACCACAAACTAATAAAGATAACACATATTTGACCATAGAAATAGACTTGGAATAAAAACATGCATTAGAGTACCAAGTTTCATTGATTTATCTTGATTGATGCCAAAGTTATGGCACAATTTCATTAAAACACGACCAAAAAACGGTCCACTTTTTTGGCATAAATTCCTATATAAGGGTTATACGAAATATCACGCCGAAAAAAATTCATAACTTCTTAAATTATTGGTGGATTTTCAAAATTTAAAAAGCTTTGCATTCAGTTCACTGTGAGCTATCAATTTGTAGCAATTTTAAATCAATATGTCAAAAAATTAAAAATCGATTACTATACAGGATTGTGTCACTAAATTGTAAGACAGGTCTGGGGTTCGGAAAATCTGAATCATCCTCATGATATCATATATCAGTGCTGATGGTGCCAAAAACTGAAAAGGGAGGAAAATTTCGAATGATTGCCTTTAAGCCCCATTATTTTTACAGCATTCACTCCCCCCCCCCCCCCCCCCCCCCCCCCCCCACACACACACACATTTTTAGAGCATTTGAGATGATAACTTATTGATACTCCAGCTAACTTCTAGAGAGTGGGAAACTGCACCTATTTGTTCCACCACACATCAAATCTCTCACTGCCAGTACATTTGATTGAGGGAAATTAAAACTTTCTCCTCTGACTAAAAAGTCGCGGATTTCCATGGATCCGAGGAAAACCATCAGCATTGATATATATAGACTGATGAAAGATTTGTTCTTACTCAGTAGGCAGAAAACAAAGTGAAGACGGGTGAACCGGGACTCATCACAAGTCCTCATTTTCATGATAGTGTCATCTCACAGCGAGGAAAAAGGTCTGGAAGAGAAAAAAAAAATTAGATTAGAACTAAACAAGAACAACAATGAGCAAAAAGATACATAAATATCAGATATCAAAAGATTGAATTATAACATTGTAATACCAATACTAATAATGTGTTGTATGTAGGAAATGGGTTTATGAATTTCCAATATGACTTATGTTCAGATTTTTAAAGAGAAAACTGATATTCTTTTTTAAAAATAATTCCCCCGACCAAAATTATAAATTTGAACTTGTCAGTCAATTCACTTCCCCCACATTTTCTTATTCGTCTTTTGAAAAAAAAAAATAAAGAAGAAATAAAAATCACAATAATATATTGCTCCAATGGCCAACTGCAATCTTTAAAATTATCATCCTCTTTGGGGAAACACATGACTTTTACTTTTCCCATTATGAAATAATAGTTTTTGTAGACAATTTCAGTAAAACCAGAAAATTTAAAGGGTACCCTTACACGCAACTGTAAGCTTGGGTACTTGTGTATGTTCTGGGATAGGGGGATACCTGCCTGACACTACTGCAAGCAGCTAGAAAGTCGAGGATCACAACAATATATTGCTCCAATGGCCAACTGCAATCTTTAAAATTATCATCCTCTTTGGGGAAACACGTGACTTTTACTTTTCCCATTATGAAATAATAGTTTTTGTAGACAATTTCAGTAAAACCAGAAAATTGCAGGGTACCCTTACCCGCAACTGTAAGCTTGGGTACTTGTGTATGTTCTGGGATAGGGGGATACCTGCCTGACACTACTGCAAGCAGCTAGAAAGTCGAGGATTCGAATCCCATACTGGATGGCGAAAATGATGTGTCCTATGGAAAGGCTTTTTAATCAATCTTTCACACTTGACACAAGAGCGTTGTACCTGATATTATTGACAGACAGACTGTCAATAACTGCCTGTTATTATATTGACAGATGGGTCTGCCAAAATAGCTTTAATTATTCACAGATGCCTTTTTGAAATTTGCTAATTTTAATATTCATGCAATTTCGAGAATACAAAACTTTTGTAATAAACACAGAATGATGGAAAGAAATAATATATATATAGATATATATCGTTTTTAAAAATACCCAAAAAACAAATCAGTCCAGGGGTGGTAGCCTACTATAAATACAATTTATGTGTCATCAACATAGCTCAGCGGTACGGTCTTTGCTTCGTACCCGAACAGTACCGAGTTCGATGACCCGCCGCTGTGATGTGTGGCCTTGAGCAAGTCACCTTGCCCTAGCTCAATTTGCAGCGCTGCCCTGCAGCTGACGCCTGGGTTATTCCAGTCTTCCCTTGGAATAGAACCTAAAAATAAATTTCCCCTTTGGGATGAATAAAGGGAATTATTATTATCATTCATGTGGATAGAGTGGCTGAATGGGTAAGATGTCTCAGAAGGCTTCTCTTAGAGGAAGGAGTGTGATCAATTCCCGTCTCCTCCCCTTTAAATTATTTTTTTTCCTTTGCCTTCTATTATAGAATGTTGCAAATGTTAAATGTCCCACCCCCATTTTCTCTTTTTAATTTGTAATTGTATTTTTTTAAAATAAAAAATATTTGCTTTCTTGTCTTTGTAAAGAGCTTAAAGTATGTTTAGTGGATATATTGCGATATATAAACAAGCTCAAGATTTAAAATGTTTCAAATGGTAAATGAATGAGAGAGAGAGAGCGAGAGAGAGAGAGAGAGAGAGAGAGAGAGAGAGAGAGAGAGAGAGAGATTGGGAGAGATGTTTGTTTTGTTTTTAAGCGTTTTTTTATGGCGCTTGCAACACATTTAGGTCATATCGGCGCCAGTATAAAGGAGGAAAATGGGAAGGTAAAAAGTTCTAAAATTACAATTAAAATAAACAACAAGAAAAGGTAAAAGTAAAAGTAAAGGGGAATTGATTCAAATAGGGAATAGACGTCTAGATGTAGTTTTAGATTCCAAGAGTCAAGAGTGCACACTATCAAAGTACTTAGTTTGAGATAGGCACTTTGATAAAATTTTCAAACTCAAAATATCTTGATTTGACTCAGCCAGGGGGATGGGACTTGAAAAAGCATAAAATTTGATACCTTATTTGTTTCTCTACGACCTACGGTTCCAGAGATATTTATATTTTTCTACTGAAATTTTTGGTCAATTTTACAGAGAGAATCTGTGATCTCACCGCTGTCTCAAAACCAGCATCTCGCGGCGATCGGGAAATTTTGAGTCTTGCAGTCAACATGGCCCACTTATTGTTTTCAGTAATTTTGTTTCAATTAAAAGATAAATGGCAAGTGTTAGATATCATTTTAAAGGTCAGAAAATAAGCTTTATTTTCATATAAATCATTTTCATGTATGGAAAGTATGGAAAAAATTAAGGATAAATGAAAATGGAAAAAATATGAGGTTTTTGTCCTAAAAAGTGGGGTTGGTGGCGGGAAAAATAAAATAATGAGCGAGTGTATCAATTTTGATGAAATTTGGCAGAGATATTCTTCAATTAATTGTCTACCGATGTATGAAGTATAATTAAAATGTATCCATAATTTAAAAAGTTCTCATAATTCAAAAATTTATAAATTTTTATTACATACGTTTTCTAAGAAATACAATCAGGAATTGAGAATGAAATACACCGTTAGAAAGCTTGTTTTGTGCCCTTTATAATGATACCAAAATTAGTCACATAGGTTCACAAATAACGCCATGGTGACCAACACAGTAAAGGGTCAAAAATAAAGTTCCAAAAAACGAGTTTCACCTTACAGTGAGCCTATCGGCGGCCACTGGACTGGAGTTATCAAAGTGCCTATTTGAGACCACCTAAAAGTCTCATCCAGACAAAAGCACAGGTCCCCACTAATCACTAAGACTAAGGAGGAACACACTCAAATATTTACATATAATAAATAATACGGATGAGACTTTTACTTTTAGTTCTAGATTCTAATATTATTATATCTAGTTATAGACGTCTAGTCCTAGCATAGTTTTAGGTGATCTCAAACTAAGTACTTTTTGATATTGAGATCGTGTGCTCTTGGAATCTGCACCTGCTTCCTATTTTAACCAATTCTCCTTTGTCTTCCCTTTTCTTGGGTACTTAAATGGTAATTCTAGAACGTTTTACTAATCCATTTTGTTCATTTTTTTTTTTTTTTTTTACTGATGATACTACGATACTGGCACTGGTGGAGCCCAGTGGAGCTGAATACTGACTCTAGGTACATAGCCTATGTGTTGCTTGCAAGCGCCGTAAAACCCTTAAAAAGAAACAAGTACATGAATGCTTTAGCTGTATTTAAAAAACAAACATCTACTGCCACTCACAGATTAATGGACAACTCATAGGGCAAATACAAATTTTCTCCTAATATCATTAATTACATGTTACTTTTTTTCGCACTCGATGATCTCTCCTCGAAATCTGTTTGTAGATGGCACCGGAAGTTACGTCGAGAAGCACTAAATTCTTTCAAAACATGTAGAACCTGTGGACTTTGACTACGAAACGAAACAAGCTATTTTTATGAATTAAAAAAAAATGTTGATGCTATTGATGAAGATGATGATGATAATGATGATGATGATGATGATGATGATGATGATGATGATGATGATGATGATGATGATGATGATGCGTATCTTTAGAATTAGCTGCACAACGCACTTCAAGGAGACGATGTGGTCATGTGATATGACACTCGCTTTTGGATCGGCGCATAGTTGAGCATTGGAAAATGCTCTTTACTCACATTATCTTACCGTACTCAGGCGTAAAATGAGTAGGTACCTGTCAGAAAATGATTGTACTAAAGCTAACACGCGTCATGTCTGTTATACATGTTATGTGTTGCTGTTGGTAAGGGACTCTTTATAAATCCCGTTGAGCGCGTTTGGTGGATATTGCACTATATAGAAGCTCAAGTTCTATGTCAAGACGGGAAAAAAATACTAAAGAAGTAAGCTTGACTATCTGTCTCATTCAAGGTGAAGGGTCTCCGCCGGAGCAAAACCATGGGGGTTTCAATCCAGTTTTTTTGTTTGTTGGTTGGTTTGTTTGTTTGTTTGTTTTTTTTTTTTTGTTGTTGTTTTTTTTTTATGTTTTTAATGTTTGCTATTTGTTTTTAAGGGTGTTATGGTGCTTGCGACACATTTAGGTCATTTCAGCGCCAGTACAAAGGAAGTAATAAATGGGATAGTCCAAAAAAAAAAAGTGAATAGTTTTACAATTGAAAGCACACACACACACACACACAAACACACACACACACACACACACACATACACACAAAGTAAGACAACGGGGATGGTTCAAATAAGGAACAGATGTAGATTCCAAGAGCACACTATTAGTGTACTTAGTTTGAGATCACATAAACGTCTGATCCAGACAAAATATCAGGTCCCCACTAAGAGGAATACACTCAGATGTTTACATAACAATAATTTAGTTAAAGCAAAACAAAAGAATGTATCAGTACATAACAAAGAAAAAAAGTATCATCTCTCAAATCTTTAACTATACATTTGACTGTTTCTCTCACAGCCAAGGACTCCGGCCAGGGCTAGGACAAAATTAAGTAATCCCATTCGAAGACAAGTAAACAAAGCAAGTTGGAAAACAGATGTTGAAGGATTGAAGACACAGTAAGTGTCTCCCTGAAAGACAGGAACCAGAATGGCATGGACGTGTGTGTGTGTGTGTGTGTGTGTGTGTGTGCATATATATTATATATATATATATATGTGTGTGTGTGTGTGCGTGTGTGTGTGTGTGTTCTTGTGTGTGATGTGTGTGTACATGTGTGTGTGTATATTATATATGTGTGTGTGTGTGTGTGCGTGTGTGTGTGTGTTCTTGTGTGTGATGTGTGTGTACATGTGTATGTACTTGTGTCTGATGTGTTTATCTATGATCATGATATATTCTACGATATTGTTCTTGCTATAGATAGCCATGCTCAAAGCGCTTTACAAGGGGTCCCTGTCCAACAACAACAAGTAACATACAGAACGAAACATGACGCATATTAGGCGTTATTACAATTTTTTTGTGTGACAGAGACAACGCTGTCAACGGCCAGTTACTCATTTTACTCCTGAGTACGGAGAGAGAATATGAGTAAAGAGCCTTTTCCAAGGACTCAACTATGTGTCGAACGAGGCTCGAACCCAGGACCTTCTGATCCGAAAGCGAGTGTAAAACCACAAGCCCACATAGCCGTATAAATGAATAAATACATGAAAATAAAATTAAAAACAATTTCAATTTCACCGGAACCGACATGTGCCTATATACAGGTCTGATATCCAAATTTGTCATGGGTTCATTGTTGAAATGGAAATACTCTCAAACCAACAACAAAAATGTACATTACAACAATATTTAAAACGAGTCCATAATTTCGTTTTATTTTATCAGACCAGCTAATATGTTCAGGTAGACTGGAACCTAATAAAGTAAAGAAAATAAAAATAAAAATAAAAGAAAGAAAGGAAAAGAAAAACCCTCAAAACCAGTAACTTGAGCCCAAAACTTAGGTAAATAAAGATATGGCTTACCATTGGGTAATTATCTTTTGTATATAAAACGTGTATTGATTATAGATTGTAAATAAAGTTGACGGGGGAGAAAACGCCATTAAAATAACACATACGAGCTGTGTTACCGGATACCTACCGATCGTATAGGGATATTTATTCGTCTAACCCTCATTGCTGCTAACCAGACGATGTGTACTTATTGTTCTTTCTCATTCTGTTAGAATACTTCGTTGGAATACAATGTTAAAATACTCTATAAGACGACTCCGTTGGAGTATTCTGATAGAATGCTCCGTTGCAATACTCTCTTAGAATACTCCTTTGTAATATTCTGTCTGTCAGAATACTCTGTAAGAATGCTTTGTTAGAATACTCTGTGAGAATACTCTGTTCGAATACTGTATAAGAACACTCTATTTGAATATTCTGTTGAAGAATCATGTGTTAAAATACTGTTAGATTACTCTGTTAGAATACTATGTGGGTATACTTTGTTAGAACATTCTATAAGAATAATCTGTCAGAATAATCTGTTGGAATACTCTGTTAGCTGTTAGAATAGTCTGTTAGAACACTCTGTTAGAATATTCTGTAAGAATACTTTGTTAGAAGATTCTGTTAGAGAATATGTGTTAAAATACCCTGTTAGCAATTCTGTTAGGTTAGAATACAATGATTCATTCCGGGAATTAGGTAATATTATGTCTCTATTAAGAAATATTAAGATATAAATTTGGTGACTCTTGGGTTTGTTTATTCATTTCCATAAATTTCGAAGTGGGTTGATAAGTATTATTGCGTATTCCTCCTCCTCCTCCTCCTCCTTCTCCTCCTCATCAGCGAGGGTGTTTTTTTTTCTTTCTTTGCTTTTTAAAATCATTAATCATAGCTTTAAGAAGAAGAAGAAGAGGAAGGAGACGAGGAAGAAGAAGAAAAAGAAGGAGAAGAAGAAGGAGGAAGAGGAGGAGGAGGAGGAGGAGGAGGAGGAGGAGGAGGAGGAGGAGGAGGAGGAGAAGAAGAAGAAGAAGAAGAAGAAGAAGAAGAAGAAGAAGAAGAAGAAGAAGAAGAAGAAGAAGAAGAAGAAGAAGAAGAAGAGGAGGAGGAGGAGGAGGAGGAGGAGAAGAAGAAGAAGAAGAAGAAGAAGAAGAAGAAGAAGAAGAAGAAGAAGAAGAAGAAGAAGACGCCAAGTTGGTGATAATTGCATCATTTAGGCCCGTCCGGGATTTGACACCATGATACTCATCTTTATTCGTTGTTTTCATCTGGAACTCCTTTGTACCCTTGTTTTATCTACATTAAATTCAGTATCTTGTATTATCTATGTATTTTCCCTTTTGCTTTCAGGCGCGACGAATCAAAGAGACACTGATCGTTGTGAAGATAAAGAAATCAATGGACATCAAATCATATTTGTAAAAGTTCTATATCTTTAAGGGATAAAATGGATTTTCAACATTTTAAAGATGTTAAGTCACCAGGAAAGCAGGTCCACATTTTGAAACCCAAACCCAATAATTTCAACAACAACAATGCAAATAAAATGTCTTACATTAAGATGATTACAATTATAGCTCTCATTACTATTATTGTTTTTAGCATTTCTCATCACAATCAATCTTCATCTTCAACATCTGTACGGTTGGAAGAAAATTCATCTGAAGTTCATTCCCAATCATCCAATAATGCCGATAACTCTTATAGCTCAAGGGTATATTTGAAACCTGATCCAGAAGGAGTCGTTTTAGACGATCTTCAAGCGTACCGCTCCAATCTCCTTATCAAACGCCAACATGACGTTCGTGACGTGCAGATGCGCCCAGTGACGTTCAACATCAATATGTCAGATGTTATGGTTGTTCTTCACATCCAAAAAACAGGAGGCACGACCTTTGAAAACCATCTGGTTCAAAACACAAATATCCAGCCTCCATGTCGGTGTGACCATATGCACGGTGGAAGGTAAGACCAACAGCCGTTGATTAAAACGTTTACAGATTAGGGAATTCTCAAATCACAACAACTTCTTGCACACTTAATGTGCACCATTAAAAAAAAAATAAAGCATAGCAAATACTTAAAAAATATATAATTCCTTTCACTCATCCCATAAGGAAATTTGTCCATATGGTCTATTCCAAGGGAGGATTGGAATAACCCATACATCAGCTGCAATACAGCGCCACAAACTGAGCTAGGGCGAGGTGACTTGCCCAAGGCCACACAGCGTTGAGGGTATTCGAACACGTTACCTTTCGGGTACGAAGCAAAGACCCTACCGCTGAGCCACCCTGTCCACCATGCTGTACTTTTGGGTATAACATTTTATTAGACACATTCATTGACATAATGTAGGTAAATGTACTTGTAAAACAATATAAAGCCGCTTGTTCATTTACACATATAAACGACACACATGACCAGACGTTGTGCAATAGATAGAATGCGCTTG
>NC_088367.1:26068167-26080667 GCF_034508935.2 Berghia stephanieae
GGTCTTAAACTACATAACTAACGGCAGTCGTTTTGCATCAGTGGCATTTAACGGCGTCGCCCACTTGCACTGTGGTCGTGGTCCAGAGACAGCAGAGCACCAGGTTGAGCATTGCATTTTGACACGCAGCTGCCTCGTGGCTTCAGCGCGGTTTATGCTTGCCGGAAAGTTTTGTTGAGGTGGAGTAGATAGTCTTAACATTACAGTTCTTGTGCAAGATGTCGTTTCCATTCTGTGTTGCCCATAAGTCGGCGTAACTGGTAATTCGGAAAAAAATTAAGCGATGATGAACCTGATCAATGGCCGAATGGAGGACAATGAGGCTAAACTCTAGCCCCCCCCCCCCCCCCCACCTCCCAATTATTGTGTAAAGCTCTTTCCACACATTTTGCCACCAACCGATTTGTACATTTTACTTGTCATAATAAAGCGATTGATATTATATTATAGTCGTCCAGGACTTACTTTCTTTATCCTTATACTACTAATGACTCCTTTTTTTGTCTGCCGGTTGTATCGACGCCGATGTTTTTCCAGGCTTGGCCAGCCTTTTTAAGTTCTTCATCCATGGATCTTCTCTATGTGTCTTTGGGCTTGTCTCTCCGTCTTTTGCCATCGGAATCCAGCGGAGTGCTATTCTTGGCATCGGAGCAGTTGCCTCTATAATGGCAACATGTCTAAGCAATCTCCACCTGTGTCTCTTTATTGTTGCTGCTATACTCACTGTATCTGTCTCTTTCTCTTAGAGTTTCATTTCTAATTTTATTGGGCCAAAATATTGCCTAAAATTCTTCGGAGGAATTTGTTTTGAAAATATTTCAATTTATTTGTTAATGTGGTTGTTTCTCTCCAACATTCGCTGCCATACAAGAGAACTGAAAGGTGGGTTATCGGTTCAACGCTCAACTTCTACCCGAGGGAGGGTGGGTCACACTTTGGCCTCTCAATTCGATCTGTCCTACATTGTGACCTACCAGCAAAGCTCGCAAGATCACAGAGACACGCTAGCCCTCAGACCGCTGCAAGGTCCTGACCAATCGGATACGGTTGTCCATGAGGCTGTCTATAATGTATGAAATAAAAGTTTGGCATCAACTCATCCGAGGTCAACAAAGGATAGTATGCGGCGACGTCATTCGACTTAATGTTGTCGTTTTTAGGCAGTCAGAATTATGATAAATGTCTCTGGAATATAAACGTTAACGGTTACTTTTTTGTGTTGGATGCAATTACATCTATAACGAAATACTGCCATGACAAACAGACCTGTGTACATTTTACCGAATTGTATATTATTAATGTGTAATCTACCGTGCTCTGAAAGAGTTTTTTTTTTTAAAGTGTCAAGAAAACTCGTCCTTGAAACATCGATCGAATACAATGGTTGATTTTATTTAATATGAAGGACGAGTTTTCTGACCAACATTTTAAAAAAATGTATACTTTTTTCTAAGTAAAGGGCAGTGATATTTTTTCACCCTCTCTCTCTCTCTCTCTCTCTCTCTCTCTCTCTCTCTCTATATATATATATATATATATATATATATATATATATATATATATATATATATATATATATATATATATATATCCCCCCCCCCCCCCTTCCCGCTCTCAGACTCAAATGCCACTGTTGGAATGACAAAGGACAAGACTGGCTCTTCAACCGTCATTCTGTAGGATGGGCTTGTGGAGTGCATGCCGACTTTACAGAGCTTACCACATGTGTAGATAAATGGTACAAGAGTCAGGAGAACGAAAACCGAAAGAGAAAGTAAGTGAATTTAATTGAACGCTTATACTCTCGTACTCTGAAATAAAAAGATGTTTTAAATATTTTGGCCAAAAAACTCGTCCTTCAAATATCAATCGATTTAAATGAACCCCCTCGTGCGGCTATGTGGTCTTTTGGTATAACACTCACTTTCAAATCGGAAGGTCCTGGGTTCGATCCTCGCTCGGCGCATAGTTGAGTCCTTGGAAAAGGCTCTTTACTCGCATTCGCTCACCGTACTCTAATGTAAAATGAGTACCTGGCGTTGTCTCTGTCGGAAAAAAAAAAGTATTATGGCCTAAAATGCGTCATGCCTCTTCTACATGTTACGTGTAACTAATAAATAGAGGTGCCTAAATGAGTCAATAAAATGGAGATAAAGATAAAGGGAGTAAATCTGACTCATGAATGAACAACACAAAACAAACGACGTTTCGGCCCTTGGCCTTTATATTATTATGACAATCTTATATAAATATATATGTATTCTGCTTTTATTTGATAAAGGCCGAAACGTCGTTTGTTTTGTGTTGTTCATTCATGAGTCAGATTGACTCCCTTTATCTTTTCGTGTAACTGTTGGTCAGGGACCCTTTGTAAAGTGCTTTAGCACGTTTGGTGGGTGTTGCACGATATAAAAGCTCACGTTTATTTTGATTGTCAAAAACTCTCAAATCTTGAGTAGTTTGACAAGATGAGGGTCATTTTAATCGATCGATATTTGAAGAACGAGTTTTCTTGACACATTTAAAAAAACTCGTTGTTGTCAGAGTAACGCAGTGTAACAATTCATCACTATTTCAATGTCTATAATGAAACTTACTACAATACTATTGGTATCTGCATATTTTGCACTGAATTCTATATGTTTTGTAATGTAAATGTTACTTCTCGAAGCTCGAAGAAATAAATAACAATGTGAAATTGGATGTAAGCTTCCACTTAATTACGAAAACAGATAAAATGGACGTTTCGGGTTTCCCCTTTATCAACAAACCAGGATAAATGAGACACTACAGACACATTATCTCATTCGTCTGTAGTGTTTCATTCATCCTGTTTTGTTGATAAAGGGGAAACCCGAGATGTCCATTTTATCTGTTTTCGTAATTAAATTGAAGCTTACATTCAATTTCACATTGTCATAGAAAAATATTTTGCGAACTTAGATTCAAATTACATTATCTATAGATATTCAGCAGATGACTTGACAAGGGAGTTGTTAAAATCCATGGATAACATTTGAATTTGGATATCTTTGGTGGAAGCATGAGATGACGTTTTACATAGTTCTCCTCGCCTCTTTGCTGTGATGACAGCGCTTTTTTAATGAATATTTTTGTTATTCCGCCAACATTTAGCATAACAATAATGTTTCAATCACATAATCTTACTGTGTAAATCTATTGTGCCAAATTGCCTTATCAGGCTTGTTATCTCCAGACGTCATTTCTTTGTAGGTACCACTATGTGACACTTATACGTGACCCCGTGAACCGTTTCCTGAGCGAGTGGCAACACGTGAGACGGGGTGCCACCTGGAAGGAGTGCCGTCTCCACTGTGACGGGAGGGATGCTACGCTAGAGGAGGTTCCTTTCTGCTTTCGCAATGGGAACTGGTCCACGGTTTCTTTCGAGGAATTTCTGCAATGTCCGTAAGTAGACGATAAAAAGACACAAGAAATATTGAACTAAATAAAATAAAACATAGCAAGAGAAAAGCAATTGTGATAAACAAAGCTAAAATGGTTTTTAAAAGAAGGAAAGTAAAATGAAGATATACATTTTTTTTTAAAAAGAAAGAAGGAAACACAATCGAACGAAGAACTATGAGCTTTTTTATTTGTGAAAATGCTCTGTACTGTCATCTCTTTTTTATCAGAAAAAATAATAAAGACACAACTTATAGTAACATCAGTAATACAAATTTGATTCGGCGATCACACATTATTGACAAAGTAATTTATTTTTTTATTTGGCATTATTTTTCGTCAGACACAACACGGCGTTCAACAGACAGACCCGGATGCTGGCAAACATGAGTTTATCAGACTGTTATAGAATCAATTCTAACAAATCTAGGTTTGAAAGGGATGAAATCATGCTACAGAGTGCAAAAGACAATCTTAGAAGATTCTTTCACTTTTTTGGAATTCTGGAATATTCCTACGAATGTCAAGGACTTTTCCAGATAGTCTTCAAAGGGTTAAAGTTTAATAAAATATTATCTCCAAAACGAG
Organism: Berghia stephanieae; assembly: GCF_034508935.2. Taxonomy (NCBI): domain Eukaryota; kingdom Metazoa; phylum Mollusca; class Gastropoda; order Nudibranchia; family Aeolidiidae; genus Berghia; species Berghia stephanieae. The sequence continues at coordinate 26,072,182 of NC_088367.1, forward strand.
GCTCTCTAGGCATGAACTACGTCATGTTGTCAGAAGACAGCTGGAACAGAATAATTGAATTGAACTCTTTGGATATTCGATTATATCAATACGCCAAGGATTTATTTTTTCAGCGATTGAAGAAAGCCCGAGTCCCCGTGGAGAAAAAGACGCATGAATGCAAGTATGTCGCAGATGGGTTTACATACACAACTGTTGAAATGTAGAAATTACTACCTTAGTGAAAAGGACAATGTAACAATACAATATTTAATGTAAATCTGTATATGTCCATCATAATAAGTGATTTCTTGTATGTTTGTCTTTTAGGGTTTTACGGCGCTTGCGACATATTTAGGTAATTTCAGCGCCAGTAAAAAGGAACATCATGGGATAGTAAAAAAAAAAAAAAAACTAGATTGCAATTAAAGCACACAAGAAATGTAAGACAGAGGGGAATGGTGCAAATAGGGGACATATGTAGATTCCAAGAGCATACCATCAATGTACTAAGTTTTAGATCACCTAAAAGTCTCATCCATACACAAGCATAGGATACGATTAAGAGGAACACAGTCAAATGCTTACATTATACATTTAAAACAACAAATATAATAATACATAACAGAAAGATGCTTTACAAGAAAAAAATACCATCTACCAAAATTAACACTATGCATTGGACTGTTTCCCTCTCAGCCAATGACACTGGCCAAGGCCAGGAAAATACCAAGTTATCCCTTTCCAAGACAAAGAGTGAAAGCAACTCGGAAAACAGATATTATAGGGGATAGAGCAGACGGCGTGACCTCCTGCCCACCACGGGAGGTCAAAGACCCCACCTACCATTATATGTGGCTAATCGTCTCAAACAGGATTGTGTCAGGGTGTACAATATGTCAAAAAGGGACGGTATCGATGTATCCTTATATGCAGGTCTGAAATTCGAACCCACTTTTGGGCCTAGTAATGTAATGGACAATATTGTGCGTCACAGTTTGGAATTTCCATGACAACAATGAGCCAATAAGGAATTGGGTTGTCAGACTTGCCAATAAGTGCACGCCAGAAGGAATAGTTGACCAAAATTGTGAAATTTTTAGCCTTTGGTGCTTTTCGAACCTACATAATATATTCTTATTAATAGAATATTAGATTAACAAATAAATAAATAAATAATATATATATATATATATATATATATATATATATATATATATATATATATATATATATATATATACACGTGTGCTTGTGTGTGTATTTCTGTGCATACCGTTTAAAACTACACACACACACACACACACATATATATATATATATATATATATATTTATATATATATATATATATATATGTAGTTTTAAAAGGTATGCACGGAAATACACACACGCACACGTTGACACATTCAAACATATATACATACACATACGATATTATATATATATATATATATATATATATATATATATATATATATATGCCTACACAAGCATGTATTTGCGTGAGTGTTACTTTATACAAAAATGAGAAAAATAAAATGAAATAATTAATATTTTCCATATAAATTTAGTTTATATTGTATGCATTGTATATTATCTTATTTAAGACTGAAAACGAACTTATCTTTTAAATCTCTCATTCAATAATACATACTCGTAATTACACAATCTCAAATAGTATGGTATATAACATTTACAAACTGTTTTTTTCGACAGTTTGCTAGATGTAATTAAAACAAATATATCCATAAGGCGATGTAAATTTAAAACAAACAATTATTGAACAGTGAAAGTATTGAAAAATCTTCACGATTGCATCATAATCATACAAAGCTCATAGTATAATGAAAAAAAAAATCATACCTAAATCTCAGATAAATTAATTCTTTGTCAAACATGATTTTAAATTGATTCATAGAACACGCATTTTTTTATGTCAACATTTACAGATTATTTTACAAATCAAAAATCATAATAATATATCCCAGTTTCCTTTTCAATAGAGGTCAGCTTCATTAATAGTCATGTGACAATACTTGACTGACAATACGATTCAATAGTCTGATGTCACGTCCGCCCAGCAACTAGCAGCTTGGTTCTAAACAAAGAAAATCCGTCCTTTTTATTCTTCATGCTAGCTAGAACTTTTTCACATGTCGTATGATCAGAATGTATAAAAGTCAAAACATGATCAGATTTATAATGTTTTTCTCCTCTGGATACTTTTATGCTCGTCGGAGAAATATTTCATAAGGGCGGTGATGAAGATAATAGCTTCCGCTATTGTTCCGAGAGTTTAGAATCAGTTCCTATGCGTCATTATGAAGGAAGTGATGTCACGACTGTTGAACCCTATAGCTGATTAACACGCATCCCTGAATAATTCCAAATTTCACCAATGATAATATAATTACAATTATTGGTTTATTTGTTATTAGCAGCAAACCCACTACATTTTCGATATAAAACGAAATTACTGTCATGTATATTATCATTTCCGCACTAGGCCCTACTGAATCTGACCCTCTCTCTGCCGCAGTCATTTATTATATTAATCTACGTGCACTTAATTGCATACATGTCGATATCAATCTTTTTTAAATTGCTAGGTTAGGTGTGAAAATTAATATCTAAATATTGTGCTGTTATTTCGTATTTTTGTATTATATGGGTTTAATACAATGTCAAAAAAACAAAAATGCCAAAAAGTCAAACCCAATTTATTGTTCATACTAAACGGCTTAAAAAATACAAACATAAAACACAATTTTTGGAATTTGGCATTAAAAACGCTAAATTGACAACCCTGATTCCCCGCTTCTTCTCAGTTTTCGGTTTAAAATAGGAGTCGTAAATCTTAGGGATCGAAAAAAAAAACTGATTTAAACATTTACATGTCATTGTAAAATTGACCTATCGCTAAAAATCTGACGTCTGCATCAGAAGAATAAAAATGCTAATTAACGCAATGGATAATTTTCCTAGCAGAAAACACTTGGGTTTCCCTGTGGACGACACACACACACACACACACACAAACACACACACACACACACTCACGCACACACTACTTTTAGAAACGTGTTTCATAAGTCATTTATGTTATTACTAGTGGTATAAGCCTGCAATCTTTACTTTGATTTTGCTTGTGTTCGAACTCTGCTTGTAAAGGAGTGAAATATTTCTCAAGCAGAATCAAACGATTTTTTTGGGTGCAGTTTGCATGTTGTGGTTTTACTAGCAACCCGTCGGTTGTCGGCGAATTCATAAAACCGAAAACCTAGTGACGTAACTTCAAGTGCGCTCCCCGGTATACTTCCTTTACTGCACTCGACCAAATGCATTAGACCAATTTTTCTGAGAAAATTTACTCCAAAATTCCATTTCTAAAATGACTGTGATCTCGTCAAAAATTCACCTACCGGACAACTCGTTGAAATCATGGATTTGAGACCTCTGGACAATTCGAAGGTCATTTAAATCGGCTGGTAATTAGATGTAAAAAAAATTCTTGCTATGTAAATAACAATAAGAAAAATAGGAATAAGAACCGCCCCGCCCCACCCCCTTCCCAAATATTTTTGCCAGGGTGATGAATTATTCCGTGTTTCCATAGATGAGATGTTGTAATGGTATAAGGGGGTGGTGGTGGTGGGTGGGGTGAAACAGGTATTGTAAAGAGCGAATGATATTGATATTGACCATATTACAGTGTTGCACTTTGTTCAATCAAGGTCTAGATCAGTAATTTGATGAACGATATTATTCATAACATGAAATATATGACTCTTTACCGGGAAAAGCTTATTTTCTTGTAGTCCACTCAGGTTTAACTCTCCTCCGGAGCCGCTATGAGGAAAGAAAGTCATTAGTTCGTTGTCAAGCAAGTTGCTGTACACAGCAGCACCGCTACTTCCAGGGCAAGTGTCAATATCGTAAAAGATCTTGGCATGTTGAGGATGAAATGTTTCATTCTGGAATTCTAAACCGTCTGGTAAGATCATCGATTCTCCAACAGCGTTGATGATTTTAGTTCCTGAAGGAAACGTAAAACGCCCTCGACTTTCCTTGTAATATCGCATTGCATATATTGCATCAGAGGGGAGTATAAATTTCACTCTAGATGGAATTACAATACTGTTCTGTCGGTCTGTCTGGGACATGTTACAACCAAGTGGATTGGAATCATCAAACGCTTCGACCATACTCTTTAACATCTCTTCCAATCCAAAATGTTTCAATGTTGTTTGTGTTTGAACATCCAACCCTTCCAATGTCTTTTGCATTGTGCTTTGCACAGCATCGTTGATATCACCATCTTCTGAAGAATCATCATCCTCATAACTTTCGTTACAAACTTCGTTGTCAGCATGATATGATACATCGCCTGTAACATCATTCGTAGAGTTGTTCTTGCTATTCAAACTTTTTTCCACCCCAATGGCAAAACCCTGTTGAAAAACATTCCCAAACAATTCTTCGAACAGTGACTGCTGTTGGTTATGAGATAATGTTTGGTCTAGCATTGTAGGCACCGTTTCTTTCAATGATTCTAGAATAGGAACTACAAATTCATCATTCAATCCATATGCATCAACTATTTCGGTGAAAAGATCAATCGAATCTTCTTTCATGGACGGACTAGGTTCTTTCATGTTAAATCCGTTATCGCTGCATTGATTTGAAGTTTGAATCGATGAATTTAGACCTGGTAGAATGCAGTCAATCATTTTCAAAGGCATCATTTGGAGTGGCACCTCTGAATCTTTTAGATTGTCTCTTATCAACTTCATCGAGGTAACTGTGTCGAAAGAACTATGACTGAATTCAGATGCAGTAGCATTACGCTTTATGCATTCATCATATAATTCACTGTATGCCCCCTTTACTGTTTTCTTTCTTTCGTCATTTTTTGAGTTTGAGACGTGTTCCAATTGATCATCTATAGCGTTATTTTTCCTCGGGGAAGGAGCATCAACAATTGCAGACTGAAAAAGATTCTCAAGTATTGACATTAGAGGATTTTGACTTGCTTCCTCTTCACCCTTTAATTTCAGTCCATCACTTACCAAGCAATTCATATTCGATCGTCTATTTAGGAAAGATGTCAGCGAAGCAAAACTTTCACCACTTAATTCCTTGTCTGAATTGTTTGAACTGATGTGACATTTGGTGCCCTCTGGTAGGACTATCGGGGTGCAAGTCTCGTATCTAGGTTTTACAGGCACTGTCAAATGCAAGACTTGTCCAAACGTGATCCTTTTACTGCACCCATGAGGATGAGACACAATGACCCCTTCAGGGGGGAGAGTAGTTGAATACCAATGCGGTAGGTTGAGAGCATTTGGAGAAGTTACACCGAGAATTGTCTTCACAGTTTTGCTGTCATGAGTAACGCACACTACTTCGCAGACGTCGGATTTATACATGCTGTCATGTGACGTGTTTGAACCATCTACACAATATCCGTATAACGTTTTGACACCTTCTGAGTCGACAGAATCGAAAAAACAGTCAATAGTTGCTTTCTCTGCTTCGGAATCGTCATATATGACATGAGTAGCCGTACTGATTGTTATCAAATAATATTCTTTCATTGGATTGTCCGATTTTACACACAAATGACACGGGCATGGTTTGTCCTTGAGGGGTTCCGAGGAAAGAAGTCTATTGATACTCCCAGTACCGTATCGTACTACTCTTTTGTTGCCGCGATACTTTGAAAATGGATAAGATGCTTTGCTATCGGAGAAAACATCCGGTCGATTAGTACTGGTGTATGCGACTCGTATTCTAACTGTTCGGTCAATTTTTTTCTGAATTAAATCCATGTTTTCTTCTGTTTGGAGTTCTTTGGGGAGGTTTTTCATGCTGAATTCTGATACAGGGATAAAATTGAGGTGTCCAGGGTTCTTTATGCAACACTTATGCCGTGTGTCCAGTTCATCGCCTTCAATCTCCCCTTCAATCTCCCCTTCAATTATTACTTCACATTCTGAAACGACTGTGGAATAAAATATTGGGTTATACTGTAAGACATTTAAAGATCAATAATATACATACCATTGCACATTATTTTAAAATATCTCCCGACGACGGAATAGCTTACATATAAAACAAAGGAAATGGCATGTAACCTGGTAGGCGTTTGCATAAAGACAACGCTGCTTTTCAAGAGCGGGGCCTCAGAATTTTAATTTCATCTTCTTTAGGACGACTTATTAAATGTGTTCAAAATGCATTTAATAATGTTATACCGTCAGGGAGATTAATTAATTTATACTACAGCCACACACAAGGCAACGGATAGCAATTTTTTTCTTTACCTATATTAAGTTTTTAAAAAAAAAGAAAAGGAAAAAGAAAAAAGAAAAAAAAAACAACCCAAAAACAAAACAAAAACAAAACAAAAAACAACAAAAACAAAACAAAACAAATAACAAATAACCAGAAACAAACAAACAAACGAAATAAAAAACATTGAGCATTTATTTAGAGCAAGATCCACTAAACGCACTCAAGGCGCATGGTCCCTCGCTAACAGTAACACTTAACATGTAGGACGAAAAATGACGCCTGTTAGGCGATATCACAATTTTGTTTTTCAATAGAGACAACGCTGTTAACCAGGTACTCATTTTACACCTAAGAACATTGAGAGAATGTGAGTAAAGAGCCTTTTCCAAGGACTCAACTATGCGCCGCTCAGAGCTAGACTCAAACTCTGGACCTCCAGGTTTCGAAGGCGAGTGTCATACCTCAAGCCACATAGCAGGACTAAATGTTATCAGTAATGATAAGTATTCAAGGTCAGATCACGCATATTTTAGATTAAGCATGATTATAGAATATGAAATGATCAAAGAACCACTCATACATAAAGTATTATAGTTGTCAATGTTTGAAATCAAGTGTCTTACATTCTACGTCTTTGGGGAGTCCCGACACATGTTGAATTATGTCCTCATCTGAAAATTGAAACAAATCAAAATGCCTTGTTAAATAATTGGAGATAAAGATAAAGGGAGTTAATCTGACTCATGAATGAACAACACAAAACAAACGACGTTTAGGCCCTTGGCACACAGAATACATATATATTTATGTTAGATTGTCATAATAATATAGGCGAAAATTTGTAAATGTGTGCGTGCGTGTGTGTGTCTCTGTGTGTGTGTGTGTGTGTGTGTGTGTGTGTGTGCAATGGACTCATTTAGGCACCTCTATTTATTAGTGTTAAATAATCACACGATGATAAATGGATTCAAATATTCTAGTTTACCATGAATGAGTTCAGCCAAATAAAAACGAATGATTAACTCTCTCCTTACTAGCCATTTTCAGGATTTTTTCCCAAAGCTTCACACCCAACTAACACAAAAATATATTTTTTATCACTCAAACACAATAGCAGTAAGTTCTTGCGATACATAATTTCTTTAGAAAAACATGTTCTACAACACACCGTTCATTTTCTTTAAATTTTGTGATGTACAAAAGAAGTTTGAATAAGAAAAATGTTGGTTGTATCGTAAAGAATGTGACGATTTTCCTATAGGTGGTAAAGAGAGGGTTAAATGAAGATAAATTAGTGGACTGATGTGAATAGATGGAGTGACTCCATTATGTTAATTAATATTAATAATGTTAACTTTTACGAAGTAGATAAATAAATAAGATAAACAAACTATATCCGTTGTAAACAAAGCACGTGGAGTTGGATTTTATCAATAGTTTTATAACAATTTTTGTAAAGTTAAACGGATAACAATAACATTGATTGCTACACCCAGCTATCAGAAAGAACATTCCGACATATAAGATTATAGAGTTAAAAAAACAACAAAAACAACAACCAGTCGAATTAACTCAGGACTCTAACCAATCCCCTTTTTGTGTTATTATAAAATATGTAAGAAAAAGGATACATTTAAGAATAAATTTATAAAAATATTACGTTAGACACGACATACCTCGTCCTGTCTCGCAATCTTCTGGATTTCTAGCCGCCATTTTCAATAGGAAAATCCCTTGTTTAGATCTGACAATGAAATGGAAAAGTGAAATAAATAAGAGTCATTGTTACAAAGGAAATACATATTTTCGTTTAAATCAATTTTACCAAGAGCTTGACTCGAATGGAAATCTTTGAGTACAAATCATTAAAAGCTTACATTTTCATGGGAAATCCCTTTGACATCGGATGTTCAGTTGATTATTTATGGATATTGAGAACAATGGGCTTCTCAAACCTTCTGCACTCTGGATTTTATCACTATCCCTTTTGTCTGAAATAGGCTTCAACAGTCATGACGTCACTTCCCTCGTAATGACGCATAGTAACTTAATAACTGGCTCTAAACTATCGGAACAATGGCGGACGCCCTTATAAAATATTTCTCCTACGAGCATAAAAGTGTTTCCAGAGGAGAAAAACATTATAAATATGATCATGTTTTGACTTTTATACATTCTGATCACATGATATATGAAAAATTCTAGCCA
>NC_088367.1:26085667-26093006 GCF_034508935.2 Berghia stephanieae
TGTTCCAGCAAAACCTCAATGGATGATTACTTCAAACAAGGAGCCAAATACATAGGGCGTACACCAACTTCACTTCCAACAACATTGAATCAAGATCTCAAAAAATATCAATAATTTAGAAACAACAACTGAAGAACTGATTTCAACAACACAAGGAAACACCCAATTGCCTAAGCAACTTAACAAACAAATTACTAACTGGATACAAGAAACAAACTGACACATTCGAAGTAACACACTGTCATTCACGACAAGCCTCTATAGATACAGCACAGCCATATTCATGGGAAAAAGTGCTTCATGATTTTTATTAGGTAATGCAAAAGAGAAAAAAGGTAATCAAATAAAAACCTCTTTTCGTTATCACTTCCATAGAATATGAAGAATGTGGCCCGTATGCATTATTATTATTATTATTATTATTATTATTATTATTATTATTATTATTATTATTATTATTATTATTATTGTTATTATTATTATATTATTATTATATTATTATTATTATTATTATTATTATTATTATTATTATTATTGTTATTATTATTATTATTATTATTATTATTATTATTATTTTATTATTATATTATTATTATTATTATTATTATAATTATTATTATTATTATTATTATTATTATTATTATTATTATTATTATTATTATTATTATTATTATTATTATTATTATTATTATTATTATTATTAATGATAATTATTTATCCTTAATATCTATTCCCACTTTACTCAATTGCAACTGTGGGTCATCGACACACACACACACACACACACACACACACATATATATATATATATATTATATATATATATATATATATATATATATATATATATATATATATACATACATATAAGAACACTCTTCGGTCGACAATAAGTCTGAATCGTCTGGACAGAATAATGTGAGTGTTCTTATTTATTTTATAATATGCTCTAATCAATATTATCGAGCACTCTCGCAACTACAAGTTTATATATATATATATATATATATATATATATATATATATATATATATATTATATATATATATATATTCTGACCAAAATGCAAGAAAAGAGTATTATCCATGAACATCAACCCGTGGTGAAATGGACGAATCGCGCATAGTGTAACGGTGTCCGTGGAATCCCAACAGCTGGTGTAAAGCACGGTCAGTGTTACTGGTCTGGTGTTACAAGAAGAGGAACGACAATGATAATGCAAAACTGAACAAGTTTGAATGAAAGGTACCAGACGGTCAGTGTTACTGGTCTGGTGTTACAAGAAGAGGAACGACAATGATAATGCAGAACTGAACAAGTTTGTATGAAAGGTACCAGGCTAATCAAGAAAAATAAAGCACCAAATTGTTAAATGTATGTGTTGTTTGATGCAAGCGAAGGCTCACAGCTAAAACCCTCGTGAAGAATATAGGAATAAAAATTTTCCCAACTATCGGGAGCCTCTGTGGTGTAATGGTAGCCCGGCTGACCGGTATTCAGGTCTTATGTTCGATCCCCAGTCGAGATCGACTTGTTTTTTTGGGGGGATTATTTTTCTTCTTGTATTTTTCTTTCTTGCTTTGTCTGGCACCTTTCATACACACTTGTCCAGTTCTTTGTCTCACACCGGTGCCTGCTCCTTAATTTCTTAATTCGATAATGATAATACAGCCACATTCTGAAAAAAAAAGATCATTTAAAAGTTTTGGACAGGAAATTCGGAAACTTGATTAATGAGAATGAAGACATTAAATGGAGAAAAATGCTAGCTCAAACTTCGGTCAGAGAACTACACAACGTTTAGAACAGGACGAACATCATTAATGAAAATTAAAGAATACGTCTTAAAGAAGCGCTAGTGCTGCCAATCCTTATGTACAAATGTGGTACGTGGGTTCTTACAAAAAAGAATTTGAACGCCCTGGACTCCCTTCATCGCAAACAATTGAGACGAGTTACTGGGGTGCATTGGCCAGACAAAATCAGTAATACGGATGTATATGACAGATGCAGGGGACAACCAGTCAGTACGCGATCGATTAAAACGACCCTCATTGTGCCAAACACGCTCAAACTTGGGACTTCAAAGAAATATTCAAGAAAGTCCCAAGTCTGAGAGTTATTGAAAAGATGAGGTTTATTTAAATCGATCGATATTTGAAGGACGAGTTTTCTGGTCAAAAAATTATCTGTGTATTTTTTTAAATGATTTTTTTTGTGGAGAGCACGGCAAAGCAAACAACACAAGTCATTGTAAATGAAAGAATTAGATTTAAAACGAGAATATAACCCATCGTCTCAAAACAATTTAATGACAAAGATTTGAACAGAAGGTCTGAGGTTCGATCCCCAGTCGAGGTAAATTAATTTTTTTTGGATCTTTTTATCTTCTGTATTTTTTCCCTTGCTTTATCTGGCACCTTTCATACACACTTGTTCAGATCTTTATCTTACACCGGTGGCTGCTCCTTAAATTCTTAATTTGAAATCTTTTATGACAGGGTGGGTATTAATTTTTTGTTTCAAAACATTCAAATTGGATCAGTTTATATTGTTGTATTAAGAGGGATGAATTTAGATTCTGTAGCAGTTAACTGCCGTTTTCTGGGGAAAAAAAAACGTATTTAGAAATTTGGCCAGAAATCTCAAGCTTCAAATATCAATGGATTAAAATGACCCTCATCTCGGCAAAACGCTCAAACCTGGGACTCTGTGAAGTCATCCTTATAAAAATCCCAGGTTTGAGAGTTTTTTCCGAGACGAGGGTCATTATCTAGATCGATCGATATATGGCCAAATTTTTAAACGCGTGTTTTTTGTTTAAAGTAAGACAGTTAATTGGTTATACAGACGATTAAATTTCGTATGTCTGTTTATCTTAACTCGAAACCTCATAATTAGTTGGTATATGGTTGATTCCGACATGAAACCACAAGCAGGTTGTGGGTGACGAAGGGGACAGGAAATGAAAGGATAATTATTACGGATACTGATGCTATCCCAATACCAACGGTATAATATTGTTTAATTGATCACAAAGGAATACCCAGGGATCGGAGAGAGAGAGAGAGAGAGAGAGAGAGAGAGAGAGAGAAAGAGAGAGAGAGAGAGAGAGAGAGAGAGAGAGAGAGAGAGAGAGTTTGAGAGGGGTGGAGGAAGAGAAAGAGAAAGTAAGCGAGAGAGAGAGAGAGAGAGAGCGAGAGAGAGAGAGAGAGAGAGAGAGAGAGTATCCAATGATTGATTAATATTGTGAAAGCAACAGTATGTATGGTTTCCAGTTGCTTTTTATGCATTTAATTGTAAAAGGTTTAATTTCATGAAGTACAATTGGTAAAAATTGGTTGCACAACACGGACTAAGCAGATACCTATGACGGTCAGTAAATTGTGTCTATGGGATACCAACAGCTGGTGTGGCGATCTCAGTACTGCTGTACTTTGGAAAAACCCATATTAAAAAATTTGGCCAGAAAACTCGTCCTTCAAATATCGATCGATTTGAATGACCCTCATTTTGGAAAAAAAAACAACCTCTCAAACCTGGGACTTTGCAAAGTCCCAGGTTTGAGAGTGTTTGCCAAGATGAGTGTAATTTAAATCGATCGATATTTGAATCACGAGTGTTCTGGCCAAATTTTTAAATATAGGTTTTTCCAGAGTACAACCGAGTAGCCACGAGTTGTCCAAAACGACCAAAGTGTGGGACAGTTCGAGGCACGATTTAGAAAGACAATAATATTATAAGGACGAAATTTCGAAAAGAATTAAATGCCAAATTTTGTTTTTTCATCCCGGAATAATGAGAAGTTTTTAAAACAGGGGAGAAATCTTGTTAAGCATATTAAACACATATTGGAGGCTATGAGTGCGGCTATGTGGTCTTGTGGTATGACACTCGCTTTCGGATCGGAAGGTCCTGGGTTCGAGCCTCACTCGGCGCATAGTTGGGTCCTTGGAAAAGGCTCTTTACTCACATTATCTCATCGTACTCAGGTATAAAATTAGTACATGACCGTTAACAACATTGTCTCTGTTTGAAAAAAAATGTATTATCGCCTAACAGGCGTCATGTCTCGTTCTACATGTTACGTGTTGCTGTTGGTTATGGACCCTTTGTAAAGCGCTTTGAGCACGTTTAGTGGATATTGCTCTATATTATTATAAAAAAGCTCAATCTCAAGTTAAGAGGCTGCCAACCAACGACTATGGTCAAAGATCTATGACTTGGCAGCTAGCCACCCAGTGGTATTTGAGATTTTTAAATATTACCGTAATATCCACTAAACGTGCTCAAATCCTTTTACAATGGGTTCCTAACCGACAGCAACACGTAACATGTAGCATGAGACATGACGACTGTTAGGCGATATCAGATCACACAGATTTGGTGGCCATCATTTTCTAATACGGTTTAGAAGGCACAGAGCATCGGATTCTATGTTTGCATTGAGAGGCAGCAGGGGACTGTAATAATAATAAGTATTGAATTTTTAAAAAAAATGAACACATCTTTAAAATTTTTTTTTTAAATTGAGCTTTTATATGGCGCAATATTCACTAAATGTGCTCAAAGCGCTTTACAAGGGGTCCCTGGTCAACAGCAACATTTAACATGTAGGACGGAACATAACGCCTATTAGGCGAGATTACAATTTTTCCGACAAAGACAACGCTGTTAACGGCCAGGTACTCATTTTACACCTGAGTACGGTGGTTAATGTGAGTAAAGAGTCTTTTCCAAGGACTCAACTATGCACCGAGCCCGAGGCTCTAACCCAGGACCTTCCGATCCGAAAGCGATAAAAGATAAAAGAAAACAAACTATAATTTACGCGAAAAGTTAGGACATGGGGCAAAGTTTTCTCCTTGGCTGAGAGAGAGAGTTTGATCCTGAAATGTTCCACGTTCCTAATTCAATTTGTTCTTTTTAAAGCTGTCATATTCCTATATTGTTCAATATTATTAATTGTGACTACACATTAGCTTCTTATTATGTGGAGATCTGAACATCGCTTAAAATTGCGATCAGTTGACATAGAAAAGATAAATAGCCCTCTTGGTGATAATTTGTTAAAAATAACCAAAAATCAAACAAACAAAAATGAATAAAAACAAATATTTATCATAAGCTGAGACGTTTTGTCATCGTCTATCTGTTGAGATAGTCTTGGAACAAAATCAAAGCTATAATATGACAGTCGCTATAGAATTTCATAAATAAAGCCCATTTTTGAAAAGGGAGGGTGGGGGGGGGGGGATCTGGTAAAAAACCCCATTAAAAACAAAATCAACCCCCCCCCCCCCCCCCCCCAAAAAAAAAAAAAGAATACATTACAATACAAAACACAAACAAACAAAAAAAAAGGAAAAAAAAGAGCAACAAGCAAATAGACAAAAGAAATAACAAAAGCAAAATACCCCTCACCTTTTCCTAAAAAAACCACAAAGAAAAATAAAATTTAAGCATTTCAATAACAAATATATTCACTAAACTTGCACCACTTAACATAATATAGGACAAGACATGACTCCTGTAAGGCGAATTTATAATTCTCCTTACCAACCATAGGAAAATCGTCACATTCGTTACGATGCAACCAACCGACACTTTTCTCATTCTGATCACAAAATTAAAAGAAATACATAGATTACAGCAATAAATACTAAACACTGTGTTGTAGAGCTCACTTGTTACTTTTTGTTTGATTAAGCAAAGTCTATTTTGTGTTAGGTGGGAGTGAATTTTCGGGGGAAATTCTAAAAATAGCTGGTAAGGATATATTTAACACCTGACTACTGCGAGAGAATGTGAGTCAAAAGTAGACTATTCGAATGACTTAACTTCTGCGCCACCATAGAGCGGAATTCATCCCACTTTTTTGTGTGCAATGTTCATAGGAGTCAATAATTTCTTGCTACTCTTATGATAGAATTTCACTCTATCTTAAAGCATTTTCCACTAGAACTTAAGAGGCCCAGCTACCTAATCACTGATTTAAGGTGTGTGAGAGGGATTATAGCACCCCGGCCTTTCTTCCCCGACTCTGCCCGGATTCGAAACCGGCTTAGATATCTATCCATATACTTAGTTGGAGATCACCTAAATGTCTTATCCTGACACAAGAACTGGTCCCTGCTAAGAGGAACACACTCAAATGTTTACAAATTATATGTAAATCAAAAATAAAACAATGCATAACAGAGATATGATTTACAAGGGAAAAAAATATCATCTCCCAAAACTATAACTATACATTCGACTGTTTACCTCCCAGCCAAGAACTCCGACTAGGGTCAGGACAAAACCAAATAATCTTATTCCAAGACAAAGACAGAAATCAAATTGAAAACAGATACAGGGGGAAAGAAGACAACACGTATCTCCCTGCCCATCCAGTCACAGCCGTTAGACATTTATTTCCCTGTATTAATAATAATAATATATCTTTATTGTCCCCAAAAAAGTGGCAATTTGTCATTTGGTTACACATTTATAACAATACAATATTGACATAGACACACTCACACAAGATGCACACTAGTAACATAGTAGTTATCGTAAAAAAAAAAGAGATCACAATGCCGCATTAGCCAGTTAACCGTCATACTCTGAACAAAAAACCCATCGATTTCATTATACATTTTTAAATACATGTTTTTCCAGAGAATGGGAGGGGGGGGGGGGGTCCCGATAGCTCAGTTGGTAGAGCACTCGCTTCACAATAAAGGGGACCGAAATCGATCTCGGGTGTAGTCGAGTTCTTTTTTCTGTTCTGACCAACCCCCCACCCCACCCTGTCCACTGTCCACCCAACAGTAAATGGGTAGCTGGGTCTGTTAGATCTGGCGGAAAGTACTTTGCGATAGACTAACGTCCTATCCAAAGGATAGCAAGCAATTGCTATTGTCCGTTTCACGATATTGAAACCGGGATAAATTCCGGCTCCTCGTCTTATTATACATTTATTTTCCAGAATTTCTCATTTTCCATTTGCAACCTTCTGCCATAAAACTCATTGTGTTTCTATGCCAGAATGTGTTAATCGTTACCAAAATGAGAAACTGTGACATTTGGATAGAAATCAGAATATGTACAACCATGATAAAGTTTTCACAATTTGATTCCATTTCTGAAAAAAATGTGACCAACTATTTCATTCCCGTATGATCTTAGCTCACACCTGACGCTGAAATCTGTAGTTAACCAGGTGATTGCCGTACTCTAGAAAAACAAACTCGTAGATATTAAAATTTGGCCAGAAAACTCGTCCTTCAAATAATGATCGATTTAATTGAACCTCATCTTGGCAAAAACTCTTAAACTTGGGAATTTTAGGACG
>NC_088367.1:26093103-26098103 GCF_034508935.2 Berghia stephanieae
TTTTGTAGAGAGATTGTTTGAGTTTAAAAAATCAATTTTTCTGCAGGTAAGCCTGCCATTTTGGGAAATACTGAAAATGGTTGGTAAGGAAGAGTTAAATTGGAAAAAGAAAGTCTGAATGTATATCAAACAAATAAACTAGAAAAATTTGTGAGCTGTCAGGCCTATCATTAGAACACTGATGAAGATGAAGTGCGGCTATGTGGTCTTTGGTATCAACACTCGCTTGGGATAGGAAGTACGGGTTCGAGTCTCGCTCGACGCATTTTTGAGTCCTTGGAATAGGTTCTTTGATAACAGTCTCTCTGTAAAATTTTTGAGTACCGGCCGTTAACAGTGTTGGCTCTGTCCAAAAAAAAAAGTGTAATATCGCCTAACAGGCGTCATGTCCCGTTTTACATGTTACGTGTTGCTGTTGGCCAAGGACCCCTTGTAAAGTGCTTTGAACACGTTTAGTGGATAACTTTACAAGTTTTTAAAAAATGTATTTGATAAAAATTGCCACTCGGGGAAAAAGACATAAAGTTAAAAATAACATTTAAAAAAATAAATCAACCTTTCTAAACTTGGAATCGAACATTATATCTCTTGATTAACGGTTGGATGTGCCGCCATTCACAACAAAGGTTGCTTTATTTTATAGGAGGAATTTAAAAAAACTTTAATCAAGTGTGTATATATAAGTTATTTCAATCCATCGTGTTTGCATAAGGTCTCATTTTCGGCAAATTGGACGTGAACCAAATATTAACCATTTAACTAAACCATACTTTGGAAATACACGTATTTAAATAGAAATAGAAATTGGCCAGAAAACTCGTCCTTCAATATCGAATCGATTTAACCCTTTCCTTACCAACCATAGGAAAATCGTCACATTCTTTTACGATCAACCAACATTTTCCTACATCAGTTCTTTTTGTAGATCCAAAAATTTGAAGAAAACTGTATTGTTATAGCAATAAACACTTGACACGGTATTGTAGAGCTTTTTTTCGCTGAACAATGTTATTTAAATTTATTATATAATTTTCCTTGTTGCTTTTTGTTTGAGTTTGAAAAAATATATTTTTGTGTTAGATGAGTGAGAATTTCGGGAATCAATTCCTGAAAATGGCCGGTAAAGAGAGTTAAATACCTCATACATGACAACAACAACAAAAAAAAAACAAACAAAAAAACCTCTCAAACCTGGGATCTCAAGAGTTCTTACTTAAAGTCTCCGGTTTTAGAGTAATTGTCAAGATTAAAGTCATTTCAATCGATCGATATTTGAAGGACGGTTTGCTTTGTTTTTCTGGCCAAATTCTTATATACGTGTCTTTCCAGAGGACGCCAGTGAACTGGTTAAATAAATACCAAAAAAAAAAAACCAAAAAAAAAAAAACATAGCATCCATGTTGACTTGGAGCCAAATTCAATTGGGATCCAAATTAACATGAAAATGATGAGGAAACCCCTGATGAATAGATTAGCAGAGGAAATTAGATAGAAACGGATAACATCAGAGCAGGGCTAAGGAAAATAGATGGTTAGAGATGAATTGAGGGAGCGAGTGTGGTTAAGTAAGTATAAATAATAATAATAATAATAATATTCTATCTAGAAACTGGTAGGCTACTTGATCTAAAATGTGTCTTTTGATTTAAAAAAAAAAAAAAAAGAATTGTAAAATTGGCGCTCTGAGGAATTTGGCCAGAGTGGCTCACGGTACGGTCTCTGCTTCGTAACCCGAAAGGTACCGAGTTCGATCACATGCCACCGCTTGCATAAATCACCTCGCCTAAGCTCAATTTGCGGCGCTGCACTGCGACTGACGCCTGGTTATTCCTGTCTTTCCTTGGAATAGACCCTAGAACAAATTTGAATGTCCCCTATGGATGAATAAAGGTAATTACTTTTTTTTGTAATCTATTTTATTTAAAATTTAACAGTAAAAGTATGGAAGACAACTGAATTGAAAGTGATATGAACTCGATATATGCGACATAGGTGGAAGAAGTGATCCTCGCGTGCAGAGTGGAATACAATGGATTTTCGCTAATATATATTTCTCATTATGCTCAGATGTATAATAAAATTTAAACTAAACTTGAGCTTTTAAATAGTGCAATATCCACTAAACGTGCTCAAAGCGCTTAAAAAGGATCTCTGACCAACAGCAACACGTAACATGTAGAACGAGGCATGACGCCTGTAGGCATATTACATTTTTATCCAACAGAGACAATACTGTTAACGGCCAGATACTCATTTTACACCTGAGTATGTATAAGCATTATACATTGTTGAAAAATAATTATAAAAGTGCCTTACAACGTGCATGTTTCGTCATATATTATGTTCCTTTGCAGACTGCATATTTCGCCTTCTTGTTACCTTTACAGACTGCATATTTGTTCCTTTTTGCAACTCTAACAGGCTGTAAGATGATGATGATATGATGAGATGAATGATGATGATGATGAGATGATGATGATGATGATGATGATGATGATGTAGAATAATAATGAATGATAATATAATAATAATACTAATACTAATAATAATAAATAATAATAATAATAATAATAATAATAATAATAATAATAATAATAATAATAATCACAATAATAATGATAATAAATAATAATAATAATAATAATAATAATAATAATAATAATAATAATAATAATAATAAACAATAATAATAATAATAATAGAATAATAGTAATAATAATAATAATAATAATAATAATATAATAATAATAATAATAATAATAATAATAATAATAACAATAATAATTAATAATAATAGTAATAATAATATAATAATAATAATAATAATAATAATAATAATAATAATAATAATGATAATAATAATAATAATAATAATAATAATAATAATAATAATAATAATAATAATAATAATAATAATAATGATAATAATAATATATAATAAAATAATATAATAATAATAATAATAATAATAATAATAATAATAATAATAATAATAATAATAATAATAATAATAATAATAATAATAATAAAAATAATAATAATAATTTTGTTTTGTTTTGTTTTGTATTTGTGTTACTTTATGAGGTTTGTAGGTTTATGTATTCATCTATTTGTTATTCTTGTTCTTTTACTTTGAAGAGCCATAGTATAATTGTGGACTATTGTAAGAGGTGCTGAAAACACCTGTAAATCAGCACTTTGGCGCTCTGTAAGTGCTTGTTACGAAGAACTATAAGAGTGCATCAAAACAATGTGAAAAATATACATCCAACAGAATGTATGGGCCGTTTCTACAAAAATGTAGGTACGTCTAAATCACAGAATTTTTTAATTATCGCAAATAATCCCATCTATTGTACCAATGACCACACTAAACATGCGACAACGTGGTCCTGACGTATGACAATCGCTTTCGGATCGGAAGTTCCTGGGTTCGAGCCTCGCCCGGCGCATAGTTGAGTCCTTGGAAAAGGCTCTTTACTGACATTCTCTCACCGTACTCAGGTGTAAAATGAGTACCTGGCCGTTACAGGGTAGTCTCTGTCCGAAAAAAAATATAATATCGCCTTACAGGCGTCATGTCTTGTCCTAAATGTTAAATGTTGCTGTTGTAACAGGGACCCCTTGTAAAGCGCATTGAGCACGTTTAGTGGATATTGCGCTATATTAAAGCTCAATTTTAAACATCACTTGACTTTGTTATGCGGCCATGTGGTCTAGTGGTATGACACTCGCTCGCTTTCAGATCGGAAGGTTCCGGGTTCGAGCATCGCTCGATGCAAAATTGAGTCCTTTGAAAGACTTTACTAACGTTCTGTCACTATACCCAGGTGTAAAATGGGCACCTGGCGTTGTTTCTGTCGATAAAATTGTAATTTCACCTAATAGGCGTCATGTCTCATTCTATATGTTGCGTCTTGCTGTTAGTCAGGAACCCTTTGAAAAGCGGTTTGAAAGCGTTTAGTGGATATTGCGCTATATAAAAGCTCATGTTTTTTTTATAATTGTTGAATTTGTTGGGAGGGGGGGGGGGGGGGGGTTGTTACAAGCCGATATATCATATCGCTCGGTCATCGACGAGATGCCACAATGGAGGGAAGAGTTGGAGAGACGGGGGAAAAAGCCATCTATTAATGTTGACGACTGGGATTTTCATGGAATTCATCACCATCCAAACCCCGAGCAATAACAGAGTGATCGGCTAAAAGCAATCAGGATACAAGACCCACTAGAACCATCACCATTAGCGCTCATTAGACGTGTAAAGGAACCCATCGTAATCCCATCCTGTGGTGGCCGGATGTTTTTACTAGATTCTGCCATTTTGAAAAGTTGTTTTAAGCCAAATGTATTATCGATCTGATCTCAAATAATATAAAGACCTGAAAACGATTTGTTGTATTTGTTACCGTTGTTGATGTGTGTGTGTGTCTGTGTGTGTGTGTGTGTGTGTGTGTGTGTGTGTGTGTGTGGAGGAGGGGGGGGGGTTGTAAGGGTTTTCTTTTTCTTTTTCTTCTGAGGATGGATATTAAAAGAGCAGGAAAGGTTTGGGCAAGTTTTGAGTAAAAGGCCCCTTTCAGCATGACAGTTCTTTGTCATTGCTTCATTCTATTCTTTACCAGATCTGCTGTCATGACCCGTGCAACTAAGCTTATCCTATCGTGTTTTATCATTTAAGAGCTAATAGCATTTAAAAACCTTTAAATGCTCTGCGTAGCTTTAATAAATTTTTAAAATGTTAAAAATTCCCGGTATTTATCTCATAGGGGAAATTTGTCTCTAGGGTCTATTCCAATGGGAAGACTGGAATAAACCAGACGTGAGCCGCAATGCAGCGCCGCAAATTGAGCTAGGGCGAGTTGAGTTGCTCAAGGCCACACAGCGCAGCGGCGGGTGATCAAGAATAGTAGTACAATTTTCCCTTAAATCATTCGTTTGGCGTCTCAACTTTTGTATATCTAAGAGTTTCAATTAATTAATCTATTCTTTATTTTAAAAAA
>NC_088367.1:26100603-26103103 GCF_034508935.2 Berghia stephanieae
CTAAGTAAATCACCCGATTGGCTCTTAGCAGAGCACGTGACGGCCTCAATTATGGATATGGTTGTTTCCAGATTGAGTTCATTTTTCTCGCCACATAATGGACGCCAAAGTGATGGGGATGTATGTGGTAATATCCTGTCAATTGACAAACCCTCTTCAATAAAGAATATCTTTTTTTTTTTTAAATCTTGAGCTCTTATATCGCGATATACCCACTAAACGTGCTCAAAGCGCTTTACAAAGGGTCACAGACCAACCGCGACACGTAACATGTAGAACGAGACATGACGCCTGTTAGGCGATATTACATTTTTTCCCCGACAGAGGCAACGCTGTTAACGCCAGGTACTCATTTTACAACTGAGCGCCGAGCGAGGCTCGAACCAAGGACTTTCCGATCCGAAAGAGAGTGGCATACAACCAAAACCACATAGATTCCGAATATCGACTCTGAGAGTGATGACATGTCACCGTTGTTGCTTTTTTATAGATAGTATGAGCTTGGCTAAGAAGCTCACAACATTGCCATCCGGAAGTATAATGGAAAACGCATGAAACTATGTGTGCCGATGAACGTTTATAGTATAGTCTGGTTAATACAGTTTAGTGAAAATTTCTCATAAACGCGGATGGCAAAAAACAATAACAAAGACATGAGTGACGTCAAATTCATTCTATCTATACACGTTTTTGGTGTCTTAATTTGTGTTTTAAAGATTGTCTGACATGAGTCACATAAAAGACATGGTGAAGAAAATTCCCATTCGTTTTCAAGAATATGTAGGCACAGCAGATCTCGTATATGAAGTTCAAAAGACAAATATGTTGTTTTTTCTTATAATTATAACTGCAATGTTAAGTTGGTCAAATACTGTAGAGAGTAATAGCTGCAGAAAAGAAGGTCAAAGAGAAGGATGTAGAGGAAGAGGAGGATGAGAAGAAGAAGAAGAAGAAGAAGAAGAAGAAGAAGAAGAAGAAGAAGAAGAAGAAGAAGAAGAAGAAGAAGAAGAAGAAGAAGAAGAAGAAGAAGAAGAAGAAGAAGAAGAAGAAGAAGAAGAAGAAGAAGAAGAAGAAGAGTTTAATGGTGTCTTTTGACAGGGCCTATTCAACAGAATTTAAAACATAATGAATATTTGGCAAAAATCATTCGTTCAATCAATCTTTATAATGGGAAAAGTGTTTGTGTGTGTGTGTGTGTGTGAGAGAGAGAGAGAGAGAGAGAGAGAGAGAGAGAGAGAGAGAGAGAGTGAGAAAGGAGGTAGGGAGAGAGTAGGAGGGGATGAGAGAGAGAGGTTGTATAGAGAAAATTAAAACCAATTTTGAAGGGGAGAGGGTGACACACAGGGCATGCCAAAACAGTATGGTTGCTATTAAGAGTTGAGGAAGAAAATCAATATGGACGCCAAGTGTCTTGCACCCAAGGAAGGTAATCGAGCTATTGCCAACTGATAATAGCAAATTGCGTCCCTTTGCCATCTCGACACAAAGTAATGGAAGATTGGAAGAGAAGTGGGAAGTAGAGAGAGGGGGGCGGGTGCTACAGAATCGCCAGATTGGTATTTTAAAGCCATATTATTCCAAAAAAAAAAAAAAATACAAAAAAAAAAGAAAACGACGAATCCTTTTTCATTGGCTATTATGACAGAAAAGTTCTAGGGTGTTCGGATCGAAAGTTTTAACCAATACGTCAGTATTTTTATTTACATTCCGTTATTTATTTTTAAAATTTAAATTATTTCATTTATAACTCAAAAATGTTTGACCATCTTAATGACAAATTAGGGAACCGGAACTGGTGTAAGATAAACAACATCTGAAAAAGAATGAAGGAAACAGTGCCAGACAATGCAGAAAAGTGAGTGGAGCCGGCACTTATGTTGATAACAACAAGAAATGAAGTGAGTAGGAAAGTGACAGAAGACAATAGAGAATAAAACTTTCGCGGCGGCGATGGGGGCTCAGGTCGTGGGTAGCTCATACGATAGAATCACGATCTCCCCGGCAAGGCGGAGTTGTCGCACCAGTAGTAGTAGTAGTAGTAGTAGTAGTAGTAGTAGTAGTAGTAGTAGTAGTAGTAGTATTAGTAGTAGTAGTAGTAGTAGTAGTAGTAGTAGTAGTAGTAGTAGTAGTAGTAGTAGTAGTAGTAGTAGTAGTAGTAGTGTATGGCTACACCTCCAAATTTATTTCGTCAACCCAGCTTCTAAAGTCTTCCTCCGCCCTAAGGACGGTTTCGTAGCCACCTTTAAGTTTAGTGACTGGACAGTGGAGGACGATGTGATCGCTGGTCTCTGGGGCTGTCTGACATTTCTGGCAGGTATCACATTTTCAAAGTTTCCATCTACACATATTTGATTCAGTTCTGCCATGTCCAGTTAAGAGGCGATTTGAGGAAGTCCAGCATTTCCTGGCGTACCATTAAGGTCGCGAGTTCGAGCCCCATCGCCGCCGCGAAATGTTTGTTCTCTATTGAATTCTATTGCTTTCCTACTCACTTCATTTC
>NC_088367.1:26107526-26112526 GCF_034508935.2 Berghia stephanieae
GGTGTAAAATGAGTACCTGGCCGTTAACAGCGTTGTATTTGTCCGAAAAATTGTAATATCGCCTAACAGGCGTCATGTCCCTTCCTACATGTTAAATGTTGCTGTTGACGAGGGACCCCTTGTTAAAGCGCTTTGAGCACATTTAGTGGTTATCGCGCTACATAAAGCTCAATTTTTAAAAAAATATTTTTTTTTACTTTCAGAAAGATTGGCAAGTTACTCGTATATCTATCTGTAAAAAATAGTTTTATGATTTTTAGATTTGCCAGTAATACTGTCGTCGATGATGAAAAATAAACATTGGCTTTAAGGAACAATGTTAACCCCCAATCCTTTTTTTTTTAAATAAAGAATAGATTAATTAATTGAAACTCTTAGATATACAAAAGTTGAGACGCCAAACGAATGATTTAAGGGAAAATTGTACTACTATTCTTGATCACCCGCCGCTGCGCTGTGTGGCCTTGAGCAACTCAACTCGCCCTAGCTCAATTTGCGGCGCTGCATTGCGGCTCACGTCTGGTTTATTCCAGTCTTCCCATTGGAATAGACCTAGAGACAAATTTCCCTATGAGATAAATACCGGGAATTTTTAACATTTTAAAAATTTATTAAAGCTACGCAGAGCATTTAAAGGTTTTTAAATGCTATTAGCTCTTAAATGATAAAACACGATAGGATAAGCTTAGTTGCACAGGGTCATGACAGCAGATCTGGTAAAGAATAGAATGAAGCAATGACAAAGAACTGTCATGCTGAAAGGGGCCTTTTACTCAAAACTTGCCCAAACCTTTCCTGCTCTTTTAATATCCATCCTCAGAAGAAAAAGAAAAAGAAAACCCTTACAACCCCCCCCCCTCCTCCACACACACACACACACACACACACACACACACACACACAGACACACACACACATCAACAACGGTAACAAATACAACAAATCGTTTTCAGGTCTTTATATTATTTGAGATCAGATCGATAATACATTTGGCTTAAAACAACTTTTCAAAATGGCAGAATCTAGTAAAAACATCCGGCCACACAGGATGGGATTACGATGGGTTCCTTTACACGTCTAATGAGCGCTAATGGTGATGGTTCTAGTGGGTCTTGTATCCTGATTGCTTTTAGCCGATCACTCTGTTATTGCTCGGGGTTTGGATGGTGATGAATTCCATGAAAATCCCAGTCGTCAACATTAATAGATGGCTTTTTCCCCGTCTCTCCAACTCTTCCCTCCATTGTGGCATCTCGTCGATGACCGAGCGATATGATATATCGGCTTGTAACAACCCCCCCCCCCCCCCCCCAACAAATTCAACAATTATAAAAAAAACATGAGCTTTTATATAGCGCAATATCCACTAAACGCTTTCAAACCGCTTTCAAAGGGTTCCTGACTAACAGCAAGACGCAACATATAGAATGAGACATGACGCCTATTAGGTGAAATTACAATTTTATCGACAGAAACAACGCCAGGTGCCCATTTTACACCTGGGTATAGTGACAGAACGTTAGTAAAGTCTTTTCAAAGGACTCAATTTTGCATCGAGCGATGCTCGAACCCGGAACCTTCCGATCTGAAAGCGAGCGAGTGTCATACCACTAGACCACATGGCCGCATAACAAAGTCAAGTGATGTTTAAAATTGAGCTTTAATATAGCGCAATATCCACTAAACGTGCTCAATGCGCTTTACAAGGGGTCCCTGTACAACAGCAACATTTAACATTTAGGACAAGACATGACGCCTGTAAGGCGATATTATATTTTTTTTTCGGACAGAGACAACCCTGTTAACGGCCAGGTACTCATTTTACACCTGAGTACGGTGAGAGAATGTCAGTAAAGAGCCTTTTCCAAGGACTCAACTATGCGCCGGGCGAGGCTCGAACCCAGGAACTTCCGATCCGAAAGCGATTGTCATACGTCAGGACCACGTTGTCGCATGTTTAGTGTGGTCATTGGTACAATAGATGGGATTATTTGCGATAATTAAAAAATTCTGTGATTTAGACGTACCTACATTTTTGTAGAAACGGCCATACATTCTGTTGGATGTATATTTTTTCACATTGTTTTGCATGCACTCTTATAGTTCTTCGTAACAAGCACTTACAGAGCGCCAAAGTGCTGATTTTACAGGTGTTTTCAGCACCTCTTACAATAGTCCACAATTATACTATTGAGCTCTTCAAAGTAAAAGAACAAGAATAACAAATAGATGAATACATAAACCTACAAACCTCCATAAAGTAACACAAATACAAAACAAAACAAAACAAAATTATTATTATTATTTTTATTATTATTATTATTATTATTATTATTATTATTATTATTATTATTATTATTATTATTATTATTATTATTATTATTATTATTATTATTATTATTATATTATTATTATCATTATTATTATATTATTATTATTATTATTATATTATTATTATTATTATTATTATTATTATTATTATCATTATTATTATTATTATTATTATTATTATTATTATTATTATTATTATTATTATTACTATTATTATTAATTATTATTGTTATTATTATTATTATTATTATATTATTATTATTATTATTATTATTATTATTATTATTATTATTATTACTATTATTACTATTATTATTAATTATTATTGTTATTATTATTATTATTATTATTATTATTATTATTATTATTATTATTATTATTATTTATTATTATCATTATTATTGTGATTATTATTATTATTATTATTATTATTATTATTATTATTATTATTATTTTATTATTATTATTATTAGTATTAGTATTATTATTACTATTATCATTATTATTATTCTCATCATCATCATCATCATCATCATCATCATCATCATCATCATCATCATCATCATCATCATCATCTTACAGCCTGTTAGAGTTGCAAAAAGGAACAAATATGCAGTCTGTAAAGGTAACCAAGAAGGCGAAATATGCAGTCTGCAAAGGAACATAATATATGACGAAACATGCAGCTTGTAAGGCACTTTTATAATTATTTTTCAACAATGTAAATGCTTATACATACTCAGGTGTAAAATGAGTATCTGGCCGTTAACAGTATTGTCTCTGTTGGATAAAAATGTAATATCGCCTACAGGCGTCATGCCTCGTTCTACATGTTACGTGTTGCTGTTGGTCAGAGATCCTTTTTAAAGCGCTTTGAGCACGTTTAGTGGATATTGCACTATTTAAAAGCTCAAGTTTAGTTTAAATTTTATTATACATCTGAGCATAATGAGAAATAATATATTAGCGAAAATCCATTGTATTCCACTCTGCACGCGAGGATCACTTCTTCCACCTATGTCGCATATATCGAGTTTCATATCACTTTCAATTCAGTTGTCATCCATACTTTTACTGTTAAATTTTAAAATAAAATAGATTACAAAAAAAAGTAATTACCTTTATTCATCCCATAGGGGACATTCAAATTTGTCTCTAGGGTCTATTCCAAGGAAAGACAGGAATAACCCAGGCGTCAGTCGCAGTGCAGCGCCGCAAATTGAGCTTAGGCGAGGTGATTTATGCAAGCGGTGGCATGTGATCGAACTCGGTACCTTTCGGGTTACGAAGCAGAGACCGTAACGTTGAGCCACTCTGGCCAAATTCCCTCAGAGCGCCAAATTTTACAATTTCTTTTTTTTTTTTTTTTTAAATCAAAAGACACATTTTAGATCAAGTAGCCTACCAGTTTCTAGATAGAATATTATTATTATTATTATTATTTATACTTACTTAACCACACTCGCTCCCTCAATTCATCTCTAACCATCTATTTTCCTTAGCCCTGCTCTGATGTTATCCGTTTCTATCTAATTTCCTCTGCTAATCTATTCATCAGGGGTTCCTCATCATTTTCATGTTAATTTGGATCCCAATTGAATTTGGCTCCAAGTCAACATGGATGCTATGTTTTTTTTTTTTGGTTTTTTTTTTTTGGTATTTATTTAACCAGTTCACTGGCGTCCTCTGGAAAGACACGTATATAAGAATTTGGCCAGAAAAACAAAGCAAACCCGTCCTTCA
The DNA here is from genome assembly GCF_034508935.2 of Berghia stephanieae. Taxonomy (NCBI): domain Eukaryota; kingdom Metazoa; phylum Mollusca; class Gastropoda; order Nudibranchia; family Aeolidiidae; genus Berghia; species Berghia stephanieae. The sequence continues at coordinate 26,111,601 of NC_088367.1, forward strand.
AATATCGATCGATTGAAATGACTTTAATCTTGACAATTACTCTAAAACCGGAGACTTTAAGTAAGAACTCTTGAGATCCCAGGTTTGAGAGGTTTTTTTTGTTTGTTTTTTTTTTTGTTGTTGTTGTCATGATGAGGTCATTTAACTCTCTCCTTACCGGCCATTTTCAGAATGATTCCCGAAACTTCTCACTCATCTAACACAAAAATATATTTTTCAAACTCAAACAAAAAGCAACAAGAAAATTATATACATAAATTTAAATAACATTGTTCAGCGAAAAAAGCTCTACAATACAGTGTCAAGTGTTTATTGCTATAACAATACAGTTTTCTTCAAATTTTTGGATCTACAAAAAGAACTGATGTAGGAAAATGTTGGTTGAATCGTAACGAATGTGACGATTTTCCTACGGTTGGTAAGGAAAGGGTTAAATCGATCGATATTTGAAGGACGAGTTTTCTGGCCAATTTCTATTTCTATTTAAATACTTGTATTTCCAAAGTATGGTATAGTTAAATGGTTAATATTTGAGTCACGTCCAATTTGCCGAAAATGAGACCTTATGCAAACACGATGGATTGAATAACTCTATATATACACACTTGATTAAAGTTTTTTTTAAATTCCTCCTATAAAATAAAGCAAACCTTTGTTGTGAATGGCGGCACATCCAACCGTTAATCAAGAGATATAATGTTCGATTCCAAGTTTAGAAAGGTTGATTTATTTTTTTAAATGTTATTTTTAACTTTATCGTTCTTTCTTCCCCGAGTGGCATTGTATCAAATACATTTTTTAAAAACTTGTAAAGTTATCCACTAAACGTGTTCAAAGCACTTTACAAGGGGTCCTTGGCCAACAGCAACACGTAACATGTAAAACGGGACATGACGCCTGTTAGGCGATATTACACTTTTTTTTTC
>NC_088367.1:26117526-26167526 GCF_034508935.2 Berghia stephanieae
GATGAGGTTCATGTCAAACGATCGATATAATTTGAAGGACGAGTTTTCTGGCCCAAATATTAAAAAGATATGTATTAGGGGGCAGCGTGGCTCACCGGTACGGTCTTTTTTTCGTACCCGAAAGGTACCGAATTCGATCACCAGCCGTTGCGCCGTGTGGCCTTGAGCAAGTCACCACGCCCTAGTTCAATTTGCCGCGCTGCACTGCGGCTGACGCCTAGGCTATTCCAGTCTTCCATTGTGATAGACACTAGACACAAATTTCCCTTATGGAATTTTATTTATTTATTTTATCTTTGTTCCCTAGTACGGAAGCAGCTTTTAATGGTGATCACACTACTATGTTATGCCGATCTACCCAGGACGCAAACTCATTACCGTAATCGTGTACCGTCGCAATCCTGCCCGGAAGCTTCGTCTCAACGCACCGTTCAACTAGATGCTCTGCGGTTTCGGGATCTTGACCACAACGAGTGCATGTAACAGACATCTCTCTCTCTCTCTCTCTCTCTCTCTCTCGTCTGTGGTACATGTTGGACAGGTGGCAAGCCCCCATTGGTGACGTGAGCGTGATGAAGCAGGTTCTCGACCGAAGCCGATTGGCTGCCACCCAATGTCTCCTCTTGCTGGTTCCACGTCGCGCTGAGAGATACTGTGAGCAAAGTCAGGAAACTGAAGAAACTGAAGAATGGGGTCCCTCAGGGATCCGTTTTGGCGCCTAGTACGGCAGATGTCCGAAAATGAGTGTAATACCAAAAGATTACAAAGCCTGGCGATTGGTGGATGCTGGTGATGTTGACTGGATTATGCATTTATCATTTATTATAATACATAATATATCTAATTAGTAATATATTTGTTTAAGCCATTTCTTGACTAATGATTAATTAAATGGATAAATAAATAGATATAGATATTATTAATTAGTGGATAAATCGATGGTTGGATGGATTGGTGGATGAAATAATGGATGGATTGATTGATGGCTGGATGGATGGATGGATGGGTGGGTGTGTGGTGGAATTGATGGATGGATGGATTGATGGATAGTTAGAAAGAGGAATAGATGGATGGGTGGCGGCATATTGACACCAGTAGTAGTCAAGTTGAGTAGAAAAAGATCTGTTTATGGAGTAGTAAATATATTAATATATTAATAAATACAAAAATAAAGTAAAGAAAAATGATTGAAAAAGCAAATAAATAAATAAATAAATAAATAAATAGACCAAAAAGACAAGAAAAAAAAACTAGTCAGATAAATAAATAAATGAGCAAATAAATAAATAAAAATGAATAAAGAATTAAATACATGGATATAAAGACAAACACATAAATAAATAAATAAATGTATAATTAAAAAATAAAATAAATGTATAGATAAATAAATAAATGAATGATTGAATAAGTAACTAAATGTAAACATAAAATACATAGGAAAGATAGAGGAGTGAATGAACAAATGGATAAACAATATTATAGTGTATGGACAGGCAAATTGTTGTACATTATTTCCAGTGTGCTACTACTACTACTACTAATGACATCCTCAATTAATCCATAGAATTGACGTCGTCGAATGAGACCAGAGGCGATTTACTGCGGGGCACATGATAAGGTTGACTTTCATAATTAATGACTCTTTGGTATCAATGCAAGATTTTATAATGAACTGTCGCCTCTCACGAAAAGAACTGATTTGTTATGATTCTCATTTCCTAGGAAATTAGGTTGCCCGATGAAATACGTGTTATGTCAGAATCGACTCATGCGTCAATAAGTACCTAGGCAATGTTCTATGACAGTAGTCGGTCTTGTAAGAAAGTCAAAAGATAAACTTGAGCTTTAAACTTAAGCTTTTATATAGAGCAATATCCACCTAACGTGCTCAAAGCGTTTTACAAGGAATCCCTGACCAACAGCAACACGTAACATATAGAACTAGACATGACGCCTGATAGACGATATTGCATTTATCAGACAGAGACAACGCTGGTAACGGCCAGTTACTCATTTTACACATGAGTACGGTGAGAGAATGGGAGTAAAGGATTCAACTATGCGCCGAGCGCAAGGCTCGAACCCAGGACCTTCCTATCCGAAAGCGAGTGTCATACCACAAGACCACATAGCCGCACAAATAAGTATATACGCTTATTTTGCTTATTTGATTATGTTTTGATAACAATTGTTAACTCACGTATTATTATTATTATTATTATTATTATTATTATTATTATTATTATTATTATTATTATTATTATTATCATTAGTAGTAGTAGTAGTAGTAGTAGTAGTAGTAGTAGTAGTAGTAGTAGTAGTAGTAGTAGTAGTAGTAGTAGTAGTAGTAGTAGTAGTATTACTAATATAATGAGGATGAGGATGGTGATGATAATACTAATACTAAAAATAATAATAATAATAATAATAATAATAATAATAATAATAATAATAATAATAATAATAATAATAATAATAATAATAATAATAATAATGATGATGATGATATAATAATAATAATAATAATAATAATAATAATAATAATAATAATAATAATAATAATAATAATAATAATAATAATAATAATAATGGGTACAGCTGGGGCGACCATCCCCAACCCAGCGCGTCCACAGGTGGCGGATCGTGGAACGGCCTACAGATCCTGATCTATAGGTTAGCTGTAAAGCCGCGGACCAACTGGCGATAGTCGTGGAGAGTGAGGTTGGGTAGTTTGGCAGCACAGCTACACATACAAAATGCCTCATATACTCTATGAAGGGACTATCAAGGTGAATGGGAGGCGCCTTAAAACCTGCCAAATGTTCCCACTGCCTTGTGGGTTATGACCGGGAGGTCAAAAGGCTATGGAGTAAACCAGATAAAAATCCGTCAGAAGGCAACGGGAAACCACTGACGTATCATCCCAAGATCGTCATGATGTCCGTCCAAGCGAATCTAGTCAACGACGTCAATGGATGTTTTTCGAGCAACTCGATTACAGCCTCGTCCGGTAGAGATAGTCATGCAGGTGAACAGGTGACTCTCGACCGTCATCCAGCTACTGTGCACCACCAAACATTACGAACAGCAACATGGAATGTAAGAAGTCTGTACCAGAAAGGAAAATTAGCAAATGTAGTTATGGAAATGAAGAGATTGAATATCAATGTTTTAGGATTATCAGAAGTTAGATGGAAAGGAGCAGGAGAACTTAATTATGATGACTGTAAAATTATATACTCAGGAGGAGGAGAACACCAAAGGGGAGTTGGAATTATACTAGATAATAAAACGGCGCGAGCAGTCAAAGGATTCTGGCCCATATCAGACAGAGTAATGGCAATCAAACTACAAGCAAAACCTTTTGATTTTGATATTTTACAAATATACGCCCCAACCACCAGTCACGATGATGAAGAAGTGGAAAATTTCTATCAACAAATAGATAAAGCAATACATCAGTTTAAGTCTTCAGACATAAAACTCATCATGGGCGATTTTAATGCCAAGGTGGGCCGAGAAAGAATAGAAGATATTGTGGGCCCACATGGTCTGGGAGACAAAAATGACAGAGGTGATCGTCTTATTCAATGGTGCCGTCAACATGATCTGACAATCACAAATACTTGGTCAACAAACCACAATAGAAGGAAGTGGACATGGAAAAGTCCTGGAGATGGAGTGAGAAACCAAATAGATTACATACTCATCAGCAAACGTTTCCGAAACTCGGTTTTGTATGCCAAATCTATGCCGGGGGCTGACTGTAACAGCGATCATATACCTGTGCTATGCCCCACACGAGTTAAATTGAAAATCTGCAAAAGAGCAAAGGCTAAACCTAAATACCAACTAGACATTCTCCGGGAGGAACAGAAGATACAAGAAAAATTTGAACTATCAGTAAGAAACAAGTTTGAAGTGCTTGGAGAACTAACAGATATAGAAGAGAAATATGAGCAGTTTAAAGACAGTGTTGCTGCATCATTAGAAGAAAATGTTCCAACCACACTTAAGTTGCAGAAGAAGAAATGGATTACTCCAGAGATATTAGAACTAATGAATGAGAGAAGAAAGGCCAAAAATCAGGAAGAAAAATACAAGACTCTGAACAGGCAGATAAAAAGAAAATGCAACAAAGCTAAAGAAGACTGGATAAATGAACAATGTCACTATATAATGTCCTGCAAAGAAAAAAATGGCAAATTCTTCCATCAGAAAATCAAAGAAGTGACAAACAAAACTAAATCAGGTGCTAAAAGTGGATGCATCAAAGACAAGCGTGGAAACACCATCATGGACAAAGACTGCATTCTAAACAGATGGTCAGAATATATTGAAGAACTTTTTTTTGATAATCGAGGAGAAATGCCTATGATAAAAGAACTGGAAGGGCCTTCTATAATGAAAGATGAAGTTAGGAACGTCATGAAAAGCATGAAAAATGGAAAAGCTGCAGGACCTGATGCCATAACAATTGAAGCCTTGACTGGCCTGGGTGAATGGGGGATTGAATTCATCACAAACCTTCTAAATCAAGTGTATGACACAGGAAAAATGCCAACTGATATGAAACGATCCATTTTTATAGCACTACCAAAAAAGCCAGGGGCAGTTGATTGTGAACAACACAGAACTACGAGGGCTCTTTCAGAAATAACCGAAAAATGCCCATTGCTCAGCAACCAGTGGAGATTTTTTAATTCTGTAAACGACATGATATTCCTTATTTCCTTACGGATATTCCCAGAAATTATGAAGTGCATCATTATGCACAATGAATTTCTAGACGATTTTAAAGATGGCGGCCCACCTTGAAACTTGGTCAAAGGAGGAAATCAGAGCTGTCATACGTTTTTTGAACGTCAAAAGTCTGAATCCTACCGAAATTCATAAAGAACTTCAGAGTGTATATGGTGAGCATGTTATAAGCCGTACACAAGTCTATCACTTTTGTAATTTGTTTGAAGCCGGCCATTCCGACTTGACAGACAGGGAAGGGAGAGGGCGTTCGATAACTGCGACGTCAGAAGACAATGTGAAGCGAGTTGATGAGCTTATTCGTCAAGACAGGAGGTTGAAACTTCATGAAATCGCAAGCAGTCTTGAAATTTCGGAAACTTCTGCCCATAGAATTGTATTTGATGAACTTGGCTACAGAAAAGTCAGCGCAAGATGGGTTCCTAAGCAATTGACAGACAATCATAAAGAACAAAGACTGGACATCTGCAGGGAACTTTTGAGAAGAAGCAAGAGCTCACGCAGGGTTCACGGGCATACTGCCAACGCTGGCGGAGACTTTCTAGGGTACGATGTGACTTTTCTTGACAGCATAGTCACCGGTGATGAGACTTTGTTGCACCATTGCACCCCAGAAACAAAGCAAGATTCGATGACATGGAAACATCCATCCTCACCTGTCGCGAAGAAATTCAAAGTCATGCGGTCAGCAAAGAAAATAATGGGAACTGTTTTCTGGGACAGTCGTGGTGTTATTCTGTTCGAAACCTTACAACCTGGAGAAACAATCAATGCTGCAAGGTACTGCCAAACTCTTGACAAGATTAGGGCGGCCATTCGCAGAAAGCGCCCAGGGCAGTTGACCAACGGGGCATTTTGCAACACGACAACGCTACACCCCACACAACACGAGTGACGCAAGGTTGGCTAGAGAAATATGGATGGGAGATTTTGCCACACCCACCACACAGTCCAGACCTCGCACCATCTGATTATCACCTCTTTGGGCCACTGAAACGTGAGCTGGCAGGAAAGCGCTTTGATGTCGATGAAGAGCTTGTTGACCATGTGGGGAAATGCTACAAAACCTTGACGGAAATTTCTTCCGAGAGGGTATCTATTCCATGGTGCGGCGTTGGCAGAAGTGTGTCGACAGAATTGGCTGTTACGTAGAGAAATGAAGGACGAGTCAAGGTATGAACACGTGCAAGAATTTTGTTGATAGCATAAAAAACGCGGATTTTACAGGCATTTTTCGGTTAATTATGAAAGAGCCCTCGTATTAGCCTAATGAGCCACCTCACAAAAATTCTTTTGAAGATAATTTTACTAAGAATAAGAAATAAAATACGACCTGAAATTGGGGAGATGCAATTTGTTTTTGTTGAGGACAAGGGTACCAGAAATGGAATATTCACATTATCAATGCTGATGGAAAGATGTATTGAAGTAAATAAAGATCTGTATATGTGTTTCATCGACTATTCAAAAGCCTTTGATAAAGTACAACACGAAAAACTATTCAAAATTCTATCATCCTTGGACATTGATGGTAAAGATTTAAGAATATTACAGAATTTGTACTGGGAACAAGAAGCAGCAATGCGTGTTGACAACGAACTAAGCAGTTTTACACCTATTAGAAGAGGAGTTAGGCAGGGGTGTGTTTTGTCTCCAGATTTATTCAACCTCTATAGTGAAATGATATTAAGAGATATCGAACATAAGAAGGGGGTGTGTATTGGAGGAAAGAATGTAACAAATCTGAGGTGTGCAGATGATACGGTTCTACTGGCAGAATCTGAACATGAACTACAAGAATTACTGGATGTTGTAGTCAGGAGTAGTGAAAATATGGGACTGGAACTGAATATATCTAAAACAGAATGTATGACGGTATCTAAAAATAATAACCCACCAGCCTGTGTAATAACAAGCAGAGGACAAACAATACAACAAGTTGAATGTTTCAAATATTTAGGCTTCAATGCAACATCCAATGGAAAATCAGATTGTGAAATAAAGAAAAGAATAGGTATGGCGAAGAATGCATTCAACCAGCTGCATACAATTATGAAAAACAGGAATATTAGCATGAAAACAAAAATCAAAGTCCTGGATTGCTATGTACTGTCTGTGCTGCTATATGGTTGTGAGAGCTGGACCATAAACAAGACCATGGTTAAAAGACTGGAGGCAGTGGAAATGTGGTTTTACAGAAGAATGATGAGGGTGTCATGGATGGAAAGGAAAAGAAATGAAGAAATTTTAGAAATGGCAAACAGAAAAAGATCACTGATAACAAAAATCATCAAACGCCAAATGGAATTTTTAGGACACATTATCCGCCACCCTGGTTTGGAAATACTCGCCTTGACTGGAAAGATGAATGGAAAAAGAATAAGAGGAAGACAAAGAATAACGTATTTGAAAGGGATAAGAACTTGGACAGATGAAGCTGAGAAAGGTGGCGCTGCTTTAATAGAATTGGCAAGAGATAGATCAGCTTGGCGGAAGATGACCTCCGACGTCTGCTTCAGATATGGAACTACATGAGATAATAATAATAATGATAATAATAATATTGATGATGATGATGATGATGATGATGATGATGATGATGATGATGATGATGATGATGATGATGATGATGATGAAGATGATGATGATGATGTTGATGATGACGACGACGACGACGATGACGATGATGATGATGATGATGATGATGATGATGATGATGATGATGATGATGATGATGAAGATGATGACGATGAAGATTAATTTCCAGATCATTAACGTCAATTATGCCAATAACGAACGTTGCCACCTACCATATATCTCGTTTAACTCCACCCATAATACACCAGCCCCTCCCACAATGTCTATATTCATTATCACGTTGACAAGTCACCTTTAATTTCACAGATCTCATCTTCTGGCGAAAATTGAATCGACTTTATCGATTTATCCCCCCCTTAAATGCCCTATCATTCTGTTTCCTTCTTGCAAGAAAGGGGCATTTTTACACAACATCCGGGTACATAGTGTGTTGTTAGTTTTAGAGGGCAGGACACAACTTCCGGGTCCAATATGTTATGTTGAATCTAAATTACGAACTCTCATTAACACAACATGACATATCTAGAAATGAAATCTTGCCATTTTAGCGAAAAAAGAACGATATTATTTAAAAATCAGTTGTGCAAAACTCTCATTGTATATATTAATATCAATATGCAGATCGCGAGCAAAAAAATAAATAATAATAATACTAAATAAATAAATAAATAGATAAAACAAAAATAAATAAAACATAACAAAAAAAAAACAACAAAAAACCCAACCCCCCCCCCCCCCCACCCCCCAAAAAAAAAAATTACAAGAAACACACACAAATAAGAAAAAAAACAAAACAAAAAAACAAAACAACTCAATAATACTCAATACACAAATGAAAGCTGGTTTTCAAAAACTCGTTGAGTCGATTTTTCTACTTTTTTTAGATTTCCATCAAAGAGATAAATTGAAATGTAAATTATATTTTAGCACCAATTGGCATAAGACTTTCATTAGATTTGTGTGAATTTTAAGTTTAAACATGATAATATAATAGACCGAATGACAAAATTTTAAGAGAAATAATATCCAACATCTCAAAATGGGAAAAAAAACGGAGTTAGAGAGTTTTGGAAAACCACTCCTCAAATCAATTTACACATTTTATTACTTTCACATTATATATCCTTATACCACCTTGTTATTTGTTTAGTACTTATTATCATGTCTGTCCAACACGTCTGTATAAAAAGAACTTCCTTTGGATGAATAAAGTAATTTCATTTTCATCATTTTCATCATTTTTTACAATAATCATTTTCAAAGTCTCCACTTATCAGTAGGAGTTCACAGTTTTAGGGCTAAGGGCTAACCCATACCGGAGACTGACTCTAACGACCAGGCACTGCCGTCCTCTGCCGTCTTCCGGAAAAAGACGTCGGACACGGACACAATACTAAGAATAAAGAGAAGAGTCGTTAAACGAACCCATACCAAGCTAGAAAAAAATATGGCAAGGACATCGGGTGCTTCGTATGGGTAGGTCAAGCCGTTTTCTCTTTATTCTTAGTATTTTGTCCGTGCCCGACTCTTTATCCGGAAAACGGCAGACGACGGCAGTGCTTGGTCGTCGGAGTCAGTCTCCGGTGTGGGTTTGCCCTTACCTTGCTCTAAAACCTTTACGTAAATTAGTCCTTGACAGTCCCACAAAACGGTTTGGCTAGTTAGTCTCACTTACGATCAGATGGAACAACTTTAAACTTTTTGGGACTTGGCTAAATCCGTGTGTCGAAATAGGGTTCAACAGTCGTGATGTCACTTCCCTCGTAATGACGCATAGTAACTTAATAACTGGTTCTAAACTATCGGAACAATGGCGTACGGCCTGATGGAATACTTCTTCAACGAGCATAAAAGTGTATCCAGAGGAGAAAAACATTATAAATTTGATCATGTTTTGACTTTTATACATTCTGATCACATGATATGTGGAAAAGTTCTAGTTAGCATGAAGAATAAAAAATACCGATTTTCTTTGTGTTGAACCAAGCTGCTCGTTGCTAGCGGACGTCACATCAGACTATAGATAGTATGCAGATGACGTCACTCAGGCCTTTGTTATTGTTTTTGCCATCCGCGTTTGTGAGTTGTTCTCACTAAACTGTATTAACCAGACTATAAAAGTTCATGGTTACACAGAGTTTGTGTGTTGGTCCGTTATACTTCCGGATGGCAATGTTGTGAACTCCTTGGCCAAGCGCATTCTATCTATTGAATCCTATTCCATGGATTGTCTTTTGCTTTCTGGGTCATAATGATGTAGGCATGATACGACCCCAAAAACAATAGATAGAACGAAATTGACGTCACTCAGGTCTTTGTTTCTGGGTTGTTGTTTTTTTTTTTTTTGCCACTCATTTTTTTATGAGTAGTTCTCACTAAATTGTATTAATCCGTAGCCATCGTTATGTAACTTTACGGAGGCCACGATTAATCCGACAATAGATAGAACGAAGATGACGTCACTTAGGTCTTTGTTATTTTTTTTTTTTTTTTTTTTGCCATTTATGTTTATGAGCAATTCTCACTAAACTGCATTAACCAGACTAATAAACGTTCAATGTTACAAATTGCTTTGTATGTTGGTCCGTTGTATTTCCGGATGGCAATGTTGTGAGCTTCTTAGCCAAGCGCACAGCACCCATAGATAAAACGAATTGACGTCACTCAGATCTTTGTTATTGTTTTTAGCCAGCCATTGTTTATGAGTAGTTATCACTAAATTGTATTAATCAGGCTATAGATAGTATGCGCTTGGATAAGGAGCTCACAACATTGCCATCCGAAAGTATAACGGACCAACACACAAAACTTTGTGTAACCATGATCGTTTATAGTCTGGTTAATATAGTTTAGTGAGAATTACTCATAAACGCGGAAGGCAATAATCAATAACAAAGACCCGAGTGACGTCAACTTCATTCTATCTATATGTAGACTAAAAGGTCATAAATGAGATATTGTACTCTTTCCGAAGAAATCCAAACGACTTCTGCAATGTCTGACTATTGAATGCGATGGTTTTGTTGTATCATTCGCCTACTCTCCTACCTGATCCTTATCGTTTGTCACAGACATTGGGCAATTACAGTGAAATAGGATTCAATAGTCGGATGCCACGTCGTCCAGCAACGAGCAGCTTTGTTGCAAACAAAGAAATTCGGTACTTTTTGTTTATCATGCTAGCTAGAACTTTTTCATATGTCATGTGATCAGAATGTATAAAAGTCAAAACATGATCATATTTATAATGTTTTTCTCCTCTGGATAGAGTTTTTTGCTCGTCGGAGAGGTATTTCATAAGGGCGTCTGCCATTGTTCCGATAGTTTAGAGCCAGTTACAAAGTTACCATGCGTCATTACGAGGGAAGTGACGTCACGACTGTAGAAGCCTATTGATCTTGAAGATTTGTTTCTGTTGGATTGCCGCCATTCCGCCTTCTAACCCACGCTCTAACAGTACGCCCATCAGATAGTATGAACTTGGCTAAGAAGCTCACAACATTGTCATCCGGAAGTATAACGGATCAACACACAAAACTATGTGTAACCTTCAACGTTTATAGATAGTATGCGCTTGGCTTAGAAGAAGTTCACAACATTGCCATATACATGCAGGCCTGATCCGAACAAATACAAATATGTGCCTCGTTTAACATATCTACATTGTTATAATGGACAATATTTTACGTCATTTTTTTTTTTTTTGAGATTTCCATCACAACAATGATCACTTAAAAAATTGGGTTATCAGACCTGCAAATATCTCAATGCACGTCGGTCGTAATGATTTGGCAAATTGCTCACGGATGTGATAAAGCAGGTGCTTGTTGCGTGTCAATTTAAAAAGTGATGTAAGAAACAAAGTATACCAGAAAATGATAACGTCATTGCAAATATCCAAAAAAAAAAAAAAAAAAAAAAGAAAGAAAATATCGCATAGAAGGCAAGACTTTTCAGTCAGGTCTCCTATTATACGCTTATTTGAAAACTTTCGGATTTTATCTTTCGTCTCAGTTAAGCGGTCTGTAACGACAAAGTGATTACAGTTTCGTTAAAATCGGTTTTCCATCGATTCGATAATTGGTAAATCGCTTCAATGCCACTTAAGCGCTTTGCAGTTATATCACAGATGATACTTGAATGCGATTACAATAGGATACGATATCGAAATGAACAATGAACAATCGGTGCAACAAATTGTATATGCGTGGCACGTGGGTTAACAATTTTGTTATCAAAACATTGAAAATGACGACTAGGTGCAGCTTCATACTGCATATAACAATTTCTCTCTCTCTCTCTCTCTCTCTCTCTCTCTCTCTCTCTCTCTCTCTCTCTCTCTCTCTCCTTGCTTTACTATCAATGCGATTATCTATGTTTATATACTTATTGTTTATTATTATATATCTATACCTATATCTGTATATTGCAATCCTTCTACCTACCTACATATCAATCTATCCTACTAACCATTTGTCTATCTATCTATCTGTCATCCTATCTATCTCTCTATTTATCTATCTATCTATCTGCCAATAGAGGGGAATATTACATTTTATAACACACACACACACACGTATATAAATATATATATATATATATATATATATATATATATATATATATATGTGTGTGTGTGTGTGTGTGTGTGTTATAAACTAGTTGTAAACTTAAACGTGTGGCTGGGTCAATTAGATCTGGCCGAAACTATGAGCAAGCAAGTGTTACAGTCAGTTAACCTAACGGGAACCTTTAACATCTTAACAACGCCACTACCACATTATCTCATTCGTCTGAAGTGTTTCATTCACTCTGTTTTGTTGATTCGAAACGTCCATATTATTTGTTTTCGTATAGATAGTTCGAAGATGACGTCACTCTGGTCTTTGTTATTGCTTTTTGCCATCCGCATTTATGAGTAATGCTCACTAAACTGTATTAACCAGACTATAAACGATCATGGTTACACACAGTTTTGTGTGTTGGTCCGTTATACTTCCGGATGGCAATGTTCTTAGCCAAGCGCATACTATCTATATTAAATTGAAGCTTACATTAGATTTCACATTATTATTTATTTTTTCGAGCATCGAGCAGCAACATTTAATTTACATTAGTGAAACGGTGAATTTAGGTGAAAAGGTAATCATTGCTGAATCAAATCAAATCCCACATGCAAAGGGTTAAATTTAACATCTACCTTTTCCGCCATAACGGTTTATTTACATTTGTAATATTCTTTATAAAATTATCTGTAACAAAGAAAAAAAGCTTGTCGTGGCTGTCAGGTTGTTATCGATTTTAATAATCGAACGCTCACGGGTCGATAGCAAGCGTTTAATTCCGCACTGAGTTATGTAAGAAAATTGAACCCGAGTTCTCAAAGGAAATTAAAGACGAGATAATAATATCTATGCTTATCTTATGTGTGTCTATAATTTCCAGTTCATGCTCACGATAACTCCCAGTTCAGATCAATTGAACGAGGGAATAATGACAGTTGAATGTGATGAATACTTCGCTTACTTAAATTATTATGAGGTTAGAGTTGCCCGTGCAAGTTGGTGTGCATGGATTTACATACATTTGTATTGTATTGTGTGTGTGTGTGTGTGTGTGTGTGTGTGTGTGTGTGTATGTGTGAGTTTGTGTGTATGTGCGTAGGTGTGTGTGTGTGCCTGTGTGTTTGTGTGTGTGTGTGTGTATGTGTGTGTGAGAGAGAGAGAGAGAGAGAGAGAGAGAGATCTTATGTGAAGGGAGATGCAACAAATGAGAGATGATTGATGCAGAGATGCAGCAGTGTACACTATATTTATTTGCGATTATAATATTGCCAATAAAAAAAATGAATAGTTTTAAAAAGACAATGAAATTAATGCCATATTGGATTATTTAAGCCAAACGCAGGGATCACTTATTTGCTTAGATTCTTAAAGATTTATCAGAGAATTAAGTTTTACTTTTAAAATTTGATGTTACCTCCGAGTGTCGAACCTCACAGCCTATTAATGACCAAACAATTAGGTCACAATAACAAAAGAAAATGTGTGAGAGAGAGGGAGGGAGAGAGAGAGAGAGAGAGAGAGAGAGAGAGAGAAAGAGAGAGAGAGAAAGAGAGAGAGAGAGAGAGAGAGGGGGGGGGGAGAAATATATACAAAAAATTATGTGTATTTGACTCACCCTAGCTTCCTCATTATAAGTTATCTGGCAAATGATTTGTACTCGTCATGCCGATTGTCACTGTATATTATTATTATTATTATTATTATTATTATTATTATTATTATTATTATTATTATTATTATTATTATTATATTATCCTCGTAGTCCCACGCTCGAAACAAAGAACAAACATACAGACAGCACGCGTCGCCGCCGTGCAATGATAAAACAACTCTTTACAATTATGGCTAGAAAACGTATCATTTAACACGTCGATCGACTTAGATTAAATGTCTTACAAAACTTGTCAACATTTAAAAAACCCGAGCCGTCAAAGAAATTTGATACAAAAAAAAATAATTGTTATGTCGTGTAAATAAGTCGTTTATGAAGTAAACGTTTACAAACAGAAAAATAAAATTATATAGAAACTTCGTTTTATCGTGTGTTTCAAACCGAACAGATTATAGATTCTTTCATTGTATCGTTTTATTCAAGTAACAATCATAAAACGCTGTTACACATTGGCGAATCGCTCACTTGATAACTGTAAGGATCCAGTAACGTACGACGCTGAAGTTTGTAAACAATGATAATACCTGTAATTTACAAGTGTGTTTTTAGTGCTATTTTTGTGGATGTCATTGTCAGATGAAGTATCTCATATTATATAGATAGTATGAAGTTGACGTCACTCTGGACTTTATTATTGTTTTTTTGCCATCCGCGTTTATGAGGAATTCTCAATAAACTGTATTAACCAGACTATAAACGTTTAAGGTTACATATAGTTTTGTGTGTTAATCCGTTATACTTCCGGATGGCATTGTTGTGAACTTCTTAGCAAGCGCATAATATCTATCGCCGACGAGTGCATCTATTATTATTATTATTATATAGATAGTATGCGCTTGGCTAAGAAGCTCATAACATTGCCATCCGGAAGTATAAGGGACCAACACGCAAAACTGTGTGTATCCATGAACGTTCATAGTCAGGTTAATGCAGTTCAGTGAGCATTACTCATAAACGCGGATGGCAAAAAACAATAACAAAGACCAGAGTGACGTCATCTTCGAACTATCTAAACAGGTCTGACATCCGAACGCAACAGATTTATAGGCCTAGTTTAACAGTGTTGTAGATAATAGACAATATTAGTTTGCGTCATTTTTTTTCCTTCAGGATTTCCATTACAACAATGAGCCCATAATAAATTGAGTTATCAGACCGGGAAATAAGTGTACGTCGTCGTATGTGGCCAATCTACCTCAACACGGTATTCTAATTAATACTCTATCGGAGTGGACAAGATGTCAAAACGGATTTTAAAGTTAAAATGACCGGAGATTAGTATTATCATTATCATCATTATTATTATTATCATTATTATTATATTATTATTATTATTATTATTATTATTATTATTATTATTATTATTATTATTATTATTATTATTATTATTATTATTAGTATTATCATTATTACCATTATTATTATTATTATTATTATTATTATTATTATTATTATTATTATTATATATTATTATTATTATTATTATTATTATTAGTATTATCATTATTATTATTATTATTATTATTATTATTATTATTATTATTATTATTATTATTATTATTATTATTATTATTACTATTATTACTATTATTATTATTATTATTATTATTATTATTATTATTATTATTGTTATTATTATTATTAATATTATTATTATTATCAATATTATTATTATTATCAATATTATTATTATTATTATTATTATTATTATTATTATTATTATTATTATTATTATTATTATTATTTATTATTATTATTATTATTATTAATAGTATTGTGTGTTTAGCGCCCCTAACAAGCAATATCGAATATGCTGTGATTAATTGTATTTTTTTTTTGTGTTAGATTTACTCTATATTATTCTCAATTGGATTTTATACTGTGATAATTGTTATATTATCATCTTGTACCTTTTAAGTAGTTTAAGAAGATTATTAACAAAATTGATTTTTAGAATGGATTCTACTTATAGATAGAATGAAGTTGACGTCTCTAGGGTCTTTGTTATTGTTTTTTTTGCCATCCACGTTTATGAGTAAATTCTCATTTAACTGTATTATCCACACCATAAAAGTTTATCGTTGCACATAGTTTTGTGTGTTGCTCCGTTATACTTCAGGGTAGCAATGTAGTGATCTTCTAAGCCAAGCGCACACTGTCTACACTTTGTCCACCGTGCCATTTATTTCGAAACAATACATCTATTTTTAAAACGAATAGATAGAATGAAGTTGCCGCTACTCAGTTCTTCTTTTATTTATTTTTTTAATTTTTTTTTTTTTGCCATCCATATTTATGAGTAATTTTTCACTAAACCATATAGATCGTATGCGCTTGGCTAAGAAGAACACAACGTTGCCATCCTGAAGTATAACGGACAAACACACAAAACAATGTGTAACCTTAAACGTTTATAGTCTGGTTAGTTCAGTTTAGTGAGAATTACTCATAAACGCGGATGGCAAAAAACAATAACAAAGACCCCAGTGAGGTGAACTTCATTCTATCTATAAACATGACGAAAGATAGTACGAAGATGACGTCACTCAGGTCATTGTTATTGCTTTTTACGATCCGTGTTTATGAGTAATTCTGACCAAACTGTGTTCACCAGACTATAAACGTTTAAGGTTACACATAGTTTTGTGAGTTGGTCCATTATATTTACGGATGGCAATGTTGTGAGTATCTTAGCCAAGCGCACAACACCTATATGCACACAACCACATACACATACTTTCTTAGTCACATACAACTATACGAACATACACACAACCCACCCTACCCACCCACCATGCAATCAACTTCCAGGTTACGGGTTCCCACTTTATAAACATAACTGATTAGCTCTGCAAGAATTAAAAAAAAATAAAAATTGAGCTTTAATATAGCTCAATATCCATTAAATGTGCTCAAAGCGCTTTACAAGGGGTCCCTGGCCAACAGCATCATTTAACATTTAGGACGAGACATGACGCCTGTGTTAGGCAATGTTACTAATTATTTTCGGACAGAGACAACGCTGTTAACGTTCAGGTACTCATTTTACACCTGCGTACGGTGAGAGAATGTGAGTAAAGAACCGTCCCCAGGGACTCAACTATTCGCCGAGCGAGGCTCGAACCCAGGACCCTCCGATCCCAAAGTGAGTGTCATACCACTAGACCACATACAAACTGTTTCAACAATCAGGAGGCTCAAAAAAGCGTACATTAAATTAAAAAAAAAAAAAACCCAAAAAAACAAACAAAACAAAACTTACCAAAATAAAAAAAAACCCTCAAAAAAAACAAAAAACAAAAAAAAAACAAAACAAAAAACAAAAACAAACCCAAACACAAAGAAGTAAACAGAAAAACAATCAAACAAAAACAATATAACAACAACAAATACATTTTTTAAAAGGTCACAAGATATCGTATAGATAGTATGCAGTTGACGTCACTCAGGCCTTTGTTATTGTTTTTGCCATCCGCGTTTGTGAGTTGTTCTCACTAAACTGTATTAATCAGACTATAAAAGTTCATGGTTACACAAAGTTTGTGTGTTGGTCCGTTATACTTCCGGATGGCAATGTTGTGAGCTCCTTGGCCAAGAGCAAACTATCTATAGGTAGAACGAAGATGACGTCACTCAGGTCTTTATTATTGATTTTTGCCATCCACGTTTATGAGTACTTCTCCCTAAACTGTATTAAGCGGTCTATAAACATTCAAGGTTACACATGGTTTTGTGTGTTGGTCTATTATACTTCCGGGTGGCATTGCTATGAGCTTCTTAGCCAAGCGCATACTATCTATACCCAACCAATAAACGCAATTCCTTGTACCTTTCCTAATACTTAATACACAACACTCGTCTGCTCCAGTTTCCTTCCATGTTTAATAAATCATTTGTTTTGTTAAAGCACAAAAAGCCGAAAGGTCAACAATCACCTGACTAATATTATTATTTTTTTTAATTTAACATTTCTTCACATTAATATTAAATTGGATTAAAGTTTCGGGCAGCATATTTCAACTATCATGCAGCATGTTTTGACTATCAACGTTCATACAATATACGTTCGAGCATTACATAAACACTTTTAAATCACACTCTGACACACACACACACGGACAGACACACACACACACGGACACACACACACACACCCACACAGACACACACAATGTCTCTTTCCTCTCTTTAACATTTAACTTCGTTTCTAAATCACCTCTCTCTCTCTCTCTCTCTCTCTCTCTCTCTCTCTCTCTCTCTCTCTCTCTCTTCCTTTTTTTTTCTTCTTCTTTCTCTCTCCCTCTCACACGCTTTCACATTCACGTAAGGAATCAAATTTGAACAAATTAAGAGTAAAGAGCAGAAGCATTTTAGAACACGGCATTGATGTCCTTAGGGATGGAATACACTGAAATAGAAACAGCCATCTCCCTCCTTTAAAGACAGAACAAATTAAGTAAGAATAATTAATTAATGACAGACGAGAAAGACGGGAACCGGAAGTGAAAGCTAAGCAAAGGGAGATTATTGGGAACTAGGAGACAGCTGCGGTGACTTCCCTTGCTCCTTATCAACCAATTAAAACGCTGAAAGCATCGGTGGTGATGGTTACGCAGGAGATAACGAATTGTCAGTTCATATCTGTTATCATGGTGCCTATTTATCATTGTAAGCAAAGACTTGGGGTGTTTATTTATTTTTTTTTTTTTAATTAATTTGGTTGTTGTTTTTGTTCTTTATCTTTTTATTTTATTTTTGGTCGACTTTAAATATCTCAGATTACAATCTATATCGAATGGTCGCTACAGTACAGCTTTTCTTTCAATAATATAGACAATGGTGCCACTATCAGGTCAAGCAATTTTGTAAACCCACAACTTCCGTGGAATGTTTTCACTGACATTTAGGAGGAAGCTTATGATTTGGTTTTGTTTCTTTGTTTAGTTTATTTATTGTTGTTGTTTTGTTTTGTTTTTTAACTTTTGTTGTATTAGTTTTTATTCTTTTTTTTTAAAAGAAAAAGATCAATTTGGATAAAATAATAATTGTTGTTTTTTGTTGTTTTTTTTTTTTTGAAATTATGGGCGGACTTGACTACGAGGTTAAGGGGCGGTTTGGGTCTAATTATTAGGAAAATCCTTCAAAAATTTGATTTTGAGATTTTGGTGAAAATTGATATTTTATTATCTTAGAAATAATATAATTGAAGTCCAAATTCTTAAAGTAGACTATAAAGGCACGAAAAACACAGTCGAAAATGGTACAGGTAGTAAGAAATGTGTGAAAAACGGGAAGCCATTTTGCTATTTTCTCAATATGTCATTTTTCTAACGGTAAGGGAAACTGTGTCAAACGTTTCTCAGAATCTATTCAATGAAATTGTCTGAAAATGTCCACAGTCATCACACAGATAATGTATTGTGTCACCATAGAGAGATTTTTTTGATAAGATTTGTGAATTTTAAAGTATAATCCTAAATCTGAATTTTTTACATCAATTTTGTCATAATATTTTGATTCTCAATTTTGTAATGATCTAATAAAAATTCCATAAGCTAAAGCCGTAAAATCTCTCTATGGTGACACACTATGGTACAATGTTGACAAGAGGGAAGAATATGGAGGTCATTCCTTCATTAGTTTTTGGGAACATTTGCCACAAGATTGTTATATTTTTTGATGTCAGACCCCCAAATTAGGTCGCAAAATGGGTATCAACACAGATAATTAAAATTTTTCACCATAAATGTTGTTTTTTAACCTATAATGACGATACAGAATGATTAAAACCGCCGAATATTGGTAATTAATTTTTTTTTAGAAAAGACCCAAACCGCCCCTTAAATTGGTTCCTTATGAGGAATTCCTCCAGCCCCTTGACAATCACAAGGTTGACGTCCTGAGACGACCTGTGTGTCTTTTTGGCTGGAGTGTGAAATTTACGAAGGAAGGATATGTAAAAAAAAAAAGTAGCCATTTAGAGCCATTAGGACAATGGAGCCGGAGTTTATCCCGGTTTCTATAGCGTGAAATAGACAATAGCAATTGCTTGCTACCACGTTGATATGACGCTAGAGCTGCCTACTTGAACTTGAAAAGTCAAAAATTCGTAGTTTCTAAGGGGGAAAAAATGAAACGGACATGATAAATAGCGTTACAAGTCAATTATTTGCCCTCAGCACAATCAAATATGCTCCAAAGTGCAGTTTCTAAGCAACCAGAATCTCCTTAACAACAAGATTTATGGAAATCAAAAACGTCTATGCAGTTCTATAGCTGTAGCCAAAAATTCGCAATTCTACGAATTTTTCGTAGCATTAGGCTGGTCTGTATTTAGTTTAATTGGCTTTAAATGAGAAGTATACGAGCCTGGTTGAAGTGTTTTAATTGACGTGCACTTTTTTTTTTAGGTCTGATAATCCAATTTACCATAAGCTTATTGTTGTAATGGAAATATTCAAAAAATGATGCAAAATATTGTTCATTACAACAATGTTAAACTAGGCCCATAAATATTGCGCTCGAATGTCAGACCTGCATAATACCTACCCGGAGGTTTTAATCCTAGACTGAGAGATGCCTTTTGTCAATAGTGTTGTCCACTTTAGTGTTGAAGTGATTTTGAGCCAGACGCGAGAGAACAAATGAAGTTAGCTCGTTACAGACATGTACAACTGAAAATCACGTAATATCCTTCGTTAAAATCACTCAACCCTAACACCGACTATAGATAGAATGAAGATGACGTCACTCAGGTCTTTGTTATTGTTTTTTTGCCATCCGCGTTTATGAGTTATTCTCACTAAACTGTATTATCCAGACTATAAACGTTCATGATTACACACAGTTTTGTGTGTTGGTACGTTATACTTCCAAATGGCAATGTTGTGAGCTTCTTAGCCAAGCGCATACTATCTATATCCGTAGTTTACCCTGGTTACTTTTACTCCATGCCTATTTATTTATTACATTTTTCTGAGACAAATTATAGGCGTAGTATCAAAGCTAATGATTTTAGTTTTTACATGTTAATGATAGTTGAATAAAACTATCTATGTCCATGGTCATTTTTAATACATTTTTTTTTTAATTTTGAAAAGTAGCAAAAATATCTAGGATTGAGTGAGTTAAATTTCGACATTGGGGGTCCCGACAGATTAGTTGGTAGAGCACTCGCTTCACACGCAAAGGGACCGAGATCGATCCCTGGTGTAGTCGAGATTTTTGTTCTTCTGATCACCCCTGTGAATGGGTAGATGAGTCTGTTTGATTTGACGGAAAGTACTTTGCGATAGACTAGCGCCCTATACAAACAATAGCAAGCAATTGCTTTGTCCATTTCACGCTATAGATAGTATGCAGATGACGTCACTCAGGTCTTTGTTATTGTTTTTTGCCATCCGCGTTTATGAGTAATGCTCACTGAACTGTATTAACCCGACTATAAACGTACATGGATACACACTGTTTTGTGTGTTGGTCGGTTATAATTCCGGATGGCAATGTTATGAGCTTCTCAGCCAAGCGCATACTATCTAAAGAAACCGGGATAAACTCCGGCTCCATGGTCCGAATGGACCTGAAGAACTAGGTTCTTTATTTTTTAAGTTTTGATATTTGTAATTTCATTATTGCTAAATGGCATTGCCGAAATATTTATGACGTATCCTTGCGTCAAAATACAACTTTAAATCTATCGTCTCTTCTTTTCTAAATCTATTGTGGGGTTGTTGTCAAATGGGTTGAGGCTCGGCATTCGGCACATAAATCCCGAGTTCGATTCCAGCTGTTGTTGAGGCCTTGGAAAGGCTTTTTTACCACGTTTTCACCACATTTAGGATTAAGATGAGTAACTGGTCGATAACAGAGCGTTGTCACTACAACTGGCGATTGTTGTCACTGTATTTGTTGTCGTATAGATTATTGTTATAATAATAAAAATAATGATGATGATGATGATGATAATGATGATGATGATGATAATAATAATAATGATGATGATCATTATCATCTTCATCATTATCATTATCATCACTATTAATATTACTATTAATTTAATCAATTTAATTATTAAATATCTTTGTATTATTATCATTTTTTGTTATTTGACTTAATAGACACTTAGATAACCACGCCTCTAGGACATTCTTCATAATGTAAACAATGTCATGGATTGGTGAACATAGCAACAACAACAACAACAGGTTTTTACTATCGATGGTATGTGTCTCAGTAAAACATCCACTGTTCTCCGCTTGATCAATAGAAGCGACACAGAAACTATGTCCTATAAACTTAAATTAAACGTTTATTATGTGATCGGGAAAATCGTGTAATATCTAGTCACCCATTCGGGGGTAAAAAAACAATAAGAATGGTCAGTGAGAGGTCGATTTCATTATTCACGTTATTGTTTATAAACAACTAACCATGCTTGTCCGAGCACGTTTCAAGGTGTGTCACAAATTCCATGTTTTGGTCAAAACTCTACTGGTTAATGGGGCACAATCTATATTAACTTTCCATGTGCTCGAGGTCATTGGTCACATTGCAAAATGTGCTCAAAGTGATCTACAAAGTGAAAAGTGTTCAGAGATCTTGAACTATCTAACATTACATTTGGTCATTGTGTTCAACTTGACACATGGGTATGTTTACAACTTTCATAAACAAAGCAGCGTGTTTACATTTGTTCAGAAATGTCCAATCGTTGAACAGCAACAAATCACATGATTGATGACTCGGTTGGACGGAAACATGAATAAAGATCGCTCCCATTTTGTTCTTTTCTTACCCAAGTCATACCGGTTATAGCTATAATACTGACATAACACAACTCTTCTACATTGACTCATATTAAACGATAAGATCCACATCATATAATATATGTCAACACACGCTGAACCAACACACTCTCTTTATTGTTTGTTTAAGAATTTACCATCTGTGATTACAGCCACGGAAAATCAGCACGACATATGTCATTTCTCAAAGATTTGATGTGTAAATTACTGAAATTCATATTGTTGCTTGGCGCCAGCTAAAAAAAAAACACACATAATATTCGCCAGCCGATATATAATGTACCAACACACACAACTATGTGTAAACGTTTATAGATAGTGTGCACTTGGCTAAGAAGCTCATAACATTGCCATCCGGAAGTATAACGGACCAACACACAAAACTTAGGGTATCCATGAACGTTTATAGTCAGGTTAATACAGTTCAGTGAGCATTACTCATAAACGCGGATGGCAAAAAACAATAACAAAGACCGAGTGACGTCATCTTCGAACTATCAAGAGATAGTATGCGCTTGGGTAAGAAACTCACAACATTGCCATGGAAATATAATGGACTAACACACAAAACTATGTAACCTTGAACATTTATAGTCTGGTTAATGCAGTTAAGTGAGAATTACTCATTAACGTGGATGGCAAAACAAAACAATAACAAAAACTCAAGTGACTTCATTCTATCTATAGATAGAATGCGCTTGGCCAAGGAGTTCACAACATTGCCATCCGGAAGTATAAAGGACCAACACACAAACTCTGTGTAACCATGAACGTTTATAGTCAAGTTAATACAGTTTAGTGAGAACAACTCACAAACGCGGATGGCAAAAACAATAACAAAGGCCTGAGTGACGTCATCTGCATACTATCTATAGATAGTATGCACTTGGCTAAGAAGTTCATAACATTGTCATCCGGAAGTATAACGGACCGACACACGAACTATGTGTAATCATGAACGTTTATAGTCTGGATAATACCGTTTAGTGAGTATTACTCATAAACGCGGATGGCAAAAAAACAATAACAAAGACCAGAGTGACGTCAACTTCATTCTATCTATACCCGACTCTATAGATAGTATGCGCTTGGCTAAGAAGCTCATAACAATGCCATCTGGAAGTATAACGGACCAACACACAAAACTGTGTGTATCCATGAACGTTTATAGTCAGGTTAATACGGTTCAGTGAGCATTACTCATAAAGGCGGATGGCAAAAAACAATAACAAAGACCTGAGTGACGTCATCTTCGAACTATCTATAGATAGTATGCTTGGCTAAGAAGCTCATAACAATGCCATCTGGAAGTATAACGGACCAACACACAAAACTGTGTGTATCCATGAACGTTTATAGTCAGGTTAATACAGTTCAGTGAGCATTACTCATAAACGCGGATGGCAAAAAAAAAAAACATAACAAAGACCTGAGTGACGTCATCTTTGAACTATCTATATATTATTATTATTATTATTATTATTATTATTATTATTATTATTATTATTATTATTATTATTATTATTATTATTATTGTTGAAATCCGTCATTACCTATAACTATATTTCTCAATTCATTAATTAAAAAAAGAATTGGTTCAAGAAAAATAGAAATGAAACATTATAGAGAATAAATAACTTTACCGTGAGAAAAACGTCTCTCACTGCTCCGCCAAAACAAGTGATTTAACATCGAATTGTCTTTGCAGCAATCTTTTGAATACTACATAATACAAAACAGAGAGACGATTAAATACTATTGCCAGAATCCGTTCCATCAATCAAATCAACTTTAACTTGATAAATATTTGATTATATCTAAACGACTTTCAGTGACTCAGATCATCAAAAGAAATATCTTTTGACGGAATAATAATATTATCTGATAAAAAAAATACTTTCATTCTATTCGAATTTGGATAAGGACAACTTCCTGTCATTTCCATGGATTTATTTAAGACTGACCTTGACCTCTTGGTTGACGATGACCCTCAGCCAGATAATTTCTGCATGATGTCAAAAGTCGAGTCAAAGATAATATGTTGTGACCTCATGTTCAGCGATTGTGACAGTGAGTACTTTTGTGTGATTTTATTTGTATATCTGTTTATTTGTTTATTAATATTTTGTTGTGAATGGACCTTAACCGAGGAGTGTATATATATATATATATATATATATATATATATATATATATATATATATATATATATATATATATATATATATATATGCAGGTCTGACATCCGAACTAGCTCATGGGCCGAGTTTAACATTGTTGTAATGGACAATATTTTGCGTCATATTTTTTTGTTGAGATTTCCATTACAACAATGAGCCCATAAGGAATTGGGTTATCAGACCTGCAAATAAGTTCACGTCGACCTTACCGATGGATTGAATTTTGACGGATTTTAAGTTATCAGATTCGGTTAAACATATGATTTATTAAGATAAAATTTTAACATTTCCTTTATTTATCCCCACCGCAATCTATAACTGCTTTTGTAGTCGAAGTTACGTTACGAAAACACGATAATGGTGGGTAAATGATGATTTTTATGTCATAATGTAGCCATGATAACCACAAGTCAACAACTACAATAAATAAATTTATTAGTATATAGATAGATAAATAAATAAATAACGAAAAAAAAAATAGATAAATAGATAAACTTTATTTGGTTTACTAAGCCGTGTAATTCTCCCGACGAGACATTAATGTAACCTTTTTTAATACTCGTCATTGGAACTTGGTGTATACATCGCTACATCGTCCGCTTTGAGAGTACCTTAGATATTGTCCCAAGTCACAATTGTGCTTGGAGTCTAATCCTTAATCGCCATGCCACGTGTAAGTTTAGTGACCGTGGACTAATATAACGATCCGTACACATTCTAGAGAGATTGTTTATTGCCATGCCAGGTGCAAGTTTAGTGACAATTTTGCCAAAATAACGATCCGTACATATTATTTTAGAGGGTTTGTTCATCGCCGTGCCACCGTGTAAGTTTAGTGACCGTGGGCTAAAATAACGATCCTTAGACATTCTCGAGGGTTTGTTCATTGCCGTGTCACCGTGTAAGTTTAGTAACCATGGGCCAAAATAACGATCCTTAGACATTCTCGAGGGTTTGTTCATTGCCGTGTCACCGTGTGAGTTTAGTAACCATGGGCCAAGATAACGATCCTTAGACATTCTCGAGGGTTTGTTCATTGCCGTGTCACCGTGTAAGTTTAGTAACCATAGGCCAAAATGCCGATCCTTAGACATTCTAGAGGGTTTGTTCATTGCCGTGTCACCGTGTAAGTTTAGTAACCATAGGCCAAAATAACGATCCTTAGACATTCTAGAGGGTTTGTTCTACCAATAACATACTGTGAATGAGCAAGGATCAAGAGTGGTATTTTATTTAGTCAATAGATAATGGCCTAAAAAAACTGCGCACGTGCAATTTCAATGCAAATTTTAACAACACGCGTCAGGTATGTAAACATTGCGCTATATGATAACAGTCGTCATGAAGTAAAAAATGCCAGTGATTGGTAAACATAGCAAACTACGCAGGTTTTACTGTCGATGGTATGCGTCTAAGTAAAATATCCACTGTTCTACCCCTTGGTCATTGGAACCAACACAGAAGACTATGTGTAAATGTAAAGGTTTATAATATGGTCGGGAAAATCGTGTGATAACTAGTCACCCATTTGGCGGTTGAAAACAATAAGAATGGTCAAAGAGAGAGAGAGAGAGAGAGAGAGAGAGAGAGAGAGAGAGAGAGAGAGAGGTCGATATCATTCACGTTATTAACCAGTAGATTTTTGGCTAATCAAATCATGGACTTTGTGAAACACCTTAACACGTCCTCGGACAAGCATGGTTAGTTGTTTATAAATAATAACGTTAATAAAATCGACCTATTTCTCTCTCTCTCTCTCTCTCTCTCTCTCTCTCTCTCTCTGTGATCATTGCTATTATTTTTATACCACCAAATGTGTGACTAGACATCACACGATTTTCTCTATCATATCATAAACATAATTTAAGTTTACACGTAGTTTTCTGTGTTGGTTCTATTGATCAAGCGGTAGAACAGTGGGGATTTTACTTAGACACATACCATCAATCTGTGTAGTTTGCTATGCTCACCAATCACTGCAATTGTTTACATTATGACGACTGTCCGAGAGGCGTGGTTATCTATGTGTCTATTGTTTATAAACAGCCAACTTTGTTTTGTCCGAGCACTTGTGAAGGTGTGTCACAAATTCCATGTTTTGATTGGTGAACAATCTACTGGTTAATTAGAAAACATCATGGACTAAATCAAAGATACAGGTTTAATTCAGTTCATGAAACGAAGTCTTTAATTGTGTAGAATTCACAAGTCATGAATTTAAGACCAATTTTGTCTATTTTACCGACAAAGGCTTTGCATTCTATCTCCATAGAATCTTCAACATTATTATGATTGTACATATTTTTGCACTGGAGATGTAAGAATATTCCAGTGCCTCAATGTTGACGGTATGACAGTAATCACAAACGCATTGAAAGACTTATTTCAGTATGATGAATGGGGTATTATTTCAATGTGAAGCTTGGAATGTCCCATATTGTGATAAACAATAGCATTTTCTAATCGATTACTTTATCTAGATGAAGGGGAAAACACGAAACGTTTTTCATTTCTTTTTGTCATCATCGAGACAACAATTTATCCTCTATTGTGATCTATTGGGACAATAAAAAGGAAAGATAATGACATATGTGGAATATCTGTAGAATATCTGTAGAATTCCCATATGGATATAAATGTCAAAGACAAATATCATTAAATCGATGCAGGCGATAATGGAAATTTTATGATATCGATATGATCAATCATTTCATTGTTATAAAACTAACGAGGCAATAAATTTCTGGCATGATAAAAGTTGGGTCGCGAATTAATTAACTCTTTTTTGTTGTTTACTTATTATTTTTTTGGTTATAACATAAATATAACATAAATAACATAAATAAAGAGAAAAGTTGTTGCTAAATAAATACGTAAATATACACATGCACACACACACACACACACACACACACATATATATATATATATATATATATATATATATGTATGTATGTATATATATATATATATATATATATATATATATATATATATATATATATATATATATATATATTCGTAAGAAATTGATATACATGAATAAAAAAACTTCAAGAATTTAAAAAGACACAAATAAAAAAAAAGAAACAGATACAAAATAAAATGACAAATTGGTTTTTTTTTTAAAAAACAAACCACAACAACAAGTACAAAAAGACAATTATAAAGCACATTGTGCACTCAACGTGCTCAATAGACTTTACAAAAAATCTCAAGCCAACACCAAACACGTAAGACCAGGCATTACGCCTATAAGCCGTATAACAATATTTTAATATCTTAATTACCACAACAGACCACTCCGGATAATCGCCACTATGCTAATCGCAACTTTCGGTTAATCGCAACATTTCCCACGAAATGGAATTTATTCTATATAAAAGTCTCTGGTTAATTGCAACAAACTTCGGTCAACGGCAACCGATTTCGACCTAAAAAAGTAAGCAGCAAATTCAAGAAATCAATCAAACAAAATCTCAGACTTAAATTTCGTCGTGGGAGAAATCATGACAGGTTGAAGAATCGAGAGAGGACGGGGATTAATGATACACACCCAGTAGTGTGTCACCACTCTATTAGATACAAAAGAGGGTGTGACTTTGCAGTATGCGTTTTGTGCGACCATCTGTGACCATAAGATAGATAGGAGGCGAAGGGACGAGATAACAGGTAAACAATGAGAGTTGTAAAGAGAGACTGATCGATATCCTTTGTTTTTAGGATTGACAACTGTGCATTGCGACCAATGGGTATAGTGAGAGCTTATTGCCTCTCATCCTTGCTGCTCTCTTTGACTCTTATGAATGTTAAAATCAAAAGAATGAAAGTTCATCCAATCTGAATAAGATATCGGCTTGCATCAAAGCTGCTTGTCAAAATCTATACAAAGCTGCCATATGGTTTTCGTTTCAACCAAATAGCTCAATCTGTGGTGGACTAAGAACAATTTTTACAACATGTGGTTTGAATTTACACGTTTATAAACATCCGGACTGAGCAATAAAAACAAACAAACAGAAAAACAAACATATCAAACGAACATTCCTGCCTGCTTAGGTATGAGTAATGTCAAAGGCAAAGGAAAATGATGGAGTTTAAAACCATAAAAAGAAAAAAAAACCCACAAACAAACAAAAAAAGTCACACTAAAAAAAAAATACAAAAAATACAAAAAAGAAAAAGAATACTAAAAACAAGTTTGTTTTTTTTTAAAAGTACTTGAGCTTTTATATAATGCATTATCCACTCAACGTGCTCGAAGAGCTTTACCAAAAAAAAAAAGAAAAAAAAAAGAAAAAATAAGGAAAACAACAAGAAAAAATTAATGAGGTCGTGGACGGTTACTAGCCCGTGTAATCTCAGAGGGAAAATGTTGCAATAGTGGACAGGGAAGTCATTTCAGTTAATCGCATCTTCGGTTAATCGCAACATTTTCGCTGATCCCAAGGTGTTGCGATTATCCGAAGTGGACTGTAATACGGCCAGTTAGCATAAAAATGACATAGAGAGGAAATTACAGCGACATCCCGCTGCTTAATAAACAAAACAGGAACAAGAATTAAACAACAAAGAAGAAAAGTGATAAAACTAGAGATTGAGACATTTTCCAACGAATGGAATATAACAATAGGACGATATCATCAATAAGGATGATAGAGATTATGATAATAATACATAATATTAGATATCGGTGACAATTTATCGTGTGGAACGTTTTAATTCAGTATGGCTCTTCAGCAATTGATTTGTACCTTGTAACTCCATGTCACTCACGCCAGTGTTCATTTCTTTATTATCTAAACGTTAATTGGATTACTATTATTATTATTATTATTATTATTATTATTATTATTATTATTATTATTATTATTATTATTATTATTATTATTATTATTATATTATTATTATTATTATTATCATTATACTAATAATATTATTATTATTATTATTATCATTATTATTATTATTATTATTATTATTATTATTATTATTATTATTATCATAATTATTATAATTATTATTATTATCATTATTCTTCTTCTTCTTATTATTATTATTACTTTTAGTATTATTATTATTTTATTATTATTATTATTATTATTATTATTATTATTATTATTATTATTATTATTATGAATGTTGTTGTTGTTGTTGTTATTACTGGCGGTCTATAGACAGTAAATTAGAGCTGAGTGGCGCTAGATTTATCCGTATTGTCTGCCTCAATGTCGATCCCGTTTCTCCTTTCGTCATTGTTTGGAAACGCTAAGATTTTGCATAGTATTTGCGATGTATGTGTGTGAATGGATATATGATTGACTCTCTCCTTACCGGCCATTTTGCATGGTGAGTGTTTGCAATGTATGTGTGTGAATGGATATAGGATTGACTCTCTACTTACCGGCCATTTTGCATGGTGAGTGTTTGCAATGTATGTGTGTGAATGGATATAGGATTGACTCTCTCCTTACCGGCCATTTTGCGTGGTGAGTGTTTGCAATGTATGTGTGTGAATGGATATAGGATTGACTCTCTACTTACCGGCCATTTTGCATGGTGAGTGTTTGCAATGTATGTGTGTGAATGGATATAGGATTGACTCTCTACTTACCGGCCATTTTCCGGATTGTCCCCAAAACTTCACACCCAACCTATACAAAAATATTTTTTTTCGCTCAAACACAAAAGCTGTTGGTTCTTGCTATACATATTTTTTCTGCTAAACGAGCTCTTCAACACAGTGTTATTATATTTTAACTATAGCAAACATTTCTGTTCAAATATGATGATGTACAAAAGAAATTAGAATGAGAAAAAATGTTGGTTGCATCGTAACGAATGTGACGATTGTCATATGGGTGGTAAGGATTGGTTAAAGAACGTTTTTTGGTTTTCATGATCTCTCCGAGTAAAAACCTTAAATTAAAATGAGTGTTTATAACACAATAAATTTGATTCTAGGAATCTTCCATGGGTTTGGATTTATTAAATGAGTTATTTTTGTCGCGCCAAATAACTCACGAGCTTGCGAGTTATTAGCGATAAAAAACAAACAAACGAATTTAATCAATTCAAACCTCTCTTCCACCAATCAAATTAATTTTCTTAGATATTTAATTTCATGTCTAATAATTTGTAAAAACGATTCAATTTTCAATGAAATCAAATTATCTAGGAAGTGGTTATTCAGTATCAGATACTGAATAGTGCTTTTCCACTATTCAGTATCCACAAGGAACTCTTTTCTATAGAGAGAGTGAAAAGTGCGACAATCTCGGTTGAATGTAAATAAACTGCTGACCTCCTTCCAGATTGAACACGTGCAGTAACTGACAGCCCGATTCAAAGTTGTAAAAATATTTTGATCGTAATTTTTAAATTTCTGCTATTGTGCAATTAACATATCTAGTTCAAAATATCAAAGTAAGAGTGGCATTCAAATACTTTTTTAAATGTATAAATAGACATGATTAAATGTCACTAAATGTTAAGTGATACCATGGCTTGGTGGATATAAGCTGTTTGACTCTGAGCTTAAGGTTCGAGAGTTCAAATCCCGGCTGGATAACTTTTTTTTTTTCCCCCAATATTTTAAAAATTCCTTCTGTCTATTGATATTTTTTAAACTTTTGTTTTAATAATTTTATTTGCTTGTAATATGCTTTAATGTTGATATTATACTATTGTTCTTTTATTATTATTATTATTATTATTGTTATTATTATTATTATTATTATTATTATTATTATTATTATTATTATTATATTATTATTATTATTATTATTATTATTATTATTATTATTATTATTATTATTAATATTATTATTATTATTATTATTATTATTAATATATTATTATTATTATTATTATTATATATTATATTATTATTATTATTATTATTGTAATCGTCATCATCATCATTATTATTATGATTATTATTTTTTTTTGATCCAGTAGTTGGAGTAATTTAATCAGTTATCGATTTATTACGAATATCTTTTATGTGTTATAATCTCGTTGTTGTTTTTCATTGATGTGCTCTTCTCTTGTTTATTACTTTTTAAAATCTTGCTTTTTTCTGTTTGTCTCATTTGTTGTTGTTGTTGTTGTTGTTGTTGTTGTTGTTGTTGTTGTTGTTGTTGTAGTTTGTTTGTTTGTTTGTTTGGTCATCTAAGACAAACCCGATTCATTATAAATATGTGGCCAGACTTTCTGCCATTTTTAATTGAGCGATGTACTTCCGTGAATTAATTGCCGTATTATATTAAAATTTACGTGATAATAATAATAATAATAATAATAATAATAATAATAATAATAATAATAATAATAATAATAATAATAATAACAATAATAATAATAATAATAATAATAATAATAATAATAATAATAATAATAATAATAATAATAATAATAATAATAATAATAATAATGATAAAAATAATAATAATAATAATAATAATAATAATAATAATAATAATAATAATAATAATAATAATAATAATAATAATAATAATAAAATTTAAATAGATACTGAATATTAGACTACAATTGACATCTGTTTACTGAATACACGTGGTATTTTTAGAGGAGATCTTTTTTTTACGAAACACGCCAGGAAGTAGGCAACAGTGGGGAGTGAACCTGGGACTGAGTTTCGTAAAAAAAAGCAATTACTTTTTTTTACGAAATCCGACAATATCCGACAAAGTTATGGAAAGAAAGTAGGCAACAGTGGGGGAGTGAACCCGAGACTCAGGGAAGTGTACACTATTGGGGAGTAAACTTAAGTCTATGGTTTTTCGACAGCTTTTGGCGGGTTTCGTAAAAATGTAATTGCTTCATTCTCGTCTGGTACCCACCTCCCATAGTCCGGCTTCATTTCCCACTGGTATCCATCTTCCATAGTCCCAGTTCATTTCCACTGTTAACCTCTTCTCACAGTACCAGGTTCACTCCCAACCGGTGTGCACTTCCCTGAGTCCCGGTTCATTGCCCAATGGTGCCCACTTCCCATAACTTTTGACAATATCGGTAGGTTTTGAAATAAAAGTACATTCTGAGCTCACTGTCCACTGGTATGAACCTCTCGCAGTCCCAGGTTCAATCCTCATTGGTGTCCGAATCCCAGATTCACTCCCCACTGCTGCCTGCTTCCCATAACTTTGTCGGGTTTTGGCGGGTTCCGATAAAAAGTAATTCCCCCCTCTCCCTTGGTCTTGCTTTTTTACAAAATCCAGAGTCCCAGGTTCACTCCCCACTAGTGTACACTTCCCTGAATCACAGATCATCCCCCACTGTTGCCTACTTCAATAACTTTGTCGGATATTGCCAGGTTTGTCAGGTTTCGTAAAAAGTTAATTCCTTTTATGTGCAACTTGCTGAAACCCGCCGAAAACCAGAGTCTCAGGTTCACTCCCCACTGGTGTACACTTCCCTTAGCTCAGGTTCACTCCCCACTGTTGCCTACTTCCCACAACTTTGTCGGATATTGCCGGGTTTCGTAAAAAAAGCAATTGCTTTTATATGAAACTCGCTGAAACCCGCTGAAAACCAGAGTCTCAGGTTCACTCCCCACTAGTGTATACTTCTATGAATCTCAGGTTCACTCCCCACTGTTGTCTACTTCAATAACTTTGTCGGATATTGCCAGGTTTTGTCGGGTTTGGTAAAAAAGTAATTGCTTTTATGTGAAACTCGCTGAAACCCGCAGAAAACCATAGTCTCAGGTTTCACTCCCCATTGGTGTACACTTCCCTTAGTCTCACGTTCACTCCCCATTATTTGCCTACTTTCCATAACTTTGCCCCATTTTGTTGGATTTGGCGCATTTCGTAAACAAAAAGTAATTGCTTTTTTTTCTCCTCCAAAACTCACCGAAAACCAGTCCCAGGTTCACTCCCCACTAGTGTACACTTCCCCGAATCTCAGGTTCACTCCCCACTGTTGCCTACTACCCATACCTTTCTCGGATATTGCCAGGTTTCGTCGGGTTGATAAAAATGTAATTGCTTTTATATGAAATTATCTGAAGCCCGCCGAAAACCATAGTCTCAGGTTCACTCCCCACTGGTGTACACTTCACTGTCTCTGGTTCAGTCCCACGCTTTGCCTACTTTCCACAAGTTTGCCGCATATTGTCGGGTTTCGTAAAAAAGTAACCCCCCCCCCCCCCCCATTTTGTTACTGCTGTTTTACAAAACCTAGAGTCCCAGGTTCACTCCCCACTAGTGTACACTTCCCCGAATCTCAGGTTCACTCCCCACTGTTGCCTACTACCCATAACTTTCTCGGATATTGCCAGGTTTCGTCGGGTTTCATAAAAATGTAATTGCTTTTATATGAAATTATCTGAAGCCCGCCGAAAACCATAGTCTCAGGTTCACTCCCCACTGGTGTACACTTCACTGTCTCTGGTTCAGTCCCACGCTTTGCCTACTTTCCACAAGTTTGCCGCATATTGTCGGGTTTCGTAAAAAAGTAACCCCCCCCCCCCCCATTTTGTTACTGCTGTTTTACAAAACCCAGAGTCCCAGGTTCACTCCCCACTAGTGTACACTTCCCCGAATCTCAGGTTCACTCCCCACTGTTGCCTACTACCCATAACTTTCTCGGATATTGCCAGGTTTCGTCGGGTTTCATAAAAATGTAATTGCTTTTATATGAAATTATCTGAAGCCCGCCGAAAACCATAGTCTCAGGTTCACTCCCACTGGTCTACACTTCACTGTCTCAGGTTCAGTCCCACGCTTTGCCTACTTTCCACAAGTTTGCCGCATATTGTCGGGTTTCGTAAAAAAGTAACCCCCCCCCCCCCCCCCCATTTTGTTACTGATGTTTTACAAAACCCAGAATCCCAGGTTCACTCCCCACTGGTGTACACTTCCCTGGTTCTCAGGTTCATCCCTTCCTCCCCCCCCCCTCCCTTACACACTCCACACACACACACACACACACACACACACACACACACACACGCTGCTGCCTAACTCCCATAACTTTGTCGGATATTGCCAGGTGTCGTCGGGTTTCGTAAAAAAGTAATTGCTTTTTATTACGAAACCCGCCGAAACCCAGTCCCAGGTTCACTCCCCACAGGTGTACACTCCTCTGAGTCCCAGATTCACTCCCACAGCTGCCCTCTTTGTCAGGTTTCGGAAAAAAACAACAACACCGTATTATAGTGCAAAACCACTATTCAGTGTCAGATACTGAATAGTGGAAAACCGCTATTCAGTATCTGATACTGAATAGTGCAAAACCACTATTCAGTATCAGATACTGAATAGTGCTAGCCAATTATCTATAGGTAGGTATGGTTATAGCCTTTCCCATATGAAATACCCGACGAAACGTCTCAGATAGATGCCAATTTGGTAATTTTAATGCCATTTTTTAAAGAAATGGTCTTCAAACAAAACAAAAAGTCATGGTTAGACACTAACCATGGAAATTGGATAAGAAATTAAAGATCCTTATCAACTTCTACGGGCATTTACTGGAAACTGTGATGTCTCTTCCAGTAATTTATTTGGCATTTTTAGCTAAATTCATCTGGCACTGGAACATCGTCTGACTGTCTAGACATAATTTGTCGACTATTTTTTGTTGTTGTGTGCACTCTTCTTTCAATATTTGATATTCATTATTTTCGTAATTTGTTTTAATAGTGTAAATCAATGAAGGTACAATGAAATGGAAGGTAGCCTATTTATTAGTTGTAAATGTGTTCAAGCCATGTGTGAGTGGGGTTGTTTTGGTTCTATTAACTCCCGCTTAGAATCGAATGTCGTGTTCCTTCAAATCAATTTGACGATCACAATGATAAAGGTTTGATGTTTATCTAGGGCGACAATTTTATTATGATTCTGGGTGTGTGTGTGTGTGTGTGTGAGGGTGCGTGTGTGTGTGTGTGTGGGGGGGGGGGGAGTCGCCAGGGGTCGTCAGCTGAAGATAATTCAGCTAGAATGAATAATTGGTTGTGAATTTTAATGGTTTTGGATGCATGGCATATCCTTCGAGGTACTACCGCAAACTCGGGGACCCAAATAATTTAGGGGTTTTGGGATGGGGAAAACTTATTTCAAAAATAATTTTGGGGGTTTGGGAGGGGGGGACCTTTTTTTTTTCTTTTAAAGACTCTTCTCCCCTCCTAAACCCGCTCTAGACTTTATTTTAAAAAAAAAAAAGTTCCCCCCTTCCAAACCCCCAAAATTATTTGGGTCCCCGAGTTTACGGGAGAAAGTTGGATTTATATTCATGCGCGCCAAAAGATTATTTTTAATCGCCAATCAGCTGTTTTAAACACCATAT
Source organism: Berghia stephanieae (assembly GCF_034508935.2). Classification (NCBI taxonomy): domain Eukaryota; kingdom Metazoa; phylum Mollusca; class Gastropoda; order Nudibranchia; family Aeolidiidae; genus Berghia; species Berghia stephanieae. The sequence goes on from NC_088367.1 coordinate 26,153,423, forward strand.
TTTAAACCAATAAAATGTGCGCAATTATTCTGTAAGCGTTGAATAAATTTTTTATTCAGTGCATTCAAAGCACTATTCAACGAATACATAGTCTATTTACTAAGAAACGATAGGGTTTGCCAATGGAAGAGGTGGAATAACATACGATTCTTTGCTTTTTGGAATTCCGGACGTGTTCCCAACCGCTGCACGAGCTTGCGATTGTGCGTGGGGAACAAAGTCCGAATTCCCAAACGCAAGAGTGTAGGAAATCTTTTATTCTACACCTCAATCGATTCCGATTTCGTCATCTCTGAGTAAACGCATTGTGACTGTTTTCAACCGCTATCGCCTAGTATCTTAATTATGCTTATTCTTTTGCACAAGTAACGTTTAGTTGAAGCCATGGTGAACTTCTTTGCAGGTCTGATAACCCAATTTGTTATGGGCTCATTGTTGTAATGGAAATACTCTCTAACCATGGCAAACTATTGTCCATAACAACAAGGTTAAAAATCAAGCCCATAAAGCTCGAATTCAGGACCTTCCGATCCGAAAGCGACTGCCATACCACGAGATCACATAGCCACACTTGTTCGCTAACATTTTTACCAGGGTACCAGGGTTACCAATTTGGCGTTTTAAATGCCAAATCCCCAAAATGGTTGGATTTTTTAAATCGTTTGGCATGGAAAAATTGGGATTGGTATTTTGGCATTTCGGTCTTGGGCATTGCATTAAGATCACTTAATTTTACCTATTCAATAAACAAACACGAAATAACGGCACAACATTTATTTATTTTGACAACTACATAAGCATCTAGCAAGAATTTTGTTTGAATACCTTTATAAGAATGATTGCGGTTAAGAATTGACAAAACTAGTTGATCCCAAGAAGATAAGTATTTTCCTCTTTCACTAAACTCAATAAATTACAAGACTTGACCATTATATATTTTATAAGCTAACAATTTACCATACATGGTTTTACAAAGAGCCCCCCCCCCCCCCCCCCCTTCCTCTTGCACAATCAATCAATCCCAAAACGTTTTTCTGAAGTCTTAGCATTAAGATTTTTTACGAGTTGGAAAGGAAGGGGGGGGGGGGGGGGGGGGGGGGGGCGGCACGGAGGTCATCATCTTGACTTATCAATTTATTAAGTAAAATTTTTGTGTCCAAAAATAGAACTAAGATATTTTGTCAATCCGATACAAGTTGAATGATGTTTTCATCAATCTAATGGAGTCCTTTGGTGCTCGTATCAAGTGGAGTAAGACTGTGTTATGGCTTGGACCTTTATAGTAATACAACTTCTTCCATTTACTCATCCACACCACACAAAAAAGAAAAAAGAAAGGATTAAACAAGAAGTAGCCACAAAACGTTCTCAAAGCATTTACGAGGGATTACAAAACAACAGCAACACCTCAACCGGTAAGACGAGACACGATATCAGTAGGCGGTGTCCATTTTTGTTTCGATAAAAGACAACGCTGTTAACGACCAGGTACTCATTTTACACCTGAGTACGGTGAGAGATTGTGAACAAAACGCCTTTTTCCAATAACCTAACTATGCTCTGCCCAGAGCAGGACTCAAACCCTGAGCCTTCCGTTTCGAAGGCGAATGTCATCCTCAAGACCACATAACCGCTCTCTCTCTCTCTCTCTCTCTCTCTCTCTCTCTCTCTCTATCTATCTATCTATCTATCTATCTATTTATTTATCTATACCTATCGTCTTTTAAATATTAACACTCTGACCACTAACCACCAACCACCAACCAAAGATATATATATATATATATATATATATATATATATATATAATATTTATATAGAGATAGATAGATAGATAGATAGATAGATAGATAGATAGACAGACAGACAGATAGATAGAAAGATATATATATATATATATATATATATATATATATATATATATATATATAAGAGAGAGAGAGAGAGAGAGAGAGAGAGCGAGCGAGAGAGAGAGACAGAGAGAGCGAAAAAAAAAAAAAAAAAAAAAAGAGAGAGAGAGAGAGAGAGAGAGAGAGAGAGAGAGAGAGAGAGAGGGGGGGGGCAGCATCTGTGTTTCATAATATAATAACATATTATCTCGCAACCCTTTGGATATGATACCAGTGTATTACAAATGCTTTCCGACAGATCTAACAGATCCGTCTATCCAACAACTGCCTGGCTGAGGTAGGGATCAGAAAATAACATGGGAAGCAGCCTACATCGATACCGCTATCCCATGTCCGCCAAGCGCTTTACCAATTGAGTTACAGAGCTGAAAACGACAAAAATAAAAAGCAGACCAACATACATCGTATAGAAGATTGAAGTTGACGTCCCTCATGTCTTTGTTATTGTTTTTTGCATCCGCGTTTATGAGTAATTCTCACTAACTGTCTGGTATTAACCAGACTATAAACGTCCAACGTCACACATAGTTTTGTGTGTTGGTCCATTATACTTCCGGATGGCAATGTTGTGAGCTTCGGAGCCAAGCGCATAGATACTATCTATACATCACGGTGTAAATAAAATTTAAGTATCCTAAAACGGTTGTTAAAATGTAAAATGCTATCAAATTTTCCTTCTTTATTTTCTATAGGCTATGTTCTATTCTTCTATTGATTAATTGTATAAAAGGCGGATTGCAAAATCCACTCTTTGTCGCTAACGTGGATGGATTGGGATGTCTGTAAAACGCCACTAGGACCTAGATGACGGCGGGTTGTGTGTCTAAAGCTTATAAAAGCTGTCCCCTAATGGACAGCTTGCTTTAGATCCACTTACGCTAAAATCCTTTCTGGCAAACAATTTAACTTGGACCGCCAACTGTCAATTATCAGACGGAAACTAAATAATAGATGAACATTTTCGATGTTTTAAAAACCAATTCCTCTGTTTCGAAATTCTCAAAGATTAATTTTACAATGATGAAATGAAAGCATTCTTTTCCATAGTAGAAAATGTTTTGAAAAACAGAAGGAATAAAGAATGAAATAAGAGATTCCGAAAGTAATATAATTGTGTTGTTATTCCTGGTTTGGCTAAAAAGTCCAATCTGGAAGCATTAACAGGCAGTTCGTTATAAGATCCAGCAGTCATCTTGTCAACGTTGAAGAGGGAGCTATTAGCTAATGGTCTCTCTCTGTCTTCCAGGGCTTTTGGGTGGATTCGTGCCAAAAACAAAATAACGACATGGTATAAAAACACACTCTAGATTAAAATTGGATAAGTGGACGAGAGAGAGAGAGAGAGAGAGAGAGAGAGAGAGAGAGAGAGAGAGAGAGAGAGAGAGGGGGTGTCGGAGAAGAGGGGGCGGAGAGTGAGTATCGGGTTGTTGAAAGGAAGTGGATGTAGAATGCCCACGGAGGAAAATGGATAGGAGTTAGGTTAATTAGTTTGGAAGAGAAAGGGAGAGGAAAAGGAGGCGAGTTGGTTAGAATGAGGTGAGAGGAAGGGAGAAGGTGACTGTCAGGAGGAGGAGCACGACGAGGAGGAGGAGGAGGAGGAGGAGGAAGAAGAAGAAGAAGAAGAAGAAGAAGAAGAAGAAGAAGAAGAAGAAGAAGAAGAAGAAGAAGAAGAAGAAGAAGAAGATGAATCAGCGAGAGAAAATATTTGATTTGAAAAAAAAAAAAAAAAAACAACGTAAAAAATGATAAACCAGTATTACATTTTAATCTCATTCATTACCTTAAAAGCGATGGTAAACTATGGACATAATAATATGATGTTAAGATCTTATCATTGCAACTAAATAATGACAAGTAACGCGAATCGAAATCTTTTCGACTCAGTCCCAAAGTAACTCGGGTATTTCCTGTAGCTGACATTCCCGATAGCTGGATTAGTCCAGCATTCCATTCCCAAACCAAACGACTCGTTACGATTATAGCTCAAGTCGAGATTCTAAAAACATTTTTGACTTCTGATTCCAGCAGTAGCCAGATGGGATTGGGTAGCTGAGTCCTTAAGATCTGCCGGAAAGTACTTTATGATAAATAATGTATCCGTTCTTTAAAAAGACACGAGTTTGGGGTCAAAATTCTTACATACAGGCCATGTTAATATTTTTTTTGCCACCGAACACAGAATTACTGGCAAGTCTAAAAAATTATAAAGCTTGATATACGAGAAACGTACGAACCTCTTTATGTTAAGGGTAATGGTATCACCCATTGACTCATATATTGTCACAGTCAAGATTATTCACATTTATTTTATTCAAGTTTTATTTTAGTAAGAACTGAATTCATCTCAGTCCAGTTATATTTCGGTAGGCTTAGAAAAACTTAACCTTCTAATATTAGATCATCTTTCCTTTTATAGCCTTCCCTTGAATTAATTTCAAATTAGTGAATACTTTTCGTTCTAGCTTCTGTCACAGAGCCACTTATTATAAAATCAGTGATAAACTTAAAGCATGATCATCTCATTTCACTCATCAATTTTGTTCATAAGAAACACAAACTAACTCCCTTATCTCAATAGATAGTATGCGCTTGGCTAAGAAGCTCATAACATTGCCATCCGGAAGTATAACGGACCAACACACAAAACTGTGTGTACCCATGAACGTTTATAGTCAGGTTAATACAGTTCAGTGAGCATTACTCATAAACGCGGATGGCAAAAAACAATAATAAATACCAGAGTGACGTCATCTTCATTCTATCTATACTACAATTTTATTTTTATATATTATACTCTATAATAATATAGCCTAATCCAAATTTTAACCTCCATTTTCTAAACACTAAATCCTGTGACTTGTGTACTTTTAGCACTAGGCTCTTCAATTGAATTTGCTTAATTTCCATTTTATATGGTGAAGAATAATAGAAATGATTTATTACTTTGAAAAAATAAAAAACAAAAACAAACCGAAAAATCCAACAACAACAACAACAACAAAAAAAACACCTTAAAAACAAACAATCAAAGTTTACATTGCTGATCATTTTCATCCTAAATTCGTTTTGTCTGTAAGTCCAATTCACCACGGCATCATCAACCATTTTGAAACGGTAAGCGATATATATACATATATAGTTAAATAAATCCAATGATCCAGTCAGCAGTAGAACACAAAGTACTCATAACGATTTGTCCATTATTTCCCATGTCAAAGTATTTAAAACTTCCATTGTGACAAGAATTTCTACCTGCCGCTGTATTACAGAAACCACATCCCCCCCCCCCCCCCCCACCCCCAACTATAACCAGTTCAATGCCGCACTTAGTAAAGATACGTGTTTAAAAATTTGGCCAGAAAACTCATCCTTCAATAAATATCGATCGATTAAAATAACAATCAACAGGCCAAAAAACTCTCAATCCCGAGACCTCACAAAGTCTTATTTAGAGTCCCAGGTTTGAGAATATTTTTGCTTAAATGAGGATCATTTAAATCGATCGATATTCATTTTGACGTACGAGTTTTCTGACCAAATTTTTAAATACGCGTCTCTCCAGAGAACGCCAGTCAACTGGTTACCTCACTCAACTCTAACACCGACTAAATCCGTAGTATACTCGGGCTTACTTTTACCCCATACTCATTTATTACATTTTTCCGAGTCAAATGATAGGCGTAGTATCAAAGCTAATGTTTTTAATATTTGCATGTTAATCATAGTTGATTAAAAATATCTGTCTATGTACATGTTCATTTTTAATACATTTTTCCCCAATTTTGAAAAGTAGCAAAATTCTCTCTAGGATTGAGTGAGTTAAATACGCCTCGAGCTTCCTTTCCACAAGGTACTTTGGAAACCTTTGAAATATTGTCTTGATCTGGTAAGAAAATGAAATACTACAATTTTGATTCAAAAACAGTTCTCCGTTGCTTTTATATTCTGGTGATTTTAAAAGGTTTCCAAGTTTTAAGATCTGAAATCCTTTTCAGCATTACTTAATGTTCTTGGGAGAAGTAAAATTAGCGACGCAATTTCCTGTAAAAATAGTGAAAACTAGACCATTCTATTGTGCTCACAGAAGAGAACGGTTTCTCTTTCTCGCTTATGACATTGATTAAATACAACATACGTTAATATTACAAAGCAATTGAAGGCTGGTTTTCCAAAACTCTTTTAGTCGATTTTTCTACTTTTTGAGATTTTCAATCTAGATATGATATAAATTGAAACGTAAATTTTTGTTTTAAGCATCATTTGGCACAAGAATTTCCTCGGATTTGTGTGAATTTGATGTTTAAATATGGTAAAATAATAGACTGAATGAGAGACTTCAGAGGAACTAATCCGCAATATCTCAAAATGGGAAAAAAACAGAGTTAGGGAGATTTGGAAAAACCACTCTTCAATTACAATAGAAGGTGTTTTCTTTGAAAGTTCAGATGTGAGTCTTGAAAACTCGACGATGAATGAATGATAAGAGGTTTTAACTCACTCCTTACCAACTACAGGAAAGTCGTCACATTGTTACCCGCGATACAATGAACCTTTTTCTTGATCAGATTGGTTTAGTATAGCCCAAAATTTGAAGAATATTTTCTTTTTTTTTAAACCTGTAAGAATGTAATGCTTTTTATGAAAAGCCCGTCTTATTGAACAAGTTATATAAACTGCCTTACTCTGGAAAACCCCATATTTTAAAATTTGACCAGAAAACTCGTCCTTCAAATATCGATCGAATTAAATGACCCTCAACTTGGCAAAAAAATCCAACAAAACTCTCAAATCTGGGGCTTCGCGAAGTCCCAGGTTTGAGAGGGTTTTTTTTGCCAAGATGAGGGTCATTTAATTCGATCGATATTTGAGGGACGAGTTTTCTGGTCAAATTTTAAAATATGGGTTTTTCCAGAGTACGAGTATAGTATGTACTTATTATTCCTTTTGAGGTTGAGTTGTTTTTCTTTAAATTAATGTTTATGTTGAATAAGTCTGACATTTCTGGAATAATCCGGAACATAATGGATCAGGAGAGAGTTAAGAATGTTTTTCACTTCACTTTCCTTTCTCTCCTCATTTTATCTATTGAAATAATGGGGAAACTACAGGAACAATGTGGCTATATTTTATGGTCTTGTGGTACGACACTTACCTTCGGGTCAGAAGGCCCAAGGCTTGAGTCCCGCTTTGGACAGGACGACGCATACCTGAGTCTTTGGAAAAGACTCTTTACTCACTAACAATCTCTCACCATATTTAGATGAGAAATGAGTACATGGCCGCTAACAGCGTTGCTTCTGTCAGAAAAAAATTGTGCGGCTATGTGATCTTGTGGTATGGTCCTGGGTTCGAGCCTCGCTCGGCGCATAGTTGAGTCCTTGGAGAAGGCTCTTTACTCACATTCTCTCACCGTACTCAAGTGTAAAATGAGTACCTGACCGTTAACAGCGTTGTCTCTGTCCGAAACATGTTTAATATCGCCTAAATGTTAAATGTTGCTGTTGGCCAGGGACCCCTTGTAAAGCGCTTTGAGCACGTTTATTGGATATTGCGCTATATAAAAGCTCAATTCTTCTTCTGCTATCGCCTAACGTCATGTCTCATCCTACATGTTAAGTGTTCCTGTTGACTAGGGACCCAGTCTAAAGCGCTTTGAGCACGTTTAGTAGTATTATGCTATATTAAAAAAGCTCAGAATACCAAAGTTTACTTATTTACAATCTGATTACGCACATTTTTATGATTTCATTGCTCAATTTCAAAATATAATCTATAACACCAAAGCAAAACAAGCCCATAATAGGATTCAATATTCTGATATCACTTCCGCCCAGCAACGAGCAGCTTGGTTCTATACAAAGAAAATCGGTACTTTTTATTCTTCAGGCTGGCTAGAACTTGTCATGTGATCAGAATGTATAAAAGTCAAAACATGATCAGATTTATAATGTTTTTCTCCTCTTTTTCTACACTTTTATGCTCGTCGGAGAAGTATTTCACAAGGGCGTCCGCCATTGTTCCGATAGTTTAGAACCAGTTACTATTTTACTCTGCGTCATTACGCTGTAAGTGACGTCACGACTTTTGAACACAATTAGTTGCGTTCATTTATCACAATGTCACGGTGCGGCACCCTGCCTGATTCAGTTTCGGTATTTATCTTTGTCGAGAAAGCAACAAATAACAACTGATAACAACAAATAACAACTGATAACAACAAATAACAACTGGTAACACAAAAATACTTTGATTCTAGTCTCAAAATTCAATATCCATGTGGTCAATATGTGGTCAATATGTGTCGAGATAACAACAACGACAACAACAACAAAAAACAACTGATAACAACAACAAAAACAACTGATAACAACAAATAAAAACTGATAACAACAAATAAAAACTGATAACAACAAATAAAAACTGATAATAACAACAGCTAACAACTGATAACAACAAATAAAAACTGATAGCAACAAATAAAAACTGATAACAACAACTAACAACACATAACAACACATAAAAACTGATAACAATACATAAAAACTGATGATAACAAACAACAATTGATAACTTGGGAGTTGTGCACGTAAAGTTGGGGCCCAGTTTACCACATAAATATTGATTTTGAGGCTAGAATCAAAGTATTTTTGTGTTACCAGTTGTTAATTGTTGTTATCAGTTGTTATTGGTTGTTATAAGTTGTTATTTGTTGTTATGAGTTGTGATTGGTTCTTATCAACTGTTTTTTGTTGCTAACAGTTGTTATTTGTTGCTATAACATATCATAACATAACATATGGTATAGGGCAAAATAGGATAAAATCCATTGAATGCCCTTAATATTAATAGTAATGCCATAAATCTATTGATTAAAGATTACAATAATGATACACGTGGTAAAGATAGTGTTTCAACTTAAATGTACTCATGTAATTGTGGTGTACAAACATATATCTTTAACCGTGACATGCAAAGCACACACACAACACACACACACACACACGCATATAGTTATCAGTAGTTATTTGTTGTTATCAGTTGTTATTGGTTGTTATGAGTTGTTATTTGTTGCTATCAATTGTTGTTTGTTGCTATCAGTTGTTATTTGTTGTTATGAGTTGCTATTTGTTGTTATCTCGACAAAGATAAATACCCGTTCAGTATTATGACATACGACATTCAACCGCTAGGTCCCGGGTTAAACTCCCGTGAAGGCGGCGCAAGATTGAGTCCGTGGAAAAAGGCTCTTTGCTCACATTAACTTACTCTCCATACGCAGGTGTAAAGCTAGTACCTGCTAGCCAGTAAACTCTATATCTGTACAAAAGGTCATAATATCGTCGTATCGTCATACAGACGTCATAATATGTTTGATATTATAATGTTGGCATGAGGAATCTTCTGTCGTACCCTGGAAAAAACACATACTTAAAAATTTGGCCAGAAAACTCATCCTTCAATAAATATCAATCGATTTAACCCTCTCCTTACCACCCATAGGAAAATCGTCACATTCGTTACGATACAACCAATATTTTTCTTATTCAAATATCTTTTGTACATGATCCAAGCATCAGTAATACACTTTATAGTCACCTGGAACAACTACAAAAGACGTCTAACTTCTACGTCATGGCACAAGACCGAAGGGCTAGAGCTCAGGTGGTCGCTGGTTCGGATAAGTAAGTAAGTACATGATAGAATTTAAAGAAAACGAACAGTGTGTTGTCGAGCATGTTTTTCTAAAGAAATTATGTATGGGCAAGAATTTTACTGCTATTGTGTTTGAGTGATAAAAAATATATTTTTGTGTTAGTTGGATGTGGAGTTTTGGGGAAAATCTTGAAAATGGACTGTAAGGAGAGGGTTAAATGACACTCATCTTGGCAAACAGAGAGTTTTTGCCAAGATGAACGGTCGTCTAAATCGATCGATATTTGAAGGACGAGTTTTCTGGCCAGATTTTTAAGTACGTGTTTTTTTCCCTGAGAACGGCATTCTTGTTAATCGTTATTAGCACATCCATTAACTATATAGAAGCTTCATGTTTTCACCAATTTAATGTTAACTCACTCAACCCTAACACCGAATATCTCCGTGGTATGCCCGGGGTTACTTTTACCCCATGCCTATTTATTACATTTTTCTGAGACAAAATCATAGGCGTAGTATCAAAGCTTATGTTTTTAATATTTGCATGTCAATGGTAGTTGAATAAAAATATCTATGTACATGCTCCTTTTTAATACATTTTTTCCAATTTTGAAAAGTATCAAAAATCTCTAGGATTGAGTGAGTTAAACTGAATCCTTTAAATCCGGCGATGAAGAGTTGAGGAGTATAATGATCATGTAGTACGTTGTGTAAATAAAAGCTGCGGGTGATAGCATTATACAAACCTGGTGGAAATGTCACCCATATTGACTTCAATCTTTCATCCTATCCGTGTAAAGATTGTGATTTACATACCGTATAATTTTTCCAACAGAAAATGAATAACAAATTAAGTATTGATTTTTAAAATCCACTACATTTCAGAATATTATTATTTCCATGCTCAATAAATACGCTGCAAACACGTTTATGGCATGGATTGGACTACAAAACAGCTTTATCACATTGTTAGTCAGAAAATATTTACTGCATAGATGCAACTCGTATAGGTAAATACTCACATGTTCTGCCCACAATATGGCTGATACCAATAATACACGAAACTATCATTTTAACACTTTACGGAAGTAATTACGTTGACTTAAAAGAGCTCCACTATGCCAATATTTGAATCCATATGTGTTTGTATGACGTCGATTGCAGATCGTCCCTCTCGTGGCCAGGCGGAGTTGTCGTAACAGTAGGTAGGATGGTGGATTCGAATCCTCATCGCAGCAAAGTGTTTTTTTTTCTACTCTTTTGCCTTCTGGCACTTTTCCACTCACTTCATTTTTTGTTATTTTCAACATATTATTATGTGCCTTCTCCACTCACTTTTCTGAATTAATATCCATACGTGGCAGCTTGAATGTTCTAACGGTAATCGGTTAAATCATTTGAATATTAGGATTCAATAGACTGATGTCACGTCTGCCCTGGAACGGGCAGGTTGGTGCTAAACAAAGAAAATCGGTACTTTTTATTCTTCATGCTGGCCAGAACTTTTTTACATGTCATGTGATCAGAATGTATATAAGTCAAAACATAATCAGATTTATAATGTTTTTCTCCTCTGGAGGCACTTTATGCTCGTCGGAGAACTATTTCATAAGGGCATCCGTCATTGTTCCGATAGTTTAGAACCAGTAACTAAGTTACTTTTCGTCATTACGAAGGAAGTGACGTTACGACTGTTGAACCCTATTGTCAAAAGACAAGTCTTTGGTCACAAAAGAAAACAAATCGTGAGTTGTATTAAACAGTTCAACCAATGGAAGCACTTGTTTCCTTGAGCTCTACACAGTTGATGTCACTCAGGTCTGTTAATATTATTAATTTTTTTTGCCATCCAAGTTTATGAGTAATTCTCACTAAATTGTATCAACCAGACTATAAACGTTTAAGGTAACACTTTTGTGTGTTGGTCCGTTCTGTGAGTTTCTTAGCCACGCATACACTATCTATAGATAGAATGCGCTTGGCCAAGGAATTCACAACATTGCCATCCGGAAGTATAACGGACCAACACACAAACTCTGTGTAACCATGAACTTTTATAGTCTGGTTAATACAGTTTAGTGAGAACAACTCACAAACTCGGATGGCAAAAACAATAACAAAGGCCTGAGTGACGTCATCTGCATACTATCTATAGATAGTTCGAAGATGACGTCACTCAGGCCTTTGTTATTGTTTTTGCCATCCGCGTTTGTGAGTTGTTCTCACTAAACTGTATTAACCAGACTATAAAAGTTAATGGTTACACAGAGTTTGTGTGTTGGTCCGTTATACTTCCGGATGGCAATGTTGTGAACTGCTTGACCAAGCGCATTCTATCTATACACAAAAGACGTTCATTAATTACGACTTCTTCATGATGGAAACACTGCATCATCATCATCATCATCATCATCATCATCATCATCATCATCATCACTATCATCATCATCATCATCATCATCATCATCATCATCATCATCATCATCATCGCCATCACCCTTATCATCATCATCATCGTCATTATCACCACCATCATCATCGTCACCGTCATCATCATCATCATCATCATCATCATCATCATCATCATCATCATCATCATCATCATCATCATCATTATCCTCATCTGCATCATCATCATCATCGTCATCATCACCATCGTCATCATAACATGGCATCTCCTCCTAAAGACAATGGCGTGTCGTGTGAAATACTAGGCAGGGATGAAAACGATAATGACGCCGATTATGTCAATCAGTGTGGATAGATTGCCTGGCCTACCGTTATGTCAATCTATATTGATGGAGAGGAGACGGCTAATATTGCTAATAGGGTCACCAATCCTATTACCACTAGCCAGACCCGTTTTCTCTTACAAAGATGGTGGTGGTGGATCTTCTGGTATCAAGGTGATGATGCAGACTGATATGAAACATTGCGGTCTCCGTGCTAGAATAACTGTGATGATGTTGTTGATGATGATGATGATGATGATGATGATGATGATGATGCTGATGATGATGATGATGATGATGATGATGATGATGATGATGATGATGATGATGATGATGATGATGATGATGATGATGATGATGATGATGATGAAGAGGAGGAGGAGGATGAAGAGGAGCATGAGGATTATGATGATGATGATGATGATGATGACGATGATGATGGTGATGAGGATGATGAGGAGAAGGAGGAGGAGGAGGATTATGATGGTGATGATGATGAAGAAATGATAATGATAATGATGATGATGACGAGGACTACGACGACGTTGATGATGCCGATGACACTGTTGTTGCTATTACTTCTTCCCTTCTTCAACTACTACTATTACTACTACTACTACTGCTACTACTACTACTACTACTACTACTACTACTACTACTACTACTACTACTACTACTACTACTACTACTACTACTACTACTACTACTACTACTACTACTACTACTACTACTCATTGACCGTTATATTCCAAACATTTTAAATTGTTTACGAAATAATCAGTAATATCCCATTTTTCCCTTTTTACACGTTCTGTGCTCTTTATGAGAACTTCAAAACTGTTACTACTTCATTTGCCACAAGCACAATTCCACCATTATCACTATCGCCAGCACCACCATAACGCATCCGACCTCTATCTCATCCTTAAGCTTATCATCATCAGACCATCTCTCTAAATTCTTTTCCAACACACTCCAGTCCAAGCAGACAGAGAAACTCCATCCCTGAGAGACTGTCCAGTCCGGACATAAGTGTCCGTCGTCATTAGGATGATAGTGACCAGTGTCCACTGTTAAGGACAAGATGACTGACTTGGGGATTCCCCGTGGATTTGACGTCACATGATTAGCGACACAAAAAGAGTTTAACTCACTCAACCCCAACACCGACTATATCCGTAGTTTACCAGCGTTACTTTTACCCCATGCCTATTTATTACATTTTTCTGAGACAATTATAGGCGTAGTATCAAAGCTAATGTTTTTCATTTTTACATTTTAATGACAGTTGAATATAATTATCTATATACATGCTCATTTTTAATACATATTTTCCAATTTCGAAAAGTAGCAAAAATCTCTAGGATTGAGTGAGTTAAGGAGGGAAGAGGGAAGGGGTGGGGACATAGGGATGGAGTAGTCAAGGGACGATGCTACAAGAAGGCGGTAGAGACGGGGGTGAATTAATTCCGTTACATTGTTATCCTTTGTTTGTATCTTTCTTACCGTGTTAGCTATCAGATGATTGTGGTCGGCGCATCTCATTATCTTGAGTGCATCATGCCCAGAGAGAGAGCCCAGTGGATAAGACCATGGCCTTCGTAAAGTTATGGCCTGATACTGACCAAAAAATGACGTCAAAATGCCAGTCTCTTGCCACAAAAGAAAACAAATCGTGAGTTGTATTCAATAGTTCAACCAATGAAATAACTTGTTTCTATGAGCTCTACTAACAACAACTCACTAGACGGTGCAAAAACCAAATAATGACGTCAAACTGCCAGTCCTTTTGGGTTTCAGTATCAGGCT
>NC_088367.1:26180026-26185026 GCF_034508935.2 Berghia stephanieae
TATATATTTTTTATAAACTTTTAACATATGATTTGTAAACATTTGAATGTGTCCCTCTTAGTGGAATATTGTTCTGGTGTCTGGGAGAGACTTTTAGATGATCTCAAACTAAGTACACTGATAGTGTGTTCTTGGAATCTAAATCTGTTCCCTTTTTTAACCATTCTCCTTTGTCTTACTATTTCCTCACGTCCTTTTAATTGGACATCTATAATGTTTTTGCGATTCAATTTTATTCCCTTTTACTGGCGCCGATATGACCTAAATGTGTTGCCGTTAAAGCCTTAAAAACATTTTTTAAAACCATAATATATCTCGACAATATACATTTTTTGACCAATATCATGAATTTTATTGACTCTAAAGTCGAAAGACCGAAACTAAGAGGTCAATAAGTTCATGATTTCGGTTTTAAAAAATCGTTATTAAAGAAATGATGTCATTGTTTATCTGACTCGTATTTTAATAGAAACTAAAAAAAAAGAGAAAGAGAAAGAGAGAGAGAGAGAGAGAGAGAGAGAGAGAGAGAGAGAGAGGGAGAGAGAGAAAGAGAGAAAGAGAGAGAGAAAGAGAGAGAGTGAGAGAGAGAAATAGAGAGAAAGAGAGAGAGAAATAGAGAGAAAGAGAGAGAGAAAGAGAGAGAGTGAGAGAGAGAGAGAGAAACAGAGAAAGAGAGAGAGCGAGAGAGAGAGAGAAAGAGAGAGAAATAGAGAGAGAGAGAGAGAAATAGAGAGAAAGAGAGAAATAGAGAGAGGGAAAGAGAGAGAATGAGAGAGAGAAACAGAGAAAGAGAGAGAGCGAGAGAGAGAGTAAGAGAGAGAGAAACAGAGAAAGAGAGAGCGAGAGAGAGAGAGAGCGTGAGAGAGAGAAACAGAGAAAGAGAGAGCGAGAGAGGGAGCGAGAGAGAGAGAGCGATATATATATATATATATATATATATATATATATATATATATATATATATATATAGAGAGAGAGAGAGAGAGAGAGAGAGAGAGAGAGAGACCGGTGTTAAAATCTTTTTATCAGGTTTGGAAAATGTACGAATATCCGGGATAAGTTGAGAATCAGAACTCATACATCAACGTTGCTTTGAGATATCATAATATTCGCCAGGGGGCTTTAATAATATTTTCTATGAAATTAATTAGTCCATGTCAACCCGGACAAGCTAGAATAAGAAGAGCAAAAATTTTTATTGTCTATAGTCTTCTGGCGCTTCTCTAATAACTTCATTTCTTGCTGTTATCAACATAAAGGCCTGCTCCAATTACTTTTCTGAATTTTTAGTCACCCAATACTATAATATTATCAGAGTTTTACTCAATATCTCAATCGTCTATGTGTTATAGCTTTACTTCTAACTCGCTAATAAACGTTCGCGGTGTTTGTGTGTGTGTGCGTGTGTGTGTGTGTGTGTGTGTGTGTTGAGCTCAAGAAGTCGTGAGAGAAGATGGTAACTACGTTTGAAATCCCTAAAAAAGCAACAACAAAAAAAAGGATTGGTGGATGGCGTCAATAGGCTTCAACAGTTGTGACGTCACATCCCTCGTAATGACGCATAGTAACTTAGTAACTGGTTATAAACTATCGGAACAAAGGCGGACGCCCTTATGAAATACTTCTCCTACGAGCATAAAAGTGTATCCAGAGGAGAAAAACATTATAAATCTGACCATGTTTTGACTTTATTCTGATAACATGACATGTTAAAAATTTCTAGCCAGCATGAAGAATAAAAAGTGCCGATTTTCTTTGTTTAGAACCAAGCTGCCCGTTGCATGCTGGGCGGACGTGACATCAGGCTATTGAATCCAAGTGTACAGCGTCCCTCTCGTGGCCAGGCGGATGCCGGGACAGTCGGGTCATGGGTTCGACTCCCCATCGCCGAAAAAAAAATGTCTATTTTCTATTGCCTCTGATTCACTTCATTCCTCGTTAATAAGGACAGCATCGAAGCATATAATTAGTTGATCATAGTGAAGTGGATCTGACCGTGGCCTTCGTAAAGTTATGGCCTGATACTGACCAAAAAATGACGTCAAAATGCCAGTCTTTTGCCACAAAAGAAAACAAATCGTGAGTTGTATTCAATAGTTCAACCAATGAAATAACTTGTTTCCATGAGCTCTACTCACGACAACTCACTAGTGAGGTGCAAAAACCAAAAAATGACATCAAACTGCCAGTCCTTTTGGATTTCAGTATCAGGCCATAACATTACGATGGCTACGATCTGACTGATACTGTAGCCATCGTTAAGTTATAGCCTGAAACTGAAATCCAAAAGGACTGGCAGTTTGACGTCATTATTTGGTTTTTGCATGGCCTAGTGAGTTGTCGTTAGTAGAGCTCATGGAAACAAGTCATTTCATTGGTTGAACTATTGAATTCAACTCACGATTTGTTTTCTTTTGTGGCAAAAGACTGGCATTTTGACGTCATTTTTTTGGTCAGTATCAGCGTGGCCTTCGTAAAGTTATGGCCTGATACTGACCAAAAAATGACGTCAAAATGCCAGTCTTTTGCCACTAAAGAAAACAAATCGTGGGTTTTATTCAATAGTTCAACAAATGAAATAACTTGTTTCCATGAGCTCTAATAACGACAATTCACTAGGCGGTGCAAAAAACAAATAATGACGTCAAACTGCCAGTCCTTTTGGATTTCAGTATCAGGCTATAACATAAAGATGGCTACGGTATCAGGCCATAACTTTACGAAGTCCACGCTGATACCCCATAGCACTCACAAAGTATTTAGTCGATATTGCGATAGATAAATTCTCATGTTCTTTTTGTCCCAGGAGTCGTCCGGGTATGTTTTTAACCCCTCTGCCACCCAGTAGTGATTGGCTAGCTAATAGGATAATAGCATCATTTGGGCGAGACTATTCAGTATTAACATAACATATTATGGTATAGGGCGAGATAGGATAAAATCCCTTGAATGCCATTAATATTAAATTGATTGAAAGATTACAATAATGATACACGTGGTACAGAAAGTATAACACTTAAATGTACTCATGTATGTTTGATGTACAAACATATATCTTTAACATTGTCATGCAAAGCACACACACACACACACACACACACACACACACATACACACACACCTACATACACTCATATATCCATACATATAGAAGATAACCATAATAAGATAACAATGCGTGATATTTACATACAAGATTGAAAGGCATGTCAACAGAGTGCAAACAAGCATCATTCGTCATATATAAATCTCTCATCATACTATAATTCCCTGTCTAACAACACCTTGAAATAATCCATAGATTTTGCATTCTTTGCTTCAAATAATTTCAAATTGTTTCAATTCTGGACAATACGAATACCGAACCAGTTTTGTCTTATGTTTGTTTTGCATCTAGTGACAAAAATCTTAAGCTTGTCCCCTCTAGTAAAAGTAATATTAGAATATGAAATAAAAAAATTCAGAAAGTCTATCCCATCCAGGTCATGTACTAATCTATAAACCTGGCCAAAAAAAAGACCCCACGAATGTTTTCATGGTGGAGAAGATAAAATGCAATGCTAGAATCAAGGGAAAGAAAAATACTATCTTGAGTCACTATGGAATATTGTCTTCCAAAAAATGATTGCAACCAATATTGAATCTTATGTAGATAGGCTATCGAGATAGATTTTACGTCAAATTACTTATAAAGATGTGAAGAAAAAGTATGTATCTAGCTATAGGGCTATTCTTTGTTCTCTTCAAAATATACAAAATACATGATGCACATAAAGCATTGGTTTTTGTCTTGAAAGCTGCGTTTTGGTTTGATAAGAAACCTTGCAAGTAGAGAGGAATTTATAGCACTAATATAACTTTAGCACATCAATCATCTTAAAGGAAAGAAGAATTAATTATCTTTTTTTCTCGCAAAAAGACGCTCGTTGAATTTCTTGTTGTATGAATCTATTGTCAAAATACAACCAGGACGAGAAATCATGATATAACATTGATATGTATAGTTTTGAATATATTATTATGTTTGCTTTGATCTTTTCATCACAGCCCCTTATTGTTAATTGTCTCTTAAATAAAACAATAGCAACTGTTAAATCAATAACTGTACTTCTTACGTCATCTTATCACTACCGCCAGTGACATCTATAGAAGTCCTAGACTACCGACCATCCATCCTCCTTTCCTCAGTTTCTCATCCTCTTCTTTTTTTCTACTCTCCCTCCTCCTCCCCCTCATCTAATTCTGCGATATGATTAAACCCCAAATGACGAGGATGGCAAAATCCACCGTCACCACAACACCACACAAATTATTTGTATCATTATTAATTTGACGAGGAAAGCAAAAAGACTTATCTAACTATCCTCCGGCATTTATGATTGTGGTGGTGATAATGAAGCCATCATTTCGCATGATCAAGACAGCAGTATTGGCCTACATCGCCATCGTCCTTATAACAATGACAAGCAACTGCCTTTCTACCAAGATGCCGTAAATAATGACGGTATCTATGGAACCCGATGGAAACTTGAGGCGCTGTCATGTCCCCAGTCATACTCAATGAATCACACAGCATTATCCAGGCTTTGATCTTTGCCGCTGTGACATTTCATTAGTGCCAGATATTAGAAAACAAATCTTGGAGTGAGTTTGCACGCACAATGTTTTGGGGTTTTTTTTTCTACCGTCTATCTGTTGTTTTGTTTCATTGGTTATGGTTGTAAAAACAACAACAAACTAAACAAACAAGTAATTAAGTTGAATTTTTTAAAAATGATTTGGACGTTGCGGGTGTGGTAATCATCAGCGGTGTGAATAACGATTGAATTGCAATTGATTGTGACCCACGTATACATAATAGCAGGTCTGATCGCTAAACGTGATTATTGAGTTTGCTTAAAAATATTACATGACAACAATGAGCCCCTTACAATTTAGGTTATCAGACCTGCAGATAAATACACGCTGATTGTAATCCACAGTCTTAACCTCCGTGACGG
>NC_088367.1:26190026-26192526 GCF_034508935.2 Berghia stephanieae
GGGTCTCAGAAAAGATCTCGACTGCACCTAAAATCGATCTTGTTCCTTTTGCGTGTGAAGAGAGTGCTCTACCTCTATCGTGGCCTTCGTAAAGTAACATAACGATGGCGACGGCTCTACCAACTGAGCTTTCGGGGCCTCCGAATGATATATAGATAGAACGGAATACGATTCAGTAGTCTGATGTCACGCGCCCGGCAACGGCGGCCATCTTGGTTCTAAACAAAGAAAATCATTACTTTTTATTCTTCATGCTGGCTAGAACTTTTCATTCCCTTTTCGTATGCCTTGTGATGAGAATGTGTAAAAGTCAAAACATGATCAAATTTATGGGTTTTTTTTCCTCTGGAAACGCTTTTATGCTCGCCGAAGAAATATTTCATACGGGCGTCCGCCATTGTTCCGATAGTTTAGAGCCAGTGTTACTAAGTTACCATGCGTCATTAGGAAGGAAGTGACGTTACGACTACTGAATCCTATTGTCGTCACTCAGCTTTTTGTTTTTGTTTACCAGCCATTTTATGAGTAGATAGTTATTACCAAACTGTATTAAACATACTGTAAACGTTTAAGGTTACACAGCATAGTTTGATGCGTTGTTGTAAGTTTTTCAAGTAAACGAAACGCATAGTATCACTATGCTGATAATTTAATGTGAAGTCAAAATCACTGTAGATATAGATGGTATGCGCTTGGCTAAGAAACTCACAACATTGCCATCCTCAAGTATAACTGACCAACACACAAAACTATGTGTAACCTGGTTAATACAGTTTAGTGAGAATTACTCATAAACATGGTTGGCAAAAAACAATAACAAAGACCCGAGTGACGTCAACTTCATTCTATCGCTTGGCTAAGAAGCTCACAACATTGCCATCCGGAAGTATAACGGACCAAGACACAATACTATGTGTAACCTTGAACGTTTATAGTCTGACGATACAGTTGACAATTACTCACAAACGCGGATGACAAAAAAAAACAATAACAAAGACCTGAGTGACGTCATCTTCGTTCTATCTATTGAAATAATAGCCGAAAATATTAAACTTGGGGCTCATTTCTATAATAATAATAATAATAATAATAATAATAATAATAATAATAATAATAATAATAATAATAATGTACATTTAGTATAGCGCTTTCTATGCAATTGCATCTCAAAGCGCTTTACAATAAAAAATACAATTCATTGAATAATAATAACATTATAAAAAACACAGCATAATTAGCGTGACACAGATTACCTGACTATATAAAAAGACCTATGAGTAAAAGTATTTTTCGAATAAGAATGTTTATGGGATGCGCTTTGAATGTTTCCATTGTTTGCTTTTCTCTGATAATAATAATAATAATAATAATAATAATAATAATAATAATAATAATAATAATAATAATAATAATAATAATAATAATAATAATAGATCTTTATTGTCCATAAGTATGGCAATTTGTCATTTAGTTACACTTGTTATAACGTTATATGATAACTATAACATTGAACAGATATTTCACTCCTACTTATTCTCTCTCTCTCTCTCTCTCTCTCTCTCTCTCTCTCTCTCTCTCTCTCTCTCTCTCTCTCTCTTCCGCTCTTTCTTTCACGCGTGCGATATACACAACATAAACATATTCATTTCATTTTCAATTCGTTACATTTTCGGCAATTCAACACCAAATATTATCATCATTATCAATTGGTCACTTAATCTAGCATTAAATAAATTAATCTGGGCAGAGCTTTGGGCCAACAAATTCGAAAGAGTGATCACCGAAAGTTTTGGAATTTTTCTTTGGTACGATTAATAATGTGGTTTCGCTGTGGCTCCTTAAGATGCGAGAATTTGACTTCTTTTTAATCCGTTTGAAAGATAGTTAGGGGCCGGGGGGGGGGGGGGGGGGGGGGGGGGGGGGGGGTAGGGAGGGCATTTAATCACTTAAAAACAACGCTAGAGATTTTATATTCAATCCGTGCTCTGACGGGAAGCCAGTGCATAGTTGCCAAAAGGGGAGTCCCGTGGTCAGTTTTTCTTCTCATCAATACAATTCTTGCAGCTGAATTTTGCACAGACTGTCGCTTTCTCAGACTCTATTCAGGCAGACCAGAGAGAAGTATGTTACAGTAGTCTATTTTAGACATTACTAGAGAAATCATGAGCTGTTCTGTGACTTTAGTTGTCAGATAGTTTCGAATTAATTTTATTTTTCACAGTTCGAAATACATGCTTTTGCAGAGAGCACTGATCTACTTGCTCATAGACAAATACTCATCAAAAACAACTCCAAGATTTCTCACTTTTTTATATGGAGTTACTTTGCAATTATTGAAATCAAGTTGGAAGTTGCTAACGTTTTTGAGATTGATTGGTTTGCCTATCAGAATGACTTTCACTTTTTGACTCATTAAGTTGTAATTTGTTCTGTGTCGTCCAGTCTTATAATGTCTAAAATACAGCGTTCAATGTCAGAGACAAGATTAGGTATATTTTGC
>NC_088367.1:26197526-26202526 GCF_034508935.2 Berghia stephanieae
ATCTGAGTCACGTCAATTTCGTTATATCTTTAAGGCTGGAAACAGGAGCAAATTACGTTTTATATTTAGAAACTAGCGCCCAAAAATAATGACATTTTCGTGTTCAGTGACTCAAAATACATACACGATACTCGATTAGTGATCATACACAGGTTTGGTATTGTTCTAAACATTGTTGAAAATTTTGGCCATAAAACTCGTCCTTCAAATATCGATCAATTAATATAACCCGTTAATTGTCAAAAACTTTCAAACCTGGGAATCCCTTGAAGACTTCTTTGAAGTCTCAGGTTTGAGAGTTTTTGACAATAAAAGAGTCTTTTTAATTGATAGATATTTGAAGGACGAGTTTTCTGGCCAAAGTTTTTGGACAATTTTTAGAACAACACCAACACCTGTGTATGATCACTAATCAACTATCATATGTGTTTGTATTTAGAGTCACTGAACACGAGAATGTCATTATTTTTGGGGCAAGGTTTATTGACAGAATTTTACAAATATTTTTTTTTACCTGAGCACGATAGATTAGATGTTTTTGTTTTTTTTTTAAATGACGGTTTTAGGCTGTGGAATGAAATGAAATAGACCCATAGATAACCACGCCTCTCGGACAGTCGTCATAATGTAAACAATGGTAATGATTGGTTAACATAAGATACTACACAGGTTTTTACTATCGATGGTATGTGTCTAAATAAAATACCCACTGTTTTACCGCTTGATCAATAGAACCAACACAGAAAACTATGTCTATTTAAACGTTTATAGTTTGATCGAGAAAATCGTGTGATAACTAGTCACCCATTTGGCGGTATAAAAACAATAACAAAAATCAAAGAGAGGTTGATTTCATTCACGTTAATGTTTATAAACAACCAACTATGTTTGTCCGAGCACGTGTGAAGGTGTGTCACAAATTCCAAATTTTGATTGGTCAAAATCTACTGGTTAATTGATTAGTGAAGGCAGTGAATCGAATAGAAAGGGCGGCAAAGCGGTATTGTCAACGCTCTGTAGCCTGGAGATTTCAGATTTGTCACAGTTCCCCCGTCGAGCAGCGTAGCCTTGAGCAGTTCACACTCTTCTATCTCACTGTGAAAGGCGGTGCGCTGCGGAATAACGCCAGAAATATTCCGGTCGTCCTATATGGAATATAAATTAAATTAATAAATTTAGAAAATAAATGAGTGACCAATGGAAACAATAATTAACAACATGGATGGAGAGAGCAGATATACTCATCGACTATGACTGAATCACACAATTCTCAGCAAGCGTCATTCGGACTGCGAGGCTTACTTCTACTACTACTACTACTACTACTACTACTACTACTACTACTACTACTGCTGCTGCTGCTGCTGCTACTACTACTACTACTATGGACTATTCTTTAAAAGCAAATTTCTCCAAGGGGATGATAAATAAAACCTTTTTAATCAAGAACGAAATTGTAATCCAAATTAAATGAAACGATAATCGATTTTTTTTTTTTAATCAAATGGATTTGTCAACAGATAGTTGAAGTCCTCTCACTGAATTAAACAGTAATCGATTTTAAGATAAATGGATTTATCAACAAATTATAGCAACCCTTCTGATCGAATGAAACGATAATCAATCGAAAAGGGAATCAACTTCAATTAGAAAATGAGATTGACCACAGCCTTACTGATTAATTAAATGATTGAATCAACTGAATTGGTCAAGCTTTGATGTTTTCACCAGTCCATGATTGATGACGTGGACTTGGAAAGTCAATCCATTAACCCTTTTTTAGATAGATGTTAACCTTTACAGTCAGCCTTCGATTTTGACCTGACAACGGATTTTGTTTACTGTTGTGACTGAGTAGAGAGATGGCACAACGAAAAAAAAATAAGCGAGTTGGATTTTAATATAATTACATAGGCTTACGTAGGTCACAATTCTATAGGGAATGAGATTAGCGGAAGAGTAGCGTCCCTTGACTGGACGTCACCCATAGTCTGTGACGTCACCGGCGGAAAAGTTATTAGAGAGAGAACGCCATGTTGGTTGTGCGCATGCGTCTCTCGTCCTCGCTTCCGAAAATACGGAGAAACACAGAGTCTGAGCGCAGACCCAATGTACTGTATGGGACAAAAGGTTGGATTTAGAAAGCTTACTTACTGGAGAAATAAATTAATGAAAAACCTGAAAGCGATCTAATCATTTTTTTACGCTTTGGAATCGCTCTTTACAAATCTCCATAACTATTCATTCCCTGTAACTGTAATATTATGTTTATTTAATTGAGATCGCATGGCATGATTCGTTTTTACTCTATCAGTTTGATACGGTTGTGTCCTTGCATTAGACATATCAAAGTCTGTCACGCCAATTGTTTTGTCATTTGTATCATCTCATAGAAATTAAATATTATCAGATTCTTACAA
Organism: Berghia stephanieae; assembly: GCF_034508935.2. Taxonomy (NCBI): domain Eukaryota; kingdom Metazoa; phylum Mollusca; class Gastropoda; order Nudibranchia; family Aeolidiidae; genus Berghia; species Berghia stephanieae. The sequence goes on from NC_088367.1 coordinate 26,199,947, forward strand.
TTTAATAGACGTAAACGTATACTCAAGGAGATTTTCCAAGTATTATGTCTTACTATGAAAAAACACATTTTAAAAATTTGCCCAGAAAACTCGTCCTTGAAATATCGATCGATAGAGATGACCCTCATCTTGTCAAACACTCTTAAATATGGGACGTCATTTCAAAACCTGCTTTTTTTTCTTTTTTTTTTTTCTTTTCTTAAATACTAGGGCAGAATTCTACGATTATTTTTTCCTCATAATCCATTAGGCAAGTCGTCGTCTTCCATTTCTCTGTCCGAGTTCGATCACCTGCCGCTGCTCTGTGTGGCCTTGAGCAAGTCACCTCGCCCTAGCTCAAATTGCGGCGCTGCACTGCAGCTGACGCCTGAGTTATTCCAGTCTTCCCTTGGAATAGACTCTAAAGAAAATTTTCTTCTATGAGATGAATAAATGGGAAAAAAAAAGATTTTTAAAACTTTTATTAAAAAACTAATTTATTTTTTCACGAAAGCATCAAATTATTTTCTTGTAAAATATTAAATCAAACCCTATATATTGCAAATATTGAATATAACCGATATATGTCATTTTGCATTAAAACAGTCTGACTCATCAGCATAGATAGCATTATAAAGGTTGTATATATCATCGCGCCAAGCAATAAACCAACAATTAGAGAGCCACGTGACAACTGATCAATTTTCTCTGTGGATTCTGTTTATCCTACACGCTTTGATCAAGGATTTACAATAAGATTAGTGTCACTTTAAAAGTTATATTATCCTTATTTTAAAACATTTCCCCCCATCGAGTCGCCTGGATTACAAGTCTTTTCGATGGAGAAAGTCATAGGATAACCTATCACACTGGCTGATACGTATTGTCAAGGTAAATAAGTATTCTTGTCTTGGTTCTCCTTCTCGTCGTCGTCGTCTTCTTCTTTCTCCTCCTCCTCCTCCTCCTCCTCCTCCCCCTCCTCCTCCTCCCCCTCCTCCTCCTCCTCCTCCTCCTCCTCCTCCTCCTCCTCATCAGCATCATCAACATCATAACAATAATAATAACAGCAATGTAGACTTTTCGGATTTCCCCGTTGTCAACAAAATGGAAGATGAATGAGGCACTGAAGTCGAATGGGAAACAGATGAGTGTCTCATTCATCGTTTTTTGTTGTCAAAAATAAAAAAGGTCATCCGAAACGGCTACACCATTTATTGTCTTTTCAACTTTATGTTTATTAATTTTTTTCTTAGACTTTCAAGCATTATACCCATTAGATATATCCATCTGCATTTATTTGGTATACCTATGTGTGAATGGCTACCTGCTACAAGCACTGACGGATATACGAATAGTTCAAAAAGTCCGAGTTGTGAATACCTTTCAACAGTCATGACGTCACTTACCCCGTAATGACGCATGGTAACTTAGTAACTGTCTCTACTCTAAACTATCGGAACAATGGAGGACGCCCTTATGAAATATTTTACCGACGAGCATAAAAGCGTATCCAGAGGAAAAAAAGACATTATAAATCTGATCACATTCTGATCACAAGACATATGAAAAGTTCTAGCCAGCATGAAGAATAAAAAGTACAGATTTTCTTTTGTTTAGAACCACGATGGCCGCCGTTGCTGGGCGACGTGACATCAGACTATTGAATCCAATTGGAATCTTGGTTTCACACGCCACCTTAGGGATTGGATAGTGTTTTGATGAATATTCTGCGAAAACCATTGAAATGCGCTTTATAAATGTTTATATCTTTATTTTTTATTCTTTTTTTTTTTTTGATCGGCAAGTCTTGGGCTAATATTTTTTGAGAATCTGGATTAAAATTGGTTTGAAGAAAATTACAGTAAAATGAGAAAAACTGGAAGCATAATTTCATCTTCAGTGGGCCCGTTCTAGGGATTCTTTACAAACTTGAATTTCTTGACGGGAGGCAAGCAGTTCAATTGGGAGTCGACGTTATTATATTGAAGTGATATAAAGGAAGGCGGTTGGGGAGGGGGGGGGGGAATTGGTGGCACGCGCACACGCAAATTCTCATTTCACCGGATTGGAGTCAAATCTCTTCCTTCTGTTTTATTATTTTGATCCCGATCGATATGCCAGATTGGAATTTTCTTTGCTAAAGTCAAAAGTATTGGAGCTGGTACTAAAAATGGTATACGTGATAAAATTCTGAGCAATTGTCTCTAAGAAAGCTGGTTTAAAATGTTTAGGAAAGTCACCATATAATCAGCCTTCCTCCACAGTGCTGGGGAAGGGAGGGGAGTTATGGGCGGGAGAGGGACAGTCTGTTTTTTAAAAAATGATTCTTTTCATAAACAGGGTCAGAAGAATTGATTCACATGCAAACCGTACAATCTAGGCTAAGTGGTCAAATGGTATGACACTCGCTTTCGGATCGAAAGGTCCTGGATTCGAGCCTCGCTCAGCGCATAGTTGAAACCTTGGAAAAGGCTCTTTACTCACGTTCTCTCACTCTACTCAGGTGTAAAACGAGTACCTGGCCGTTAACAACGTTGTCTCTGTCACGTCCTACATGTTAAGTGTTGCTATTGGTCAAGGACTCATTGTAAAGCGTTTTGA
>NC_088367.1:26220026-26235026 GCF_034508935.2 Berghia stephanieae
TTTTGTGGGCTGTTGAAAGCGTTTCAAGGTCATTGCTCGAACAAGTTAACTGTTGTACTCTGCCGTCATACGGTAAAATGACGCAAGTGCCTACGTAAACAAAAATGAGCTATTTATATTATGGGAATCCTCATTTCAAGGCACACAATACCATCTAGGTCACATAGTAATGCGCAATTTTATACTATCAGAGATACACAAATTTGAAATTGAATTATAAAATAAATCCTTAAATTTCCGAACACATTTCCGACCATAGTTCAAAACTAACCCCATGGTATTTACGTCCTTTTGTCATATGACGGCAGTACTCTGGAGAGAGAAAATACGTATAAAAAATTTCGTCAGAAAACTCGGATTCAAATATTGATAATTTTAGTGTTTTCAGCATTTGTATTTAGCCCAAGCCTTAAGGGCATTGTTTGCAACCAGTTAGTAGTGTTTTAGACCCAAGGTTAGGGTAATCTAAATTTATCTAAATAAGACTAGGTGGTTGGATAGGGTAATGGACGATACGAAAGAACTGGGCCTGGAGGAAGATGATGCTATGAACCCAGATTCATGAAGATGTGGCATTCATCATGGCAACCCTGCAAAATGCAAAATGCGGGATAAACTGAAAGAAGAGAAAGAAGAAGAAGAAGAAGAAGAAGAAGAAGAAGAAGAAGAAGAAGAAGAAGAAGAAGAAGAAGAAGAAGAAGAAGAAGAAGAAGAAGAAGAAGACGAAGAAGAAAATGAAGAAGATAAGGGTAATCTAAATTGATCGATACAATTTGAAGACGAGTTTTCTGGCCAAATTTCCAGAGTACGGCATTTAACTGATTATACTAACACATCATTAAGTCTCCAATTATAACGAAATAGATAATTTCAGAATCATGATATTTAATTTGCAAAAAAATCCAGCCTCGCCTCTTAATAAAAACGGATAGTACTACAGTGACCAGCATCACCACTATCACCATCACTACCACCACGACAACAACCACCACTACCACTACCACCACCACCACCACTATCATCACCAACACCAGCACCACCACTACCACCATCGCCACCACATCTACCATCACTACTACCACCAATGCCACAATCATACCATCACCTACTCTACCACCACTACCACAATCATCACCACCACCACTACTACCACCACTACCACCATCATCACCATCACCAAATCTACCACCACCTCTACCACCATCATGATGTTAACGTCGTATCATAACCAACAGAACAAAATATTAAATCAAAGAACAGAACGACACATAAGAAAATGGACATAGAGCAAAACAATCAACTTATGTTTTGATAGCTAATATAATTTCATAATATGCCACCCTGGAAAAAAAACCCAAATAGATGGAACCATTTTACCTAAATAGTAGGCACAATTTGATCTCAAACTTGGAATGGTTTGTACAACATAATCTGGCAAGTAAAAGTCAAAATGGCTGCCTCCTCAATTGAAACGACCACCCCCTTCGCCCAACAACCCCCCCCCCCCCCCCCACCCTCCCTTTTACCGGTCCGAAAATCCCCCAATTTTTATGTACTAATTTGGATGGCAGGATGAAAGGATGAGATTTCAGATGCGGGGAGGGGGATGAGGACAGGGAAGGAGAATGTGTCGGGGGTGGGGGCGGGGTTGGGAGGGGGCGATGATTGGGTATATTCCGAAGATAATTGGAAAATCTGGTAAAACTATCATACAAAATGAGGATGCTGTGACGGATAGGATGATAGGTGGAAGAATAAAAGAATGAATGAATGAAGAATGAATTTCGTAATGAAGATTCATAAAACGATTATTGAAAAATCGATATTATTCCACCCCTCTCTATAAATAGTAACGCGTAATGATATCATGTTTACAATGATAATTTATGACGTCAGATTATCAAACGTTCAATTTCACTAAAATTATATTTTCGTTAAAACAAGTATCATATAAATATTTTTGAAAATGTCTTTTACTCAGAGATGACGAAATCAGAATCGATTGAGGGGTAGAATAAAAGATTTCTTACACTCTTGCGTTTTGGAATTCGAACTTTGTTCCCAACGAGTACTCGCAAGCTCTTGTAGCGGTTGGGAACACGTCCGGAGTTCCAAAAAGCAAGAGTGTAAGAATCCGACATTATAGTTCTTCAAAACCACATGAGCCTTGTTAATACCGGATTTTGTAGCTTTAACTCTCTCATGATCTCATAAATGTTCAATAGACCATTTGCATTGATTTCCATTCATCTTGAACTCGAAATAATCACTGCTACCCTTTAGAACGGACAGATATTATGAAGAGAAATATTCGGATGGACTAATGGCTGGTGATGTAGATTGGTTATTGGTAAATAATTACAATAAACTTGATCTTTGAACAATAAAAGACAACTTTAATTTAAATAAAAACATTTTGCTTCCTCAAGTATATTACATAACATTCCGTTATCTTCATTCTCTCTTACTAATTCGCTGACCATTGAAGTAAAATGAGTACCTGGCCATTAACAGCATTGTCTCTGTCCGAAAAAAATTGTAGTAATCGCCTAACAGGCGTCGTGTTTCGTTCAACATGTTACATGTTGCGGTTGGTCAGGGACCCCTTTGTAAAGCGCTTTGAGCATGTTTAGTGGATATTGCTCTATATAAAAGCTCAATTTTAAATTATTTTTTTTTTTTTTAATTTGAATTTTAAATTTTAAAAAAAATAATTTTTAAGCTCTTTCTCACCAACCAACTACACACTCTTCTCACGCACCAGACACTCATTCACTCGACCCCGATACACACAACTGACTAGTATATTTTTGACCAATCAAAACATGGAATTTGTGACACATATTATGTGCTTGGACAACATAGTTTGGCTGTTTATAAACAATAACGTGAAAGAAATCGACCTCTCACTGATCATTGTTATTGTTTTTACACCTCCAAATGAGTCACTTGTTATCACACGATTTTCAGGATCATGTTATAAACGTTTAAGTTTACATATAGATAGTTCGAAGATGACGTCACTCAGGTCTTTGTTATTGTTTTTTTGCCATCCGCCTTTATGAGTAATGCTCACTGAACTGTATTAACTAGACTATAAACATTCATGGACACACGCACTTTTGTGTGTTGGTCCGCTATACTTCCGGATGGCAATGTTATGAGCTTCTTAGCCAAGCGCATACTATCAAAGAGCGTGTAGGTAACGATTGTTATGTTACCAAGAGCTCTCACTTCCCGCTTTTGGTGAAGCCACGCATTTTCCGTCTTCTACTCGTATTTTCTTCATTGTATCAGTAAGCCTTGCGCGCATGATACACGCGGAGCAGACCCACCTCGCTGTCTCGCCTGGCACGCGACAATAGCATTGCGGTTAAGAGAAGTGAGAGCTCTTGGTAACTACGTTACCCTACACACTCTTTGATACTATCTATAGATCCGGAAGTATAACGGACCAACACACAAAACTATGTGTAATCATGAACTTTTATAGTCTAGTTAATACCTTTAGTATCACTCATAAACGCGGATGGCAAAAAACAATAACAAAGGCCCGAGTTATGTCAACTTCGATCTATCTATAGATAGTATGCGCTTGGCTAAGAAGCTCAAAACATTGCCATCCGGAAGTATAACGGATCAACACACAAAACTGTGTGTAACCATGAACTTTTATAGTCTAGTTAATACACTTTTGTGATAATTACTTATAAACCTGGATGGCAAAAAACAATAACAAAGACCCAAGTGACACCAACTTCATTCTATCTATAGTTTTCAGTGTTGGTTCCATCGATCAAGCAATAGAACAGTGGATATTTTACTTGGACACATATCATCGATAGTAAAACATGTTTAGTTCGCTATGTTTACTGCTATTAGTTACTTTATGACGACTGTCCGAGAGGCCTGGTTATCTAAGTGTCTATTGTGAGCAGTTTTCACAACAGCTGGTAAGATCCATTTTTCTCTTCTTTAACCATCTCTTGTCTCTCCTCTATTAAAAGGTGTAACACCCCCGTGTCTCACTTTACTCCATTTCAGTTCTCTCCCTATCCCTTCCTAACTCGCTCTGTCAATCAGGGCGAGTCAATGGCACACGCAAGGGAAAGTCGCTTGCTTTCAGGTGGTGGGTTCGAATCTTGCCATGAAGACTTTCTCGAGATCTCCCGTACTGTTTAATAGATGACAATTTTAAATGGAGCCAACATTTTATTTTGTAATAAATTGATGGCTGTTGAAAAGTTTTACTGAACCGCTTTTCTTCTTCTTCTTCTTCTTCTTCTTCTTCTTCTTCTTCTTCTTCTTCTTCTTCTTCTTCTTCTTCTTCTTCTTCTTCTTCTTCTTCTTCTTCTTCTTCTTCTTCTTCTTCTTCTTCTTCTTCTTCTTCTTCTTCTTCTTCTTCTTCTTCTTCTTCTCCTCCTTCTCCTTCTCCTCCTCCTCCTCCTCCTCCTTCTTCTTCTTCTTCTTCTTCTTCTTCTTCTTCTTCTTCTTCTTCTTCTTCTTCTTCTTCTTCTTCTTCTTCTTCTTCTTCTTCTCCTCCTCCTCCTCCTCCCACTCCTCCTCCTCCTCCTCTTTCTTCTTCTTCTTCTTCTTCCTCTTTTTTCTCTGTTATCTTTTCTATGTCTCTTATATTATAGTTCTATCCCTCCTTGCTAATAGAATTAAGCTCACGCCGCATCTGCTTTACCAATGCTTCTTTAAACAGCCGTTATCTATTTTCTTTTCCCTCGGACTAAAGCGAGTTAATTGACTGTAGCGAAACGGTAGGTGCTAATTTGAGTGATCATAGGATGTAATAGACTCGAGCAAAGAGACACTATCTCCAACTACGATATTAATGCACAAATACTCTCTCGTTCACATTATTTATTCACCCACTCAGTTACTCACACACAATATCGCACAATAATCTCGCCCAATTAGTTAGCTACATACGAACATATTGCAATTCCCTCCTTCCAACTCACAACAAAAGCCAAACGAGTGGAAGAGTTGATAAGAGACCGGCCTTCCACGACTATTTATTCACCGTTTGCTGTTTTATTTTTATTCACTCTTCATCCTTTTAATTCATCTCTGCTCTTTTCATAATTTAAGCAGCAGTGATTTAGCAGCAGTGATCTTTGCAAGAACTTATCAATACATACTGCTTATCTGTTATCGTGATAAGGGGATGATTTGCCCTACTGGCTCTCTGTTTGTTTCTAGCTGTCTGTTCCAAGCTGGGAAACCAACTGCTGCAATGCGCTAAAACCCTTTTAATACATGTACTTCCGCCCCCTTCATTCCATCTATTAATCCATCAAAATAACTCCCTCCCCCAATATGTCCAAAAATTATTAAACACAAGACTAATGAGACTCGGGTTAAAGAATTTTAGACACGTTCTCGGTGATTTTAATGGATTTATGAATTAAAATCAACATTTCCTGGCTGTGTGAAATCTAAAACGGCGTTTTGTGCGTGAAGGCCGACCTGTCGTGTAGGGCAATTAAGAAAGCACGTGTAATCGGCCAATTAGGCAGAATGCGTGGTGGTGTAAAAAATTTGATTGGTTTTGCCTTCCGAGTTAATGAAATTGAGAGTGGAACTGAAAAAATTAGAATGATAAGAAGAGGTGATGGGGAGAGAAGGGAAGTTTAGGGGGGGGGGGGGGAGGAGGAGGGGTGAGAGGGGTTGAGGAATGAGGATAGAAATTATTGGCCATGCAGCTCAGATGGGTTGTCTTAGGGGTGGGGGGGGGGGAGGGGGGATAGGGGGTTGGGGAAACATATTTCGAATTCCAAAACGCAAGAGTGTCAATCTTTTATTCTACCCCTCAATCTATTCCGGTTTCGTCATCTCTGAGTAAAAGAGAATTTTCAAAAATATTTAAATGATACTTCTATTTTCAAAAATATAATTTTAGTGAAATTTAATGTTTGATAATCTGACGTCACAAATTATTATTGTAAACATAATATCATTGCGCGTTACTATTTTCAGGGAGAGTGGAATAATATTGGGGTAATCAAAGAAAAGGCTCATGGAGCATGAATCAAATCCCGGTTTCTGAGACGTTAAATGATAAATGGATTGTAAAATTTCATTACAGACCTCGGGATAGGACGATAAGTATATTATCGCTAAGTTTATTGTCGGTCGAGTTGTCAGACTTAACCATTTAGTATTCGAAGATGAATAGAGATAGAGAGAGAGGGGGGTGAAGGGTGAGAAATAACGAGCGAGCAGACGAGAGAGAGAGATAGAGAGAGAGAGAGAGAGAAAGAAAGAAAAGAGAGAGAGAGAGAGAGAGAGAGATAAAGAAAGAGAGAGAGAGAGAGAAAGAGAGAGAGAGAGAGAGAGAAAGAAAAAAAAAGAAAAAAAGAGAGAGAGAGAAAGAAAGAGAGAGAGAGAAAGAGAGAGAGAGAGAGGTAGAGAGAGGGAGAAAGAAAGAAAGAAAGAGAGAGAGAGAGAGAGAGAGAGAGAGAGAGAGAGAGTATGTCGATGCATGTGTGTGTTTGTCACTCAAGAGGCAGACAGAAGGTGCAAATATTATGCCAGCACGCGCACGACTTACTCAAGCCATACATTCTTTATCCCGAGTCGTTTGTAAAGAGGACACGATTTAAACGCTAGCGAGAAATTAACTCATCCGTCGCATGCATGCAACCAATCTCCGCGGCGTACGCGCATGCGCACAATTAATTAATTGGTTAATTATTCAGGACTGCACGTAATTAATTAACATCACATCAACAGCCTCCAGGCTATAGGATTTTCTCTCTAACACTGACTGGCAGATATTACCTTGAGATTGTTTCTTCCTAATTATTTCGCGTCCCTCTGTTCTTCACTAGAAATCAAAGTCCCTTAACCCTCTCCTTACCAACTATAGGAAAATTGTCACATTCGTTACGATACAACAAACACTTTTCTTTTTCAAATTTCTTTTGTACATCATAAAATTTAAAGAAAATAAACGGTGTGTTGTAGAGCATGTTTTGCTAAAGAAATTATGTATCGCAAGAACTTTACTGCTATTCTGTTTTGAGTGATAAAAAATCTATTTTTGTGTTAGTTGGGTGTGAAGTTTTGTGGGAAATCCTGAAAATGTCTGGTAAGGAAGGGTTAACGTTTTCAGATTATTATTATGTCTTCGTGCTGCGTGTTTATCGGGAAAATGTTAACCCTCTCCTCTCCATCTTTAGGAAAATCGTCACATTCGTTACAATAAAACCAACATTTTTCTTATTCAAATTTCTTTCGTACATCATAAAATTTAAAGAAAATGAACAGTGTGTTGTAGAGCATGCTTTGCGAAAGAATGTATGTCTCGCAGGAACTTTGCTGCTATTGTGGTTGACTATTAAAAATATATTTTTCTGTTATTTGGGTGTGAAGTTTTGGGAAAAATCCTGAAAATGGCTGATTACAGACCTCGGGAAAACCAGAGAAGATACTAAGGCCTTCTTGGCCCTCGGGTAGACGAGAACTCAAGAGCTAAGATTTTTAATTAATTTATTCAAGATGATTTATAATGGGCACATAAGAGCTCCTCTGTCACAGATCTTCTTTATGGAGAAGAAAAGCAATTAACATGGTTGTTATTATGGGCGATTTATGATTGTCCAAGTACAGAGTGTACCTGTAACTACAAGTATAATACGTTTGCAATGAAAACTAGTCCTTTAGAGCCATTAGGCCCATGGAGCCGGGTTTATCTCGGTTTCCATAGCGTGAAACTGACAATAGCAATTGCTTGCAACCTATTGGATAGGACGTTAGTCTATCGCAAAGTATTTTCCGCCAGATCAAACAGACCCAGCTACCCAATCACTGCTCGGTGGACAGGGGGATCCCGGGGGGGGGGGGAGAGTCAGAAAAGAATCTCGACTGCACCCGGGATCGATTTTGGTTCCTTTGCGTCTGAAGCGAGTGCTCTACCAACTGAGCTATCGAGACCCCTTATATTGGATTATTAACTAGTTAAGTGATGTACTCTACTCTGAAAAAAAAACAAACCTCGTTTGGCCAGAAAACTCGTCCTTAAAATATCGATCGATTTAAATTACCCTCATCTTGGCAATAACTCTCAAACCTGGGACTCTATGCTAATTGTTGTTGTTGTTGACTTGGGCCTCCCTCTAAAGCGTTTTGACCACGTTTAAAGGATATTGATATCTATGTAAATGACTTTTTTGATTTTTACTTTTTATCTTGCCGTAGTCTGACAAAACGCTTTCATCAGTTTGACGGGAAATATTTGGCTTTGACTGAAATCAATGTATTGATATGACCTTCAACATGTGAAAAGAAAACATGCCCAACTTTTACAATACAGGATTATTCAAAATGATTCAGCCAAACCTACGAGGTGTGCTTCAGAATTAAGTTTCCCTCTTCTATAACTTCACCAAAAAGCAACCTAGAACTATCTATTAAAATTTGAGACAATATGACGTTATATCTAAGAAATCTCGATGCCAAATTACAAGAAGATTGGTAGTTGAGTCATAGAGCTATGGCGTGGCAAGTTTGTTGTACTTTTGCTCCCTGTCCAAGCGTAATCAAAGGAAAATGGCAGAGCAGAACATTGATGTAACATTCTTCAAATGTTCAACTCTTCTCGGTAAGTCTGCTGTCGAAATAAACGGAGATCTTTGTAAAGTTGTGGAGCACAATGCTTCTTCATTTCAAACTGTTAAAATGTGGGTTAGGGAAGTTGAAGATGGGAGATCTGAAATGCAGGATGAGGAACACACTGGGAGACTTCCTGTTGTCACTTGCGATACTGTTGTGAGAACGAGAGCTGTCGTAGAACAAAATTCAAGAAGGACTTGTTGGGAGATAAGGGAATTCGTTGGTGTGTCCATAACAACAGTTTACCGAATATTGCCCGACAGACTTGGCAAGAAAAAGGTGTTTGACAAAGTGGATACCTCATTACTTGACAGAAGAGCAAAAGTTTCTCGAGGGCTACTCCCACCCTAGTCACCTGATCATGCACCATGCGACTTCCATCTCTTCCCTAGGTGAAAGAAATGCTGCGAGGTCAACGATTTGAAGACGAGGGCCATATTCAAGAGGCGATGAGGAATGCAATCATGGCCCTGGATAAACAGCCACTGGTCTGTTTCTAGTATCCAGTTTGTGATTTGTTTACATAAATCTCTGTCCAGTGGAAGTGTTCTTAGCTTTTGAATGTCACCATGTGTGTTAAGGTGCTGAGGCAATTGAATGTTTCCTTGTGGTGTTGAAATCAGTTCTTCGGTTGTTGTTTCCCATTATATTTGATATTTTCTGAGATCTTGATTAAATGTTGTTGGAAGTGAAGGTGGTGTACGCCCTCTCTATTTGGCTCCTTGTTTGAAGTAATCATCCATCGAGGTTTGTGCTGGAATATTTTCATCTCGTCGGAGCACGTGTCCGAACAGTTTCCATCTTTGTGTCTTTATTCGCGTACTGACTGGTTGTACTCTGAATCTGTCATATACATCCTCATAACTGACTTTGTCAGGCCAATGTACCCCAATAACTTGTCTCAATTGTTTGCGATGAAGGGAGTCCCGGGTGTTCAAAGTCTGATTTATAAGACCCCACATACCACATTTGCACACAAGGATTGGCATCACTAGAGCTCCGTAAAGTCGTATTCTTTTATTTTCATTAGTGATGGCAAACATAGAAGAGGAAATTTCAATTATGAGATAGAATACAATTTTCAATTTAATTTACAAAGATCCTTTGTTGATTCGCTTTAAAAACGCGACCCTCTCAGAATACGAGAACATTCGTTGTTCATTCGTCCGGCTATGTTGTCTAGTGGTACTAACTACACTCGCCTTCTGATCGGATCGGCTCGAGTCCTTCTCTGACCGGCTTTAGTTGAGTCATTGGAAAAACGCTCTTAACTCACTCTGGTGTGAAATAAGTACCAGTCCGAAAAGATGTAATAGTAATATCGCCGAACAAGCGTCATGTCCAATATGTAAAGTGTCGCTGTTGGCTTGGGGAGCCTCCTTGTAAAGCGCTTTGAACATGTTTAGTGGATAATACGCTGTATAAATTAATGCTCTAGTTTGATCTAATTCAACTGGTCATCGTCATACCACGAATTCTACCAGGCCTTCAAACATGGCGATATTACAACGTTTTATTGTATTTAATAAACTGTCCTATTATTCATCATATTTTCATCAAGTTATTTTCATGGAATTCTCACATCTATCCAAATAAATGAGATTCCTTCCAAATATCAAATCAAAACTCCGTTATTCAGCTTTTATTTTAGTGTTTGAAACATCAGAATAATCTCGGAATTAATACTGTCAGATACTTGGCAGATGGGATCACGATCGTCATTAATTTCAACATAGCGATACTGTAATTATTTATTGCTTTAAGCTTTCATTCTTAGGTTCATAAACTCTCCCAGATTAATTAAATTAATTTTCGTGATATGTATCAGTTTGTTCTTCGTTAACTATACACAAACAACACACTATGTCCGATGATTTATGATTCTGCTTTGGTTTCGGTCAAAAGATAAAACCACACATACCAATTCCCCACCGTCACACACACACACGCGCGCACACACACACGCACAGACACACACAGACACACACACACAGACACACACATAGACACACACATACACGTGCTAACACAAAACGCATCATTTGCATTTATAGAGATTATGTCCGGATAATGGCAACCCGTATCCCCCTCTCTCTCTCTCTCTCTCTCTCTCTCTCTCTATCTATCTATCTATCTATCTCTCTCAATATCTCTCATTCTCTCTCTCTTGTTCTCCCTCCTCTCTCTCTCTCTCTCTCTCTATGCCTTTCTCCCTCTCTCTCTCTCTTTCGCTCTCTCTCTCTCTCCTCCACCCTCTCTCTCTCTCTCTCTATCTCTCTCTCTCTCTCTCTCTCTCCTCCTCCTCTTCTCTATTCTATTCTCTTCAATTCTGCTCTATTCTATTCTATGTCCGTTATAAATGATGTACTTAAACTGTTGTCTGTCCAACAGCAATTAATTACTACTCTATAATTACACTCTCGTTGCAATTATTCTCAACAATCACAAGAGAGAGACAAATAGATTAATGACTCCAGCCCTGCGGTCGTGTGCTGGCTATTATCATCATCAGTATTATTATTATTATGTACTATTATTACCACCATCATGGAGAATTGACTCTTCCGACAGTGTGGCTATGTGGTCTAGTGGTATGACACTCGCTTTCGGATCGGAAGGTCATGGGTTCGAGTTGGCGCATAGTTGAGTCCTTGGAAAAGGCTCTTTACTCATATTCTCTCACCGTACTCAGGTGTAAAATGAGTACCTGGCCGGCAACAGCGTTGTCTTTGTCAGACAAATTGTAATATCGCCTAACAGGCGTCATGTCCCGTCCTGTTAAATGTTGCTGTTGTCCAGGGACCCCTTGTAAAGCGCTTTGAGCACATTTAGTGGATATTGAGCTATATAAAGCTCTTTTTTATGTTGTTGTTGTTGTGAGGATGAATATACACACCTCGCCCAACTCGCCAGCTCTCGGGATAATAAATACAGAATTTATAAATCTTACTTCAGAAAAGTGAGCAGAGCAGGACTTATTTTTAAAAAATAATCTTTAAATTGAGCTTTTCTGTAGCGCAATATCCACTAAACGTGCTCAAAGCGTTTTTACAAAGGGTTCCTGACCAACAACAACACGTTACATGACGCCTGTTAGGCGATATTACACATTTATCGACAGAGACAACGTTGTTGACGGCCAGGTACTCATTTTACACCTGATTACGGTGAGAGAATGTCATTAAATAGACTTTTCCAAGGACTCAACTATGCACCGAGCGAGGCTCGAACCCAGGACCTTCCGATCCGAAAGCGAGTGTCATACCACTAGACCACATATCCGCACGATATGTTGATAATAACAAGAAATGAAGTGAGTAGAAAAGTGCCAGTAGACAATAGAGAATAAAAACGTTGCGGCAATGAGGGTTTGAACCCACGGCCCCACTGGCCTGGCCGCGAGAGGGACGCTCTGCAATCAACGGCATCCACAACTGCAGTATGGTGGTAACGCTGTCACCGACCAAGCACCCATTTTACACCCGAGTGTTGTGAGAAAAACTTGGGAACGCTGTCTTCTCTATGGACTCAACGTTATCTTTCAATTCAAACTTTTAACATTTAAAGGTCGCAATCTGGGCGCCATGCCATTAAACCACAAAACTGTAATTCTATCTATCTACTTAACAACTTGCCATTATATGTCCTTCTACCTACTACCTGTCTATTTATCTCTTTATTTATTTTTTATTTATTGACCGATCAATTTATCTATATATATCTATCTGTCAGTCTATTTTTCCATTGAGCTATCTATCTATCTATCTATCTATCTATCTATCATCTATCTATCTGTCTGTCTAGCTATCTATATATCTAGCCACCAATCCATTTATTTGTCCATCTATATAGTCAACCACCTACCTATCCACCCACTATCTATCTATCTATCTATCTATCCATCTATCCATCCATCCAACCATTCATCTATCTATCACCTATCTATCTGCATACATAATATCGACCAATATCTATCTATCGAACTATACCACTTATCCACCCACTATCTATCTATCTATCTATCTATCTATCTATCTATCTATCTATCTATCTATCTATCTATCTATCTATCTATCAATCCATCCATCTATCCATCCATCCATCCATTCATCTACCTATCACCTATTTATCAATCTGTATACATATCTACCAATATCTATCTATCGAACTCTACCACTTATCCACCCATCCATCTATCAAATTCTCTCCTACCTCTGCGCCCTATCTTGCCGCATCCCCTAATTGCCACCGAAATGGTGTGAAAGGTCACGTCCGTAGCGTTCCCAAGGGGAAGATCATTCCACATCATCTAGTGCTAGTGGCAGATGGATACATCTTCATTAAAGCGGCTCGTCTAATTAGTGAGGTGAACGTTGTAATGCCAAGAACTCCAACTGTCTTCTACTCTGTGCACCGGCAAAACACATTTCGCTCGTTTTGGTCAGAAATCTTAAATTTTACATCAAGAAAAGATTATTGCAAACTTGAAATAAATACTAGATACTTAAACATAAGACGTTAAAAAAACCCGCTCTAGAAATGAAATTTAAAATCATTATTCCAAATTTAAGGCCATATTTTGACCTATTGATTTAGGAAGTAACAACAAGAGATGAAGTGAGTAGGAAAGACAATAGAGAATTTTTTAAAAATATTCTCTATTGTCTTCTGGCACTTTCCTACTCACTTCATCTCTTGTTGTTACTAACATAAGTGTCTGCTCCACTCACTTTTCTGATTTAGAAAGTGAAAGTTTTCTGACGAAAACGAGGAAATAATGTTTTGTCAATGTACGGTCAAACTATCTTTTCAAATAAAAAGGCCATATTTTGACGACCATATATTCCTTTAGATACAGCCTTTTTGACGGCGAATCGACCGTGGGTATTGCACTGCCCTTGTCCTGATTGCTTTCTTGATATGGAGGGTTTTACTTATTGAACAGACCTTCCTGTTGGAAACATTGTTTATAATACAAAGATACTGTGTGAAATATTCTTTTTTCCTCCTCCTCCTCATCCTCATCCCTCATCATCGTCATCATCATCATCATCATCATCATCATCATCATCATCATCATCATCATCCTTCTTCTTCTTCTTCTTCTTCTTCTTCTTCTTCTTCTTCTTCTTCTTCTCCTTTTCTTCTTCTTCTTCTTCTTCTTCTTCTTCTTCTTCTTCTTCTTCTTCTTCTTCTTCTTCTACTACTACTACTACTACTACTACTACTACTACTACTACTACTACTACTACTACTACTACTACTACTACTACTACTACAACTACTACTACTATCATTCCTCCACCTTCTTTTGATCATTATTATTATTATCATCATTATAATTATTTTGAAGCCATCACCATTAGTGACGAGCTCTTCAATAATATTATAGCAATGGTACAAAGAACGGGGAAAAAAAAGATTTTAAACATTTTTTTTTATTGTTTGGGTAATGCGGTTTTCACCGATTGTATCCGCCAAGATAATAAATGCTATTATGAGATCATCTCACTTGGAAAGAATATTTTATAGATGATGTGCGCTTGACTAGAAACTCACAATATTGCCATCCGGAAAATATAACGGACAAACACACAAAACTAGGCCTGAGTGAAGTCAACTCATTTCTATCTATACAATATACACCATGATACTTTCATTGTCTGTCCATTGTGCGGCAATGTGGCCTTGTGGTATGACATTCACTTTTGGATCGGCAGGTCTTGCGTTCGAGCCTCGCTCGGCTCATAGTAGAGTCCTTGGAAAATGCTATTTACAGGTGTAAAAAAGAGGCGTAAAAGAGCGAGGATGGACGATCCTATTGACGAACAGCATTTATTAGGCTAGAAAATAAGATACAATCTCTCTGAAACCAGAAGATCAGTTGCATAAGGTATGTATCCAGTCCTCCGGAGGACTGATTTCACACTTCCAATGAGATTGGAACCAGTATTTTGACACCACCCTAATTGTTCCTTATTCACCCCGAAAATGTTGGCATATTGAAGCGATTTGTCACATTTTAAAGATGTATTCGGTGACATTCTAATTCAACAATCTGCCAAAGGTTGGTTGTATAATCAAATCATAATATAATTACTCGAGGTTGATTGGCTAACAACTATGCTAATGATGACACGGATGTTGTTAATGGTAACACTTAAGCGGGGAGAGAAAAAAATCAAACAAACCATCAACACATAATAAATATTTATAAAGATTGAAATATCATAACGGAAAAAAACAACTTAATTTAGCTTAAAACTGTTTATTTTAATTAGTCCGGGAATGAATTAGAGTGCGTAGGCAATAATTGCCTTGTTTATTGACGCTTTCAAACATGTATTCTTTGAGCATCTGTTTTTTGTTTCTCGA
>NC_088367.1:26237526-26240026 GCF_034508935.2 Berghia stephanieae
GTAATATCGCCTAACACTAACAGGCGTCATGTTTCGTTCCACATGTTATGTGTTGCTGTTGGTCAGGGAACCTTTGTATAGCGCGTTGATCACGTTTAGTGGATATCACGCTACATAAAAGCTCCATTTTTTATATTTTTTTTTTCATTTGGGTCAACTGGACATGATGCTATACAACGTGATGGACACGATCTTACGTCGGTTTGAGAGTAGGGCCTACTACCATTACAACAATGAGCCCGTAACAAGTCGGGTCACAAGACCTGCAAATAAGTACACGTCGACCATCTACATAATAATATTATTATGTCCATTTCTGATATCGTTCTATTTCATTTATTACTATGGTGCAGTTGTCATAGCAACGGCATTTATGTCACAAAGTGCGTGTTTGAAAGAAAACAAGCAACACTTTGCCAAGTTAATGCATCTCTTTGATTGAATTGAGTGCAGACATTAATCTAATCTAGACTGAGAATCACACGCCGTGCGGAACTAAAGAAAAAAAAAAGGAATGAATTAAAAGATTATCAAAGAAATAAAAAAAAAGAAATAAACCATCTAATTTAGATCTAATCAAAAACACTGTGTCTATCGGAATTCGTTGAGTCATTATGGATAAGTATATTCGTTTGATTCTATGCAGGTAAACTGTTTTGTTTATTATGTGATAAGCATGCTAATGGCGTAGAATTACACTGACTACTTTTTTTGTCGATGAAGACGCACGATCAAATCTCCTTGAATATCGTGGCTTTTTTTGTTGTTTTTTGTGTGTGTGTGTGGGGGGGGGGGTTGTTTTTGTTCTATCATTTTTTTTCAATGAGCTTAAGCTGACATAGATGGCATCATGTTATGGTTGTGATCTTGTTTTTTAAAAAAAAGTCAAGCAGTGTTCAAGGTGATCAATGCCCGAATGATTGACACTTGACACTAATTGTTAAACTTTGGATCTGGCATTGTGTCATTGTCATTGGGCAAAAAAAAAACCATTTAAAATAAATTATATAATTCCTCACCCAACTCAGGTACTTATGAGAACTTGGCTTATAGACAAAAACATACAATGACATAATATCGTGCAAGAGCTTTAACAAGAAAAGCTGTACATAACAGGTGACTCGTGTTGTATGAAATAAACATCTGGTTTCATCTTTAGAGAAGAGATGAAGTATTATGAAGCGCATGAAGCATGGTGCTGAATTCTTTTGAAGAGTTTATGTAAAATACGTCATTATAAATGTTTATGTTTTATGAACTTACTAATCAGATGTTGACAAAAATTGCAACAATATTGGCCCCGGTGAAAAATTCTCCATCTTTTCAAACAGGTGTGGTAGTCCCTTTGGTTGCATGTCAATAAAAAACAATGTAATCGTTACACAAACATTTCCACGGTTTCATAATACAAGGTAGGGTGACTCTAAAAGAATACATCAAATAATTACACAATGTTTAAAGTCTATAGCATTGGGGTTGATTTACTATAAGATAGTATGCGCTTGGCCAAGAAGCTCACAACATTACCATCCAGAAGTATAACGGACCAACACACAAAACTCTGCATTACCACGAACTTTTATAGTCTGGATAATACAGTTAAGTGACATTTACTCATAAACGGGGTTGGCAAAAAACGATAACAAAGACCCGAGTGAAGTCAACTTAATTCTATCTATAGACACGAAACGTGCGCAATACAATGGCATATCATTCTGGAAAATGATTATAGATTATAATTGCCTGGTCTTTTTAGAAAAATAAGATTTATACGATTAAAGCCGCACAACAAAGGTTGCTTTAGCCTGTCAAAACATAGACAATTATATTCTTTGTCATGTCAGAAACTCGGGGAAAAATGAAGGTATCATCATTCTTCGAATCTAACATGGAACCAACCAACTGCCTTGGTCTGGTTTTTATAACCAAAACTACAAAGCCATAAATAAAACAATCTGACAATTCTAAACCCGGCAAAACTCAAGCAACTGGTACTTTCCCCTAAATATACCATTTCAGATTTTATAATAATATATCAAATCGTTTTTTTCTTTTTCATTATCATTGACGAATGTTACTTTTATTTTGTGGAATAACCATCAAGCGACAGACACGATAATAAAATTAAGTCCAGCCATGATATTATTGTATTATGAATAATTCCTCACGTTGCCATGGTAACCATAAACTATCATTTCTAGTGCGATGCGATTCGTTAATTGATATTGTGTCGTGTCGATACAATAACAGGTTTTCGACAAGGGAAGATTACTAAGATATAAATAATTGATCTTGTGATGATTATGATGTACATAACGTTACGTCTGCTGATTGGATCGGCATACAGTGAATTCTGCTTATATCACAAGTGCTTTGGTATTTTGACGAAATGGATCATTGGTCCCATCATCATTCATCCGCCAATATCCGGCATTCATCATATATGGCTTTTTAAAAATATTTTGGTTTGATTTATTTTACCATACCTACATATATCACG
>NC_088367.1:26245026-26277526 GCF_034508935.2 Berghia stephanieae
TCTCTCTCTCACTCACTCTCTCTCTTTCTTTCTCCCTCTCATTCTCTCTCCCTCTCTCTTTCTCTCTCTCTCTCTATCTCTCTCTCTATCTCTATCTCTCTCTCTCTCTCGCTCTCTCTCTTTCTTTCTCGCTCTCTCTCTTTATCTCTCCCTCTTTCTCTCTCTTTCTTTCTCTCTCTCTCTCTCTCTCTCTCTCTCTCTCGCTCTCTTTCTTTCTTTCCTTTTTACTCTCTGTTTCTCTTTTTCTCTCTATCCCTCTCCACCTCTCTATGGATCTATCTATCTATCTATCTATCTATCTTTCTATCTATCTATCTTTCTATCTATCTATCTATCTATCTATCTATCTATCTATCTATCGGTGTATCTATCTATTTATCTATCTATCTATCTATCTATCTCTCTACCCCCATCTCCATCTCTCTCCGTACGTGTGTGTGTGTGTGTGTATGTTTGTGTGTAAACATACGTGTATACACTTTCCCTTGAACGTGCTTTACAAATAAATACGTGCCACTCGCACGTGTCATGGGGTATTGGGTCCCAAAAATAACAATCTACCATTTATGAATGATGGCAGCAGTTTGAATCTTACGACTCTTATTATCGTCATGCGCGTGAAAATTACCACCCACTGGGCGAAATGATAGCCTTGCAATGCCGTAGTCTGACAAAAAAGAAACATTAAAAAAAAAAAACACACTTATTTGAAATATTGGCCAGAAAACAAATGTCAAAAAATTTCCGAGGTTTGAGAGTTTTTGATATGATAATGAGCATCAGTTTAATCGATTGTTATTTGAAGGAAGGATTTTCTGACCAAAATTTTCTTGGCATGGCACCGCCGTATCTGGGTGATTTGTCTTTATACGAGGCTTTTTGGTCTGGTAGTTTGTTATTCTCATTATGACCGGAAGGTCCTCAGTTCCAGTCCAGCTTTGGTCTCATCATAGCTTGTCGCTCCAACACCGAACTCACTCCACTGCAACTGTGGATCAGACTCTTCTTCAGCGGCGTGGCGTATTGACGGCATATGGTGGTGCCATGATTGGAAGAAGAAAAACAATTCTTAAACAGTGAACAAGATTAAGAGGAGAGAGCTTATGTTAAAAACTCTCTTTTTTGGAAGGGTGGGGGGAGGGTCGATGATTTCTACGAGTGTACAAAACTCACAAAAACAGATAATTCATGAAAACAACAAGCCACAACACTGAGATACAAGTCCCGTGTGAAAAGGTCTTTGTAATTATTCTTTGTCAACCATTTAAAGGATTGGATTTGGTAGATATTGCAATCAATATGTGATAAATGTAAATCAAAAGAGAAAAAAAACCTATGACAGAAATTACTTACTTTTAGTACTTGTAAAGAAAATCTGCACGGCGATGTTTCATCTCTGCAAATCTTTTTATAATTTGTTTATTGAAATCTGGAATGGCATTTGGCATCTATTTCAGCTTTGTGAATTGACAGAATCATTAACGACTTTAACCGCTCCTGTTTTATTGAATTGCGCAAGAAATTTTTCACTCTTTTAAGGGTGCTAAACAACGTTCAGGAGGTCAAGAAATACGATGGAAGTGGTTAAGGTCATTATAGCCTATCGATGTCCATGATTTGTCAGTGTTTGTTGTATCTGTAAAAAGTAGACAATAAAAACAAAAGAAACGTGTTTTTTTTTCTAAACTAACTGTGAGCCATTCATGCCTGTCATACCATGTCACTGAAAAAGAGCATTTTCGAGATTTCCACACCTGTGTTAATTCAAAATCAGTTGGTTGGTGAGGAACTAGTCTTTTTATTTCTAATTTGTCATCTAATGTCGATCTCCCAAACGGTCGGTGAAGTAAAGAGTCAACTTGATTCAATGCAATTCATTGTTTAACAAAACAAAACTTCAAAGTATATCTCAAATAATGGAAATCAGTGGAATACGATTAATGATTGCACAAATAAAAGGTAGATTCAGATCTTAAAGCATCACAAAGAAAAAATCACTCCACTTAAGTACTTAAGAAATCAAAAAACACACCAAAGTATAACTGTTGACAATCTTCGCTTTCTTTCTCTGACTGACACAAATACACACGCACAAACACACACACACACACACACACACACAGACACAAATTATAAACACTCATACACACGTAACCATCAACTCGGCACTACAAGCAAGAAAAATGTTGGTAATTTCGTCCCCAATGCTTCGTGTTGCAAAGAATTACTTTATTCAATAATCGTGAAAAGAGGGTGGGGGGAGGGGGATTTTGATATGTCATATTTTTAAGTTTTATGTGTTTTTCTTTGCTGCTCAGAAATAAACTTAACAATGATCAGTGTTTTTGACAGTTAATGTAATATTTTGGATGGCCGAAGTTACCCTAATTATGACGTCCAACGGTGGAGCTCTCAGATCCTGGCACAAGTCGAAGGTTTTTCCGCTATTTGAAGATAGTATAATTCGTCCCAGTTTCTCGCTCAATCAGCTGTAGCGATACTAAAGGATAGAGCATTAACTGGAGCTCGGATTGCTTTGCACCACTGTGTTTCATTCACGAATTCGTGCAGTGATGCCACCAACACACGAGTCGGCGCAGTGCGTGATTCGGAATCTTGAATAGAGTGGAGACTAAAAAGGCAGTATGTTGTTGGCGAGTTGGCGAAAGACAGTGGAGTTAAAATTTCTCAGTTTTATTTTTAATTAAATTATGATGTTAATGATTTTTAAAAGATTGGTACGGTGCCTGGCACCATTCGATCCAATGGCCCCACGCCACTGCTCTTCTTAGGCATCCTGGCATTTTCTAAGGATATGCTCCATCGTTTGCTCTGGGCATCGCTTTTGGTCTGCGGAATGCCATGTCATTGGAAAAGCTCTTTACTCGCATTTTCTCACCGGACCCAGATATAAAATGAGTACTGTACCGATTCAATAGAACCAAATCGATTGAAAGGGTGTCGTCGTTTTGTTTTCAAACCCGCTTTAAATTATGTTATATGAAATATTTCAGAAAAACCTCGCCATTTTTCTTTTCGGCCGCACTATGCTTGTATACTTCATCATTTATTCCCATCTTGGAGTCCTTCAGTCCTTTCGAGCCAGGAGGCCGGAGTTTATCCCGGTTTCTATAGCGCGAAACGGACAATAGCAATTGCTTGCTACCCTTTGGTTAGGACGGTAGTCTATTACCAAGTACTTTCCGCCAGATCCTTCAGACTCAGCTACCTAATTACAGCTGAGTGGACAGAGGGATCAGAAAAAAATATCGACTTCACGAGGGATCGATCCTGTCCCTTTACGTGTGAAGCGAGTGTGCTCTACCAACTGAACTATCAGGACTACCGGATTCCATCTTGTATGGAAGGTTTAATGGTTCTAGACTGCTGTACTAAAAAAAAAAAAAAAAAAAAAAAACCCACAACAATACACTTTATTTTATTTTTTTAATCACCAGAAAACTAGACCTTCATATAGCGATCGACTGTCGTCTTGTTAAAAACTCTCAAACCTGGGACTTTGACAAGATGAGGGTCATTTTAAGCTATTTGTTACGATATTTGAAGGACGAGTATTCTGGCAAAAAAAAATTCTAAAAATTTTTTTTTTTCTCAGAGCACGTCACTATTGTGATTGGGGTGTAATATACAGAGGTGTAATATACAATACAGCAAGATTCATTTATTGTGCAACTTGTGCATCGCGAGATGTATTCGTTATATTCGTATCGTATCGTATCGTATCATATCGTTTAAGAGCTAAAGCGATACTAGACTGCTAGAGAAGCTGTGGACTGTAAAAAGTAATAAACAAAAATTAATACAACAGCTTCAAAAAAAAAAAAGAACAAAATACCCAACACGGAACGTTTCGGGCTCAAAACCCTTCTTCAGCCGGCAACAACATTTATGGCTTTATTGTTTTTTGTTGTTGGCTGAAGAAGGCTTTTGAGCCCGAAACGTTTCGTGTTTGGTATTTTGTTATTTTTTGAAGCTGTTATATTCATTTTTGTTTATTACGTTTAAGAGCTAATAGGTTCTAAAATCCTTTAAATGCTCAGTGTAACTTTTTTTTGTGCATAGATCCAATTTATCAATTATATAATTAGTATTCAATGTCAATTAATTGATGAATTTAGATAGAGAATTAAATATCTAGCACATAAATAAGTGACATATTCAATATTCGTAGTGTAATTTATTCTCTTTACATTCATTTGGCCTGAGTTTTGTAATATTTTGAGCTTCCGCGTCTTCTGTCTCCGTGGATTCGTTGGTCAACAATGCCTTGGATTTCCCAGAGATATAAAGATAGGTTATGACGGAAATCCTAGTTTCCGCCCAACATCTAACTAGTCTAATATGAGAATGTAGGCCTATCCCAGAAAACACCTCACACGAATCTAAATTATCACTAGAGCCCCACAGGGTCTAGAGCAAATCGGAAAAAAATAGGAAACTATTATTCAAGCTCAACACTCAATACAATAATATTGTATAGTCTGTTACTGTTCACCAATCACAAACAAAATTCTTCCAAGTTTGTTGATAGAATTCGTGTAGTTTTGATTCAAAGTGCCTGTTTCCTACCATTTTAATTGTGTGTATTGGATACATTAAACAATATATTAAAATCTTGATATTTTTTTTTCAGAGGTAAGAGTTATCTTGCTGTTTATTTGAGATCTTTTCATATCAGTGACCAATAATCGTCTCAGATGGGTATTATATCGGGCTGAACCCGATGCCCCGATAGTGAATTTAAGATTGAAACGATCACAATACTATGACATTTAATTTTACCTTTTAACTCCGTAAGAAAATGGTGAAAAATGAGATTCTAGCACCAGACAAATATTTATTTCTGGTTGTGGATTTAAATGTGACCCCTCGTCTTGAAACGGTTTAATGTCGGAATGATTACGGTGATTGGAATTCGATTAATTTGGAGTTTAAAAAAATAGGAGATATTGGTTCTATGTGTATGGCTTTATTGATGAGTCTATAGGTCTGCAGATAGGTACGTGTCGGTTTGAAAAGGTTTTATCGGTTTGAATTGAAGGTTGTTGTTTTTTCAGTTTGAATGACGGCCTACCGATTCGCGATTATGACAATGAAGTGGAAGTACTTGCATTGAATCGATTCCAATTAGCGGTTCCTCTCTTTGTTTTTTAAATACAATCAATTTCTTAAAATTTATATAAACCATTTTCAGTTTTTAACATTGAGAAAAAGTCTACGATAAGATATTAAAGACAGAATATGTCTCTCCATGTCGAAATATAAGACTCCTTGGAGATCTCCAACGAAGTCGAAAAATATTCAACATCAAACGTTTCGCTCACTCAAGAAAGGCTATTGTTTGATTTCTAAAAACTTATCTTTTATTTAGACATAATTGGGGGCCAAGTCTAAAAATCCCAGGAATACTCTCACCAAGCCTTTCCGGTCGAATAAAAAAATCAATTTTTCTTTCCTTTTTTTTTCTTCTTCAGGTCCCTTACCCATGGCTGGAGACGTGCCCAGCCCCGGGGGGCAGACAGGACTCAAACCTCCGTCTCAGGAGTGCATGGCGTGTAAGAAGACCATCACAGAGAGATTCTATCTGAAGGCTATGGAGCATTACTGGCATGAGGATTGCTTGAAATGTTCCTGCTGTGACTGCAGACTAGGGGAAGTCGGCTCAACACTCTTCAGTAAGGCCAATCTACTTCTTTGCCGCAGAGACTACCTAAGGTATGTAATTAGTATACTGTACAGTAGAGAGTTTTATTGAAAAATAAAAGTTTTGATAGATGTCTTCTATCTCTATATTCTATATCTATATTTGGGGGGGGGGGGGTTATATGCGGTTTTCTTTCCTGAAATGTTACCACCCAGTTTTATTTCGATAATTTCGCAAATAACAAAAGTCAGCTTATGTGTGCGGGGTTTATTTTGGTTGTTTTAAGAGATTATATTCGTGATTCACCGTGTCATTCGGGTTTTACGTCGGAATGAACTAGAAAAAAAAAAGAAAAGAGATTAACACCAAAAGGGCCAAAATAAGGACATTAAAGTTATATAATATATACAGTCATGTCAAGACAAACATCGAGGCAGACCAAAAAGATTGTGCAGACCTACAGCCCTCTGCAAAGGATAGAGAACAATGGAGAGAATTCATCAATAGAAGTAGGGAAAATGCCGAGGCGTCCCAGTCGGGTGATTTGGAGGCGGACTGCAATAAATCAGTAAGACACACAATTTAACATCAATATCAAAGCATTTGATTGGGCTCCATTTTTACAAGTTTCAAATAAGAGGTTATAAAATATAGAATACTCATTCGGAATATCCTATCCCCGCTCCCTTCTAATAGCGAACAAAACAGAGATAAATCTAATTCATTAAAAGAGCAATCATTGTGCCTGGTATCACGTTTTTTTTTATTTTCTAAGAGAACACAACACGTGTCATTCTTGGATGCTGCAATTTTAATCAAGACGAAATTTAGATTAATGTGACTATTTGAAACTAAGTCCAGTAAAAGTGTATGGTGAATTTGGATTTTTAAAAATAATCGAAGTATATTGTCAAATAAGATTCAAAGGTCCCCCCCCCCACCCAAAAAAAAGATAAAATAAAGTGTATTATAAATAAGAAAAGCACATCCAAAAATAATAGAACTGCATTGTGAAATAAGAAAAACGTCGAGATATATAATAAAAATGCATTGTGAAATAAGAAAAAACGTCCAAAAATAATAAAAGCATGGTGAATTAAGAATAAAAAGTCCAAAAACAAGAACAGATGGAACAGTGAGATTCTCAGACTCACCCTTTATCTTCAGCTATTAACAAATGCCGTTCTGGTAAAGAGAGATTGAGGCCATAAACTTTATTGTGGAATATTTTAATTTCTTTGCATTCGTTTTATGAAGAGTTCACCTATTTTCTCTGAAAATTGAAGGAGCGGATAATCATTATTCTTCTGATATTGCATTCATCCGTAATTTAAAATGACAATATAGTATAAAATCTCCGAATTCCCTGATGAAATTATTGATTTTCCGTCAAAGAATTCATTACATTTACGGGGAATTCTTTCAATGACTAATTTCAATTTCCCAGATGAAATCCAAGATTACTTGCGTCACTGCATCATTTTCGATTCATTGTTGGTATTTAATTTGAAATCATAATGAATTTTGTCAGCTTGGTCATAAACTTGGTTAATATATTCATCTGTCATTTTATTCTTCTACCTCCACCACCCCCCCCCCCCCCCCCCAATCCAACCAATATTTCTTTCATCTGTTGTCATATTTTTCACACTTTTTGTTAAACAATAATTAATTTTGTTCATAATGATAAATTAAACAAATTATACAACAAATCCCTGTTAGTCTATATATAGCTCGCTTTAAATGAATTGATTAAAATGACGAACTCATCTTCTCGCCCCATATTTTCACATATTGTTTTAATGAAATGAATAGCTAATGATATTTTTAAAAAACTATTTCTTCTTCTTGCGGAGGTTCTGTATAGTACACACGTACCTGTACATTGGTTAGATTCAGGCGCCGACTTCAAATACGATCAGTTTCTGTAAACGATGGTATATTAATAACTCCTATTTTTTCTCTAAATAATCATAAATCCGGATTTTGTCTTGAAACCTAAAGTGATTTCTTATCCATGACATTCGCGAGCCGATGACAAAGTGGTTACACTCTCGTCTTTGGTCGAAAGTCCGTGGATCGAATTCTGACGACGAAATTTCGTTTATTTTTATTTTGCCGTAAGAGTTTTGGTGGTTTGTCCCATAGTTTTGCCGTCCCAGGCCAGAGTTCCGTATCTGAAGTAAATCTTTATTATTAAGCTGATGTTTCTGTGCTATGACACTCGACTTCGGACACGCAAATCTCTGGTTTGAGTCCCGCCCTGCGCGCCGCAAAATTAAATCGTTGGAATAGTATCTTTACTCATATTTTTACGATACTCATATTTTTACGATACTCATCTTTAAATGAGTAACTGGCCGGAAACAACCTTGTTTTCTGTCGAAAATAATGGAATATCGCCTCGTCCTACATGTTTTGTGTTGCTTTTGGATAGTGACCCTTTTAAAACGTTTTGAGCACGTCCAGCGCTAAATGAAATTCCCGTGTTTTTATAATCAAATCAATACACAACTTATAGCTATAGTTATCAAAATGTCAAACAAGAGCAACAATTCATTGGCAAAAATTGCGTCGTTGATATATATATATATATATATATATATATATATATATATATATATATATATTATATATATATTTGAAACTCTAAATTTTCTCCGATGATTCTATGGACTCCAAAAGACACCTAGAGATTGTTAACTCATTTTCTATCGATGTGACTTAGGACGTTTTGAAAGTCAGCTCCTCATTTATATATATATATATATATATATATATATATATATATATATATATATATATATATATATATATATATATATATATATATATTATATATATATATACATATTAGATAGAAAGATATATAGATAGACGAATAATATATATATATATATATATATATATATATATATATATATATATATATATACATGTCCAATCTATTTATTTATATTTCACCGCATGCCAGCTTTTAAAAATGTGGTAAACTGGGTAAAATATTTCCTATTGACGACTCCCTTTTTCATGGACATCAAACAATAGACCTAGATACTGCCTTTCTGGTCAGAAATTCATTCTTCAAATATCGATCGATTAAAATGTGTGGCTATGTGATTTAGTGGTATTAAATTCGCTTTCGGATCGGAAGGTCCTGGGTTCGAGCCTCGCTCGGCGCATAGTTGAGTCCTTGGAAAAGGCTCTTTACCTACTCATATTCTCTCACCGTACTCAGGTGTAAAATGAGTACCTGGCCGTTAACAGCGTTATCTCTGTCCGAAAAAACGGTATCGTCTTACAGACGTCATGTCCCGTCCTAATATCTTAAGTGTTGCTGTTGGCCAGGGACCCCTTGTAAATCGCTTTAAGCACATTTAGTAGATAGAGCGCTTTAGAAAATCTCAATGGTTTTCTTTTCAATGTACCCATCTTGTCAAAGGAAGTCCCAGGCTAGAGACTTTTTGAAAAGATGAGGTTCATATTGATCGATTGATATTTAAACGACAAGTTTTCTGGACAAAATTTTTAATCGGGTTTTTTTGTTGTTTTTGTTTTGTTTTTATGGTCACATTTTCCAGAGTACGATAAAATGTACATATTCCCCAATTGTGACTGTAATGTTTGTTTTGTGAAAAGTGGGATCCAGGGGGATTTCGTTTCTGATGACTTTTCTACTTTTGTTGATTTTTTTCTGGTTCTGTTTTGTTTTTGTTTTGTTTTTATGGTCACATTTTCCAGAGTACAATAAAATGTACATATTCCCCAATTGTGACTGTAATGTTTGTTTTGTGAAAAGTGGGATCCAGGGGGATTTCGTTTCTGATGACTTTTCTACTTTTGTTGACTTTTTTTGGTTCTGTTTTGTTTTTGTTTTATTTGTTTTGTTTTCTTGCCATATTTTACTAACAATTTATTCTCTTTTTCATTCTTCTCCCCAGGTTATTCGGAAATACGGGTTACTGTGCAGCTTGCAAGAAAATGATTCCAGCTTTTGAGATGGTGATGAGGGCGAAGACAAATGTTTACCACCTCGAGTGTTTTGCTTGCCAACAATGTCTCCACAGGTCAGTGACACCAGAAATTATTATACCATTATACAAACAAGACAAAGAGGTGTTCGAGACGTTTACTCATTTACAACGGGATCCATGTCTATCCAATCTCAATTTCTCTTATAACCTAAACGAAAATAACTCCATAGTGGTCCTTCAGAGCTATTAGGAACATGGAGCCGGGGTTTATCCCGGGTTCTGTAGCGTGAAACGGACAATAGCAATTGCTTGCTACCCTTTTGATAGGACGTTAGTCCATCACAAAGTACTTTACGTCAGATCTAACAGACCCAGCTAGCTACCCAATCACTGCTGGATAGACAGGGGAGTGGTAGGGGGTGTCTGAAAAAAAATCTCGACTGCAGCCAGGATCAATCTCGGTCCCTTTTATTGTGAAGTGCATGCTCTACCAACTGAGCTATCGGCCCCCCATACATGGCCTATTTTTACCAAGGGAACAGAACGCCCGGGTTGCTGTTTACTGCTCTCCTTGTGAAATACGTATGTAATACACCATGTACAAGTTCAGAGTAAAATTTAGCCCTCGTTGACTCCTGAAGAATTAAAAGTCCTCGGATTTTTCCCGGTTTAGATAACGAAAGAGATGTATCAACCACTTAGTCTTGCTGCTGTTTGTAATATTCAGAGTGATCAAACCGTTTCTACTTATCTAACGGTCTATTTCATTGAAAATCTATATATTCGTCTATCTATACATTATAAAAACGAAAACCATGAAATAATAGTGCTCAACTTTTTTTTATATAAAAGCAGCTATTTATACAATATTTCAAGTATAATTATGATCAACTTCTACAATATTGTTTCGAGCATTCGCTCTCATCAGGAAGACTTTCAATTTCACTTCCTGATGAGAGCAGAGCGAATGCTCGAAACAATATTGTAGAAGTTGACCATAATTATACTTGAAATATTTTATTCGTCTATCTATATATCTTTCTACCTATCTGTCTTACTATCTAATATATATTATATATATATATATATATATATATATATATATATATATTGTGTGTGTGTGTGTGTGTGTATGTTAAAAGTGAGAAAATAAAGTAATACATTAATTTTGACAAATTGGGAATTATATTGACCCGTGGGTGGAAATCTGAGGTCAATGAGTTCTCGATTTCGGCCAGTCTCCTTATTTAAACACCAACATTACCTCCCCTTAGAGAATTCAAGAATATTAAATGGAGAAATATAACACCATCACCTATTATGAGTCTTTTATTGTGAGAAAGACAATAAATCGCACCCAGAAAAAAAAAAGAATTATATGTAATACGAGTCATAAGAATAAACATATTGTGACGTCATGACAGTCGACACCACTAGTATCGAATTTTTATTTTCTATCCCGACTGGATTACTTCTAACAATGATTTTGAATTGATTTATCTACAGCACCGTAGATCAGCGAGGGGAAATATTTAACGATACTGGCCGTTAGAGAGATAATGTCAAATTACAGATCTGTACCTTCGCGAGAATGAGCATCTCACACCCATCAAACCGGACACACATTTATTATTATTTATGATTCATTGTCATCTCAATAATGATGACAATTTTCTTCAATAATGCGGTTTGATTTAACAAAATTGAGGAGAAAAAAAAGCAGAGAATGTAACGTAAAATTTTATTGTCCGTCCATGTCAACACCAATCCATGTCGAAGGTGTTTCTTATAAAATAATTTGGAGTTTCTAAAAATAGAATTTTGCTAACTTTTTTTATTCTTTTCTGCTTTTTATCCAATCGCAAAGTGTTAAAAATGTCAGCGTATGAATATTTCTGTTATGTCATTTCACATGTGAAACACGGGATATTTATTCATCATCTAGTATTTTTCTTTGTCTCGTTAAGAGGAATGGAATAAAAATAAATATCATACTATTTACAAATAAAATGGCAAAATTCATGGAAATTGAATTATTAGAATGGAGTGAAACAGACATACAATTTTCTAAATTTTGGCAATTATTTCATCATAAACTGTTAATAACCGGCTGTTGTTGCCATTAAAAGTAGACAATCTGTAAACAAAAATTTATTTTGCACAACAGCAACAACAAAAATGGCTTCAAAGCGTATATAAATCTAAACCATTAAATCTATACCATTATATTTTCGTATTTCAACATTTAAGTACCCTTGGAAAAATAAGTGCAAAGTTTACTTTAAAATGTTGAGAAAATATGCAGAAATTAATAAACTATGATGTTATTATTGGGAGATCATATATAGATATGCACACACTCACACACACACACACACACACACACACACACACATATATATATATATATATATATATATATATATATATATATATATATATCCCTTCCTTCTCCTACTTTTCAATTCCTAGGACTTTTCCAACCATCTGCAAAATAGGGCTTATAACAAAACAAAAAAAAAGCAAAATCATTATCAGATTAACACATTGGCCTATCAACAAGACATCATTACGGAAGTTGATTCCATGAAAGCTCATATCAGTTTGTTTTTTTAACTCGAAAGTTGAGCTTTTATATAGAGCAATATCAACTAAATATGCTCAACGCGCTTTACAAAGGGCCCTTGTCTAACAGCAACATGTAACATAAGGAACGAGACATGACGCCTGTTAGGCGATAATAGATTATTTTCAGTCAGAGACAACGCTGATAATGGCTAGGTACTCATTTTACATCTGAGTACGGTGAGAGAATGTGAGTAAAGAGTCTTTTCCAAGGACTCAACTATGCCTACATACATACATACATACATACATACACACATTTATACATACATACATACATACATACATACATACATACATACATACACACATACATACATACATACATACACACATACATACATACATACATACATACATACATACATACATACATACATACATACATACATACATACATACATACATACATACATACATACATACATACATACATACATACATACATACATTCATCCATCCATCCATCCATCCACCCATACATCCGTCCATACATCCATCCATCCATACATACATACACGACAGTCAAAGACAATTTATCCTTATACGAGAACCCATTACGAGATTAATTTTACTGCAGAGTGAATGTTAAAACGATGTTAAGCATCAAAGTTTTGGATATAAGTTGGCCCGGTATGTTTAAAACAACAGAAAAGAGTAAATTACAAAAACAAAGACATCAAAGTGTTTCGCCATTTTGACATTCATATATTGTAGTTTTAAATTAGGACAGCCTTTTAATCCGGTATTGGCAATCTTGAGCGGAAGAGTGGGGGGGGGGGGATCCTAGAGACCGCCGGAAGTAGGGGAAGACAGACCAGGTATCTTGGTGGAATCTGATAGGGGAAATGAGTTGTTGGAGCTAATCGCCTTGTAAGAGATGAAGGTTGCAAGGGCTTGATTAACGCACTCAGGCAATTCCGGTAGCAAATTGGACATTTACGCATTTGAGCAGTCAGGCAGAAAAGCGATAAAACGAGTTAAATGGCGGTCGTTGTTTTGTAATGGAGAATTTAGTTAGTTACCATAATTTCATGGTGAGTTGTTGTTGTATTTACTCTATCTAACTAACCACTGGGTGGAAAAGGCAGGAGCGGATGTGAGGATTTGAAGGATGAGTTCGGCTATGTGGTCTAGTGGTATGAAACCCCCGCTTTTGGATCGGAAGGTCCTTGGTTCGAGCTTGGCTCGACGCATAGTTAGTTGAGTCCTTGGAAAAGGCTCTTTACTCTCATTCTCTCGCCGTATTCAGGTGTAAAATGAGTACCTGGCCGTTAACAGCGTTGTCTCTGTCGGAAAAAAAAATTGTAGTAATCGCCTAACAGGCGTCATGTCTCGTTCTACATGTTACGTGTTGCTGTTGGTCAGGGACCCCTTGTTAAGCGTTTTGAGCACGTTTAGTGGATATTGCCCTATATCCCTTCAATTTTGTGACTATTATAATACATTCGATAGCTTTCAATTATGTCACTCATATATATGGTATGCGCTCGGCTAAGAAGCTCACAATATTGCCGTCCGGAAGTATAACGGACCAACACACAAAACGTTGTGCAACCATGAACGCTTATAGGCAGGTTAATACAGTTTATTGAGAATTACCCATAAACGCGGATGGCAAAAACCAATAACAAAGACCTGAGCGACGTCAACTTCGAACTGTCTATAGTGCCAGGCTTTAACAAAAGTCATTTTTTTTACATATTTGCCAGCAATCCTTCACATCAAAAATCGATGGATTGAATTTCCCACAACTCGTCTAAAAGTCTCAAACTTTTTATCAAAATCTCAGCTTTGGGACTTTTCGAGACTTTTTGTAAAGTTGAGTGTCATTCACCTCCATTTCAAGCCCAACTTGAAATATTAAAATTGATCTCTCTTCTAATATCCGTCTTATTCTAAAAAATAATTCATTATTTGCTGTTGTTTGAGTACTGATTTTACTATTCTAAAATGTGGCCTCCCCCACCCGTCTAAAAGCGGTATTATGTCGGTAAGAACCAGGTGCTCGAAGTTAAATTTATAGCCACAGAATAAATTTGGGGCTGATTTCTAGTTATTATGGTGGAAAATGAATACACTTTCTTACATTGCAAAAAAACAACAACAAAAAACAACTCAATGTCCGTATTTCTTATCAGGTTAATTCTAAGTTACCTTTTAGGAGTCCGGTCTATTCCGACATAATACCGTTTTGAGACAGCGTGTCATAAATGACCCAATTAAAAACATAAGATAAATAAATAATTTTTCTGTCGCAGCCAAGTTTTTACTCTGTCTTCTTTTCAGGGAGTTTTGTATCGAATAATCTTGAATAAAAGAAAACAGCGAACAATATGTTAGGAATTTTACAGTTTTAATGGGGTGGAAACTTTCCCTTAGGCAGTTAGATAATTGGTATATTTGAAAGGAGTGGAGTCACAGTAATTGGCATATTCTCGTTTAAAAGTGGCATTATTTATCAGAATTCTTATTTATTATCGATTTTTTTTTCTCATTCCTTCTTATAGGTTCTGCGTCGGAGACAGATTTTACCTGGCAGACAATAAAATATTGTGTCAAATTGACTATGAGGAACGATTCATGCTCGCCAACTTGGCTGTCGGCGCCAACAATATGGCCAATCTTGGAAATAATCACAGCAGCAACATGGGAAATAACAACGGCAACAACAATATTAACAACCACAGTAATAATAATCACAGCGGCGGGAACATCAACACAGCAAACAACAATATTTGTAATAGTAACAACAACCTAGGCATTCCAAATGGTTTTAATACTGGTGGTATTGGCGCTGGAAGTGGTGGCGGTGGAAGTGTTGGTCCTGGTATTGGCATGGGTGGACACGCTGGAGGTCTTGTCGGTGGCGGAGCTGGTGTTGGTGGTGTTGGCGGAATGGGTCCCACCATGGCTATGAATTCGTCATTTGGATATGGCGGGGGTAGCGGTGGTTACAACGCTCTAACCCAGATGAAGAGACAAACCCAAAGTCTAAGCGATGATGTGTCCAGTGGGTACGGGAGTCCTTCTCCTAGTTCTTTATGACAATCCGCCTCCGTTGCCGCAGCTGCTGCAGCTGCTGCTAGTATCGCTACTGCAGCTCTGGGAACCAACTGCTCCTCTTCTTCCTCTTCCTCCTCCTCTGGCTCTCCTTTCCATCACCCTCCACCGCCTCCTCCACCGCCTCAACCTCCTGCTTCTGCCTTGTAGTTGGGAAAAATATCCTGTAAATAGAAGGTTAGCCGATGGTTTACTACCCCAGACCAAGGTTCATGGGAAGCCGTGCTCTTTTCTACTTTCGTTAGGATTTATACACAATAATAAAATTTATAGAAGCGTGAATTTGTTCTTTATTCGGACATCTCCTATCTCCAAGCAACAATACTTGGAAACTTCAAAACTAGATGTAAAGGTGAAAACAACAGAGGTGTATCTTCTGGTGTTAACGTCCTTGTTAATCTATTGAGATTACACGGGATTAAGAAACCTGGACTAATCTCTTTATTGCAAACACAATCATTACTTAAATTAAGGGAGGGGGGGGGACTTAACCAAAGCAGCAGGGCTATTTATTTATTTTTATGCGATTAAAATTGCAAGGGTTTGACTAACGAGTTAAATGGCGGTAGTTTTCGTAACGGTGAATTAATATTAATTTATACTTCCTGGTGAGTTGCTCTTTTTTACTCTCTTACCACTGGGTCAAAATGAAGCGGATATGAAGGTTTGGAAGGTGGGTTTTGGTTGTAGGCAAACCTGTTTTATTTTAAATAATAGAACTACGTTATTCTCAAATGGCAATTAATTGGACAGTTGCTTTTAAAGTCTGCGTAGGCGCTGAGGCAACAGAGAAAGTATTCAAAGACAGAAAACAGGGAAAATTAATGATATCCCATTATACCATATTGCTCCAGAAATATGTTTTTATTTCTTTTATGTCAAGATCTCATGCATTGCCGAAAACAAAACAGTCTCTGGGTATCAGAATTAATTTTGATTTATGTAACATCTGGCCAAAGTCAATACCCTGAGCCCACAGGACTCGTATTGTGGCATATTTCAAAGTCTCTCTGTTTGGTGTTGGCATTACAGTGACGTACCCTGGGAAACTTTTTTTTCAGCCAGAAAACGTTTAGATTTAATATCGACTGATAAAGATAACCATATTTTGACAAACTATGGGTCATCTTAATTGATCGAATGTTGAAGTAGTATTAAGGAAAGAGTGATTATGAGAAGCTTCAGATAAGAACAAAAATGTTCCTATCCGAAGCCTCTCCATTATCACTCTTTCGTTAGTATTTTCACGATCCCAGGTTTCAGGCAGCCCCCACCGCCCTCTACTTTTCCAGTAGTATTAAGACGACGTAGTCACATTTACGTTACATCTTACTTAAATGCAATCTAGTCAACTCTGGAGTCTGTGGCTGAGGTTTAGCAGCCGAAGGGTAAATTGTCTTTACGTTATGTCGTATGACAAGCCTTGATTCCTCATGTAATGAAGTCCAACACCAACAGCGGATGGGGAAATGCCCAAATTGTTTTGTTTTATTTTTATCGTTATTACTTCAATTCATGATGAGGTTCAGGGGAAAACTTGGTTGAGGTTTTTGTTTATTGTTTACTTAATATGATTTCATTTTGTAAATAAAATTGGTGTAACTTAAATGCTGTGTCCGTGGTATTGATGTTGATCGGAACAGAGAGACTATGTTAAATGAAAAGAGAAAAAGAGAGTGATAAAGATGAAAGAATACACAGAGATAAGAGAGAGAGAGAGAGAGAGAGAGAGAGAGAGAGAGAGAGAGAGAGGGAGAGAATTTCTAAATCTATAATCGTCGGAGTAAAAGACCTGATTTTAGTGTGACAAGTTAAAATAGATACTTATTGATGGAGCTTATTACTCCGATAGGTCTGTATACCCTATTACGCGCTCTTTAATATACGACTAGATGTCCTTAAAAATCTAAGCCTTAAGGTAAAGTTCGAAATAACAATTAGTCCCCTCAGGCGCCATATGGTCCATGGAACCGGAGGTTATCCCGGGTGTGTAGAGATAAACTGACGTTAAATTATTGCTACCATTTTAATAGGACGCCAGTCTATTGCAACGTACTTTCCGCTGCATTGAACAGACACGAGTACCCAACTACTGATGAGTGGACAAAGGGGTTAAGAGAAGAGAGAGAAAAAATCAACCTCGACTTCACCAGAGACAGAGAAAGACCCCTCCTGTTTCCTGGCGACACCTCTTCCAACTGAGTTATCGAGATCTGTGTCTTGCAGTGAAAGTCCACTTGATTACTTTTAACACAAAATTCACAGATTAAAAAATAATTTTGAACAAATATGGCTCTTAATTTAGATTGGATAACTTTTGTTTTTATTTGAATATTATTCAAACGCTGAGAAAGTGCCACGCAAGAATATGTTTGAAGCAGAAAAAATTCTCTTGAGAATTATAAGATTGTTTGTTTAGCTATTGAAAATAATCTCAAATGTCGGACGTTTTGTGTAACAGAAATCACATGATCAGCTTTTCCGCTAGAAGAGTACACTTTGGTTTACTAAAAAAAAAAGGCGCGTGTAGTAACGTTACAACTCAATCAATTTAAATAATAGATTAACCGAATTGAAACAAAAACCAACATCAACTAAGGCCAAAGCCCATTTCCAAATTTTACAACCCTAACTGGTTGAGTAATAGAATGGTAGGAAAAATGCTTCAGATAGGCATTTCAATAAAATCGCAAGATAATGTGCGTAAAAATCGGAAATCCTAACTTAGAAGTGTAATTTCCTACAAAATATTTTGAAATGGTAGGTTTATGTCGCCACTTCGGCAACAATTACGATGCGAATCTCAAACCAGCAGTGCGCCTACTTTACCAGTGAACGTTTTTATTCTCAAATTTCAAAGATGTGGTCTTAAAATTGAGAGAGTTATTGCAGTTTTCCATTAACTATGCGCTTTTTTTTGTACCATGCGATATATGGCAGAATCTTGTGATGGGTGCACAATATTAATAATATTCCTCATTGTTCTTATAAATATGATGTACTTGTCACGTGCCATATATCCATGCTGATCATTTGATATTTATAGGATACGGCGGGCGCACTGTGTGTCTTGTGAAATGTAATTAAGCAGATTTGATATTGATTTTCCAATCTTATAAGCAGGCGTCGTTGCAATATTTTATCGAAAAGGTTTGAAGAATGATAATATTACTGTGGTGACCTAAGTAAAATTGAGTCACTGTCTTTGTGGTTTCACAGTTTTCTTTTCATGTTTTAAACAGTGATTGCAACAGGTTTATTATAAGCGCGAAGCTTTCCATTATTGTAAAAATTGATGGAACGTCTTTTTGGTTTTGTTGTGTATTGGTATTTACATTCAAATGTTATTTATTACCACCTTCATTATGGACGTTATTCAATAATATTATGGTGGTGATGAGGAAGATGATGTTAATGATGACGACGATGATGATGATGATGATGATGATGATGATGATGAGGAGGAGGAGGAGGAGGAGGAGGAGGAGGAGGAGGCGGAGGAGGAGGAGGAAGATAATGCTGAAGAGAATGAAAATGATGATGGTGACGTTATTTATGATTATGATGATCGTGGTATTCGGTGGCGATGGTGGCTTGAATAAAAAAAAAATAATGACTGTCTAAATCTCAAAGGAATACAACGGAAACTGATTAAAGTCAGTATGTCAAATAGGGCAATAAACTATTCTTAACTATTATTACCAACATTTTGTAGCAAATTTATTACTAAATCAGTCTCCATCGAGTCCTTGGTGCTTATTCTAGATCTGTACAAGAGTATATTTACAATATGCCTTTTTTAACGTTTTGGCCAGGAATCTGTCCTCCCTTAAGCAATGGATTACAATGAGTCCTAAATGGACAACTTCTTTGAAATATCTTGACTCGGATTTTTGACAAGTTTGGACTCAAAGTCGTAAGGCAAAGTTCGATTGTGGGACAGCGTGGCTCAGTGGTACGGTGTTGTTTCATACCCGAAAGATACCGAGTTCGATCACACGCCGCTGCGCTGTGTGGCCTTGAACAAGCCACCTCGCCCTAGCTCAATTTGCGGCGCTGCATTGTAGCTGACGCCAGGGATATTCCAGTCTTCCACTTGGAATAATAGACACTAGAGACAAATGTCCCCTATGGGATGAATAAAGAGAATTTTAATTTTTAATTTATTTTTTGAGAGCGCAACGAAGATGCTTTAAATAGAATGAGAAAGATAAGATGCTAGTATTAACTATACAAAAAAGGCAATGAGGTTGTGGGGGTTTTGGTGGACATGTGTTGATGGGTAGTGGGGAGGGCACTGAAAGTCTGGTGCTTTCCAGTTTCATCGAAGGAAAGAGAGTAGGAGAGTGACAGAAGACGTCAAACACACACACACACACACACACACACACACACACATACACTCAAAATCTAAGGAGAACATACGGAATTTGAACCTGCCAAACAACGTCCATTTATTAAGAGTGAGTTGCAGAAGACCTAACCCAATGGAGACAGCTGATGATGATGATAATGATGATGATGATGATGATGATGATGATGATGACGATGCTGAAGATGACGACGACGACGACGACGATGATGATGATGATGATGATGATGATGATGATGATGATGATGATGATGATGATGATGATGATGTTGATGATGATGGTGGTGATGGTGGTGGTGGTGGTGGTTTTGGTGGTGGTAGTGGTGATGATGATGATGATGATGATGGACTCATTATAATTGATGGTTACAGGCTAGGGATTTAAAATTTTACTGGCCAAAGTGTAAATAAAGCGTTTTGTAAATGAATGACTTTATAAATCTTAAACTTCTCTATCATTATATTTTCTGCTGAAATGATCCAAGCCGTTACATGTCTTCAATTCAAATGTCATAAAAGTCATGTGACCATTCCTACGTGTTCATTGTCGATGGATGTCAAAATGTTCAATTGAAGATTGGTTTTCCAAAACTCCCTATCTAACTCCGTTTTTCCCATTTTTAGATTTTAAGGATTATTTCCCTTAAAATTTCTCATCATTTATCATATTTAAACTTCAAATTCATACAAATCTAAGGAAATTCTTGTGCCAGTTGATGCTTAAAATAAAGTTTGCATTTCAATTTATCTCATGGATGGAAAATCTCAAAAAGTAGAAAAATTGAATAAACGAGTTTTGGAAAACCAGCCTTCAATTGTACACCATTGAAACAATAATTAAGGAATGCTGTCCCAATAAGCTTCATGCAATTATAAGCATCTCACCATTTTTATCATAACTTCATGGTACTAAATGTAATAGTTAAACGGTAGCTTTTTCGAATTTTGTCCGAAACAAAACAACTATTGATGAACTTTTACATTAATTACATTGGTTTACAGAAAAAAGTGGGTTTGACCTTATGAGTGCATAGCCCATATTTGGCTACAGCTCTTTACTTGAGTTTCTTATAAGAAAAATGCGTGTGTAATTTAACAAATGACATATAAATGAAATAGAGCGCTGAGCAAGAGGATGTAAAATGATTGTTAATGCGTAATGTCAATCAGTTAATCAAAGAATGTATTTATTTATTTATTGTTTATATTTCTTAAATTTATTTATTTATTCTTTTTTTTCATCCATTAACTTATCAAGTTATTCAGTTAAGTCGCAATAATCAGGCGAAGCAAATTAACAGATTAAGATTCATTAATTGAGATTCATTCTTGTTATTCTGTGCAAAATACAAATGTCATTATGAACTCTTGAGTTAAGAATAATGATAATAAGTAAATATAATACGATTAATTTCAGAATTGGAAAAGGCACAAAGTTATTGTCGAATCCGGATAGTCGATTGGAATGAACACCTCATTAGGCGATTGAAGTTAGTTGTTATGTTAAATATCGACAAGGTAATGAAAATTGCTGTAAATGACAATAGTGAATATAAACGTAATGGCAATGACGATGGTGATAGTAAAAATGAAAATAATGGTATGATAATAATCTTAACAATTATAAAGCTAATAAAATGACAATAATAATAACAGTAATGATAATAATAATAATAGAAATAACAATAATATATAATAATAATAATAATAATAATTATTATTATTATTATTATTATTATTATTATTATTATTATTATTATTATTATTATTATTCATTATTATTATTATCATTATTATTATTATTATTATTATTATTATTATTACTATTGTTATAATATTAATTATAACAATAATAATAATAATAATAATAATAATAATAATAATAATAATAATAATAATAATAATAATAATAAACTCAATATAACAACGGTTCTATAACTTCCTTATTGCCAGGTGAAATATTATTTTTCATGAGAAGGATGTTTTAATCAGGGTTGACTAATCAACTCCTATTGATTTTCTTACAGCTTTTGAAGTGCAATCTCCATTATTGATGTTCCTGTTTATTTATTTTTATTTTTTGTTAAAGGATTGGGTATAGTTGATCTTGCTGTTAAATTCATATAATATGTATTCTCATTCATGTCAAGCATTCTTATACATAATACTACAGTATTTTTTCAAAATCCTGAAGCAAATCAATCATATTTGACCTAGATACACACAATAGCAGGTCTACTATCTGAACACAACTGTGGGCCCTACTATAGTGGACAATATTCTGCGTTTTTTAAAAGAATATTCCCATAACAATGAGTCATTAATAATTTGTGTTATCAGATCTGCATATAAGTACACGTCGGTTTTGATTAATTGCCTTAATAGGCTCCAACAGTCGTGACGTCACTTCCTCGTAATGAAGCATAGTAACTTAGTAACTGATTCTAAACTATCGGAGCAATGACTGACGCCCTTATGAAATACTTCTTCATATGAGCATAAAAGTGTAGACAGAGGAGAGAAACATTATAAATCTGGTCATGTTTTGACTTTTATACATTCTAATCACATTACATGTGAAAAAGTTCTAGCCAGCATGAAGATTATAAAGTACCGATTTTCTTTGTTTAGAACCAGATGCTCGTTGCTGGGCAGACGTGACATCAGGCTATTGAATCCTATTGAGACGGTACTATATCGACTTGACCCAGAGGAATTCACTTTTGCCACGATGAGTCACTTAGAACAATTTCTAATATTATTTGACCCACAACCTTCAACCGGTATCATGTAGGGTGAATGATTAGACGCTGAAGATGGATTTTATTGTCAAAATTTATAACCTGGATTAATTATGTACTGCTTTTTGAAGGGGATAAATAATTAATTGTTTCTTATACCTCACATTCCTTATAGTCATATTTATCTGATTTAAAAATAACTTTTTCACACGTTTCCCCCCGT
Organism: Berghia stephanieae; assembly: GCF_034508935.2. Taxonomy (NCBI): domain Eukaryota; kingdom Metazoa; phylum Mollusca; class Gastropoda; order Nudibranchia; family Aeolidiidae; genus Berghia; species Berghia stephanieae. The sequence goes on from NC_088367.1 coordinate 26,267,690, forward strand.
CCCAACCTCCACCCTACATAATAGCAATTTAACGATCACGTTCCAAACCTACAACGATCGACGAATGACGAGGAAGAAAACGAAGATTTGTTCTCAGAGTCTGATCTTTGTTTTCTTCCTCGTCGTTCGTTGTAGGTTGGGAACATAATCGTTAACTTGCTAATACCGTTTTGAGACACGCATGAGACACATAGCGACAATCTTGTATTTATGTCGGGACAGCAGCTTCTAACGGTGCCCACACTACTATGTTATGACAATCAACCCAATCTGCAAATTATTTACCGCACTCGTGCACCATCGCAAACCCACTTGGAAGCTTCGTCACAACACAGCGTTCAACTATTGTGCGGTTTCGGGTACTTTCCCAAATCGGGTACATGTTGGACAGGTGGAAAGTCTGATGAAGCGATTTGCCGTGAGGCAGGTTCTCGACCGAAGCCGATCCGCTATCACACAGTGTCTCCTCTTACTGGTGCAGAAGCCTGGCAACTTCTACTTCTCACCTAGTTTCGAGGAGTGTATGATTGAATTCGTCCAAACCGACTTCCATCTCATATACGCATCTCTGTCCGTAGTCAGGGAATCTGCGCACAATGGTTGCCGGGACTTATTTCAGCTCGAAACGGACGGGGGCATCGTCGGGACGAATCAGAGGTACGGAAACGAGTTAAAGACAGACCTGCCTGCTACTAGTACATAGGATTCGTACTTCTCGAAATCATTTTCTCCTACTGTACATTTATCTACACCAGCCTCAGTGATTTTTTAAACATTGTTTAAAGAGGATCGTTTGAGGAAGAGCACCCACGTTAATTCTCTCCTTACCGACCATTTCCGGATTTTCCCCCAAAGTATCATACGCCTCCAACATTAAAATTGAATTTTAAAATCTCTAACTCAAAAAAGAATAAGTAGGATGGTATACATCATTTTGTCCAGAAAAACACGCTCAACAATACATTATTAAGTTCTTATAACTATAACAAAAGCGTTTCTTCAAATTTTGTGATGTAGATACACAAGAAATGTGAATGAGAGCAATGTTGGTTACATAGTAATGAATATGAAGATTTTTCCCATAATTGGTAAGGGGTCCAAAATGTTATTTAATCATTCTCGGGGCAAATTGTTGATATAATATGAAGTTAGTTTTACATTTTTGGTGGGTTTTTTTTCTGGCTACGAATTTATGAATTTCCATGAAGGCAGGTTATTAAGTTTTTGATCTTTATTGGATTTTCGGACCGAGGATCAGTTCGACCTTCGGATAGCTTCTCTGGGGTTACAAAATATTCAATATTGGTCAAAAATTGTATTATATTACCCCAGTTCTACCGTTTCCTACAAAATCATCGTTAAAATCAGTATACCCTATTTATAAATATCAGAACAGTAAATAGACTGTGTAAGCAAGTCGAGATTAGAAGAAGATTTAAGTTGAAAGTAGTGCCAACAAAGAAAACCCATCACATCGTTGCGTATTACTCCCCTTTCTTTGTATTATATAAACGACGTAAGAGGTTAAGGAAATTCTTGTGCCAGTTGATGCTTAAAATAAAGTTTGCATTTCAATTTATCTCATGGATGGAAAATCTCAAAAAGTAGAAAAATTGAATAAACGAGTTTTGGAAAACCAGCCTTCAATTGTACACCATTCAAACAATAATTAAGGAATGCTGTCCCAATAAGCTTCATGCAATTATAAGCACCTTACCATTTTTATCGTAACTTCATGGTACTAAATGTAATAGTTAAACGGTAGCTTTTTCGAATTTTGTCCGAAACAAAACAGCTATTGTTAAACTTTTACATTAATTACCTTGGTTTACAGAAAAAAGTGGGTTTGACATTATGAGTGCATAGCCCATATTTGGCTACAGCTCTTTACTTGAGTTTCTTATAAGAAAAATGCGTGTGTAATTTAACAAATGACATATAAATGAAATAGAGCGCTGAGCAAGAGGATGTAAAATGATTGTTAATGCATAATGTCAATCAGTTAATCAAAGAATGTATTTATTTATTTATTGTTTATATTTCTTAAATTTATTTATTTATTCTTTTTTTTCATCCATTAACTTATCAAGTTATTCAGTTAAGTCGCAACAATCAGGCGAAGCAAATTAACAGATTAAGATTCATTAATTGAGATTCATTCTTGTTATTCTGTGCAAAATACAAATGTCATTATGAACTCTTGAGTTAAGAATAATGATAATAAGTAAATATAATACGATTAATTTCAGAATTGGAAAAGGCACAAAGTTATTGTCGAATCCGGATAGTCGATTGGAATGAACACCTCATTAGGCGATTGAAGTTAGTTGTTATGTTAAATATCGACAAGGTAATGAAAATTGCTGTAAATGACAATAGTGAATATAAACGTAATGGCAATGACGATGGTGATAGTAAAAATGAAAATAATGGTATGATAATAATCTTAACAATTATAAAGCTAATAAAATGACAATAATAATAACAGTAATGATAATAATAATAATAGAAATAACAATAATAATAATAATAATAATAATAATAATAATTTATTATTATTATTATTATTATTATTATTATTATTATTATTATTATTATTATTATTATTAATATTATTATTATTATTATTATTATTATTATTATTATTATTATTATATTATTATTATTATTATTATCATTATTATTATTATTATTATTATTATTATTACTATTGTTATAATATTAATTATAACAATAATAATAATAATAATAATAATAATAATAATAATAATATTAATAATAATAATAATAATAATAATAATAATAATAATAATAATAATAATAATAATAATAATAATAATAATAATATAATAAACTCAATATAACAACGGTTCTATAACTTCCTTATTGCCAGGTGAAATATTATTTTTCATGAGAAGGATGTTTTAATCAGGGTTGACTAATCAACTCCTATTGATTTTCTTACAGCTTTTGAAGTGCAATCTCCATTATTGATGTTCCTGTTTATTTATTTTTATTTTCTGTTAAAGGATTGGGTATAGTTGATCTTGCTGTTAAATTCATATAATATGTATTCTCATTCATGTCAAGCATTCTTATACATAATACTACAGTATTTTTTCAAAATCCTGAAGCAAATCAATCATATTTGACCTAGATACACACAATAGCAGGTCTACTATCTGAACACAACTGTGGGCCCTACTATAGTGGACAATATTCTGCGTTTTTTAAAAGAATATTCCCATAACAATGAGTCATTAATAATTTGTGTTATCAGATCTGCATATAAGTACACGTCGGTTGTGATTAATTGCCTTAATAGGCTCCAACAGTCGTGACGTCACTTCCTCGTAATGAAGCATAGTAACTTAGTAACTGATTCTAAACTATCGGAGCAATGACTGACGCCCTTATGAAATACTTCTTCATATGAGCATAAAAGTGTAGACAGAGGAGAGAAACATTATAAATCTGGTCATGTTTTGACTTTTATACATTCTAATCACATTACATGTGAAAAAGTTCTAGCCAGCATGAAGATTATAAAGTACCGATTTTCTTTGTTTAGAACCAGATGCTCGTTGCTGGGCAGACGTGACATCAGGCTATTGAATCCTATTGAGACGGTACTATATCGACTTGACCCAGAGGAATTCACTTTTGCCACGATGAGTCACTTAGAACAATTTCTAATATTATTTGACCCACAACCTTCAACCGGTATCATGTAGGATGAATGATTAGACGCTGAAGATGGATTTTATTGTCAAAATTTATAACCTGTATTAATTATGTACTGCTTTTTGAGGGGGATAAATAATTAATTGTTTCTTATACCTCACATTCCTTATAGTCATATTTATCTGATTTAAAAATAACTTTTTCACACGTTTCCCCCCCGTCCCAACCTCCACCCTACATAATAGCAATTTAACGATCACGTTCCAAACCTACAACGATCGACGAATGACGAGGAAGAAAACGAAGATTTGTTCTCAGAGTCTGATCTTCGTTTTCTTCCTCGTCGTTCGTTGTAGGTTGGGAACATAATCGTTAACTTGCTAATACCGTTTTGAGACACGCATGAGACACATAGCGACAATCTTGTATTTATGTCGGGACAGCAGCTTCTAACGGTGCCCACACTACTATGTTATGACAATCAACCCAATCTGCAAATTATTTACCGCACTCGTGCACCATCGCATCCCACTTGGAAGCTTCGTCACAACACAGCGTTCAACTATTGTGCGGTTTCGGGTACTTTCCCAAATCGGGTACATGTTGGACAGGTGGAAAGTCTGATGAAGCGATTTGCCGTGAGGCAGGTTCTCGACCGAAGCCGATCCGCTATCACACAGTGTCTCCTCTTACTGGTGCAGAAGCCTGGCAACTTCTACTTCTCACCTAGTTTCGAGGAGTGTATGATTGAATTCGTCCAAACCGACTTCCATCTCATATACGCATCTCTGTCCGTAGTCAGGGAATCTGCGCACAATGGTTGCCGGGACTTATTTCAGCTCGAAACGGACGGGGGCATCGTCGGGACGAATCAGAGGTACGGAAACGAGTTAAAGACAGACCTGCCTGCTACTAGTACATAGGATTCGTACTTCTCGAAATCATTTTCTCCTACTGTACATTTATCTACACCAGCCTCAGTGATTTTTTAAACATTGTTTAAAGAGGATCGTTTGAGGAAGAGCACCCACGTTAACTCTCTCCTTACCGACCATTTCCGGATTTTCCCCCAAAGTACCATACGCCTCCAACATTAAAATTGAATTTTAAAATCTCTAACTCAAAAAAGAATAAGTAGGATGGTATACATCATTTTGTCCAGAAAAACACGCTCAACAATACATTATTAAGTTCTTATAACTATAACAAAAGCGTTTCTTCAAATTTTGTGATGTAGATACACAAGAAATGTGAATGAGAGCAATGTTGGTTGCATAGTAATGAATATGAAGATTTTTCCCATAATTGGTAAGGGGTCCAAAATGTTATTTAATCATTCTCGGGGCAAATTGTTGATATAATATGAAGTTAGTTTTACATTTTTGGTGGGTTTTTTTCTGGCTACGAAGTTATGAATTTCCATGAAGGCAGGTTATTAAGTTTTTGATCTTTATTGGATTTTCGGACCGAGGATCAGTTCGACCTTCGGATAGCTTCTCTGGGGTTACAAAATATTCAATATTGGTCAAAAATTGTATTATATTACCCCAGTTCTACCGTTTCCTACAAAATCATCGTTAAAATCAGTATACCCTATTTATAAATATCAGAACAGTAAATAGACTGTGTAAGCAAGTCGAGATTAGAAGAAGATTTAAGTTGAAAGTAGTGCCAACAAAGAAAACCCATCACATCGTTGCGTATTACTCCCCTTTCTTTGTATTATATAAACGACGTAAGAGGTTATGGTGACCCAATTCAATTCAAGTTCAGTTGGGTGCAGAGATAGAAAAATCATTTTAAAAGGTGAAGGTCAGAAGTCATTAATTTTTCGATAAATCACTTCTTAATTTGATCTTCGATTTAAATTGTTTATGCCAATAACACAATTACGTCACTAACGGTCATTAATGCATTTTAGCTTGACTGGTTTATTCCTATTAGAAAGGGGTGTTATAATGTTAAAATAAGCAGAATTCTAAAATTAAAATTTTATTTAGAGTTGAAGGAACAACATCCAATTCCCCATAAATTCGATAAAATCCAAGTTGTGTGGGTTATTCGGTTATTCTACCTAATGGCTCAGAACAAATTGTCCCTTACTTGGCAGTTTGAATTGTCTATTCTCTTTCAGCCACATTGTTGCAACATTTACCACAGTTTTTTACTAATATAGATTTTTATTATGCTCGATTTCAAGTAATTTTAACATTAATAAATGTTATTTAAGTGGTGCTGAAATGATCATAGCCAAATAGGGAAATTTTTGTGTTTTAATAAATGTGCGTTTCTTTTTTTTTTTTTTTTTTTTTGTTTTTGCTTCAACTGTTTGATTATGGTGGGAGTTAGACTGGAAATTATTCTTATCAATTAAAACATCAAATTAATTGAATATTGAATGAAAGAAAAGCAATTCATATCGCTTTTACCAAGAAATATTTTATGAAATGTAATGTTTTCGTCTAAAAAGCATTGTTATGGCTTTGTCTTGGTCTTGAAACAAACGGTGGGAGGGAGGGGGGATGAAGAATCACTCTTTGTGCAAACTAGTGACCTCTGTCCAAACTGATTTTGTTTTCTGCTGAAATTCTGCCAAATTTTGAAGTGGATGACTTTATTTTTCATAGTTTTTTGTCAAAAAGTCATTCCAGATGTGATAATCCAAAGGATTGCATTCAGTCCGGTGGATTTGGAGGACAACTTTCGTTGTCAATGAAACGTTCTGGAACGTTCATGCAACAATCGTGGCAAATCCTAGAAGCCGGTCTTGAAAAAAAAATCATTTTTAGGATAAAGATGAAGCATTTTATAATCAGGCAACACGCCTTTCTGTAAATGCTCTATGTAAAACAAAGTAGGCACGTTCGTTTTGTCGGGATCGCCGAAAAAGGTCTTTGCGAATCCTGTAATGGAGACTACTTACTTATCCGAACCAGCGAACACCCGAGCTCTTGCCCTTCAGTCTTGCGCCATGACGTAGAAGTTAGACGTCTTTTGTAGTTGTTCCAGGTGACCATAAAGTGTGTTACTGATGCTTGGATGTAATGGAGACAAAACATGATACCACGAGTTTCTATGAGAATTCACTGCTTGTGTGACACAGCCTGTCCAGAGAAATGTTTCTTTTTGAAACACTGCTCATATGTATTCTTTTTGGTGCAAAAGTAATTCCCACTTCAAGTGGTTGTAATCAACTAAATCCTCGAAATCAATTACACAAGAAATCACGCACTTTTAAATCACTCAATTTGGCATCATGTTTTTGATTGTTGTGTAAAGTAATAAGACTGTATTCAGTTTAAATGAAATTTTAACATTAATCACAATATAGAAGATTTTTTTTGCTATGAGAATTTCAAAATTCTAGGTAGGATAGTAAAGAAGTGGGAGATCTTCAAACAGAGGACAGCTTTTCTGAGCCATCCGATATATATATATATATATATATATATATATATATATATATATATATATATATATATATATATATATATATATATATATATATTATATATATATATGTAATATATATATATATATATATATATATATATATATTATATATATATATATGTAATATATATATATATATATATATATATATATATATATATATATATATAAGTTCACTCATGTATTTTTCGATTGTTTCGGCAAAAATTACGTGTGTGAACTTATCTATTTTTATAATATGCCCTAAACAACATTATCGAGCACTCTCGTACCTACAACTAGCCACCAACACTCATGAATATATATATATATATATATATATATATATATATATATATATATATATATAATGACTGCTATGATTACGACAATTGCATCTTACAGTATAGAATATGATCGTGTTATTTATTTATAATGTTTGTTTATGTAATATTTGAATGCCATGCATTGAGAATAGAATAAAAGTGAAAATGACACAAGCATTTCAAAAACATTTGTTGTGTGTGTCTGACGTGTGTTTTACTTTGTTTTACTCATCATGGTTAAGATGCTGCACCTCCATCAAGTCATGGGGACATTTACATATCTTATAACACGAACAATGTTGTCGGTAGCTCTTGTAACGAAACCAAGCATTGTTGGAAACGGTCATTGACCAGATGGGTGACAACGGTCGTGTGGGTCCCGATATCTTTGATGGTAGAGGACTCGCTTCACACGCAAAGGGACCGAGATCGATCCCGGGTGCAGTCGATATTTTTTCTGACCCCCTCCCCCCCCCCCTGTCCACCCAAAAGTAAATGGGTAGTCGAGTCTGTTAGATTTGGTGGAAAGTACTTTGCGACAGACTAGTGTCCTATCCAAAGGAGAGAAAGCAATTGCTCAACGAAAACAGGGATAATCTCCGGCTATATGGACCGATTGACTCTGAAGGACTCATAACAATGGCATCGGTAGCTCTTTTAACGAAATCAAGCATTGTTGGAAGCGGGCATTGATCAGATAGGTGGCAATGGTCGTGTCGTTTTTTAATGCCATTTACACATAATATTATGATTCCACTCTACTCGAACGTAAATGAGTACAAAGCTATTGGCAATGTCTGCAATTATATAATAACTGAATAAGGGTGAGGCTACTGAGAAATACCCGAGATGTTGAAATGTTCGGAAACAAAAGTTTATCAGCTTGTCCTGTTCAACAATCATATATCATATATCAACAGCCATCTTGCACGATCGATAAAAGTAAGAATTGAGGAACAGGCTGTTGTATAAAAGGGTGATAATTTGACAGTTGCGACAAAGCAGAAATAAAATATAACAAAAGAAATTCAAAAAGAATCTGCTTTCATAATGGAACCTTGAGCTAGAGCTCTTCTTCAAGGGCGCAATATCCACTAAACGTGCTCAAAGCTCTTTACAGGGGTGGTCCATAACCAAGAGCAACACGAAGAGCGAGACATGACGCCTGTAAGGCGATATAACAATTGTTTTTTGACCCAGACAACGCTGTTAACGCCCATGTACTCATTTGACACCTAAGTACGGTGAGAGGATGTGAGTAAAGAACCTTTTCCAAGGACTCAACTCCGCACCGAGCAAGGCTCGAACCCAGGACCTTCCGATCCCAAGAGAAAACTGAAATAACACAGGCACCAACCGCAGTGCAGCGCTGCAAAGTGAACTCGGGCGATAAACAATAAATGTATTCATTATATTAATCCGACCTTAACAATTCAAGTTTCTAATTCATTCATGTATATTTATACACTACTTCAACTCTCCATGCAAAAGGCGCAAAGGGGACATTAAAAGATGAATTTACATTCAACTAAATTCTATATCACACAAATATTGCCATTCTCTGGAAAAACACATATTTAAAAATTTGGTCAGAAAATGCGTCCTTCAAATATCGATCGATTTAAATGACCATATCTTGGCAAACAGATGAAAATCAGAGTTTGATAGATCTGGTTGAACTGGGGAAAAATTCCCATCGAAGGTATTGGAGCATTATCAGCTTTGCTGTGTGAAATGACGCATTATTGTGCTGAAGTGCGGCTATGTGGTCTAGTGATATGACACTCGCTTTCGGATCGGAAGGTCCTGGGTTCGAGCCTCTCTCGGCGCGTAGTTGGGTCCTTGGAAAAGGCTCTTTACTCACATTATCTCACCGTACTCAGGTGTAAAATGAGTACCTGGTCGTTAACAGCGTTGTCTTTGTCCGAAAAATTGTAATATCGCCTAATAGGCGTCATGTCGCGTCCTACATGTTAAGTGATGCTGTTGGCTAGGGACCCCTTGTAAAGCACTTTGAGCACGTTTAGTGGATATTGCGCTATATAAAAGTTCTCTTTTTTACCAAAAAAATTTTGAAGCAAAAACAGCGCCTCTTAGACGATAACTATTTTTGGCATTATCGGATAGCAGCCCTTTCAGTAAAACACCCTTCGTTCTCCAAGAGACAGTTGTCATTACTTTGGATGAGATCTGCACTTTGACTTTTCTTTCGAGAGAAAAGGGGTGCTCCTAGTCTTGAGTCGCACTTTGTCTATGGAGTACGGCTATGTGGTCTTGTGGTATGACACTCGCTTTCGGATCGGAAGGTAAGATCTCCTAACAGGTGTCATGACTCGTTCTACATGTTACGTGTTTCTGTTGGTCAGAAACACCTTGTAAAGCGCTTTGAGCACGT
>NC_088367.1:26280026-26287526 GCF_034508935.2 Berghia stephanieae
TTTATGAATTTGGGTTAGGATAGGATTTGGGTTAAGTTTAGAGTTGGGGTTAGGGTTAAGGTAAAGGATATGGTTAGGGTATGATTAGGGTTAGGGTTAGAGTAAGGTGAGGGACACTAATGGAGGGCAAATCCAGGACTCAGAGATGTGGACACCAGTGGGGATTAAACCTGTAACTGTGTGAGGTGGACACCAGTTGAGAGTGAACCCTGAACTATGGGAGGTAGACAACGTTGGTGAGTGAACATGAACCACGGTTTGTGATCAACAGTTACTGTTGTGAGTGATTCTCGGACTATTGGAGGTCGCTACACGTGAATGGAGAGTGAACGCAGGACTTTGGGATATGGACATCAGTGGGGTGTGAACATGGGAATGTGTGATGTGGACACTAGAAAAGATGGGATTATGGCAGATTGACTTCAGTGGGGAGTGAGCCCGGGATTGAGAAATGTGGACACAACTTGGATTGTATGAGGTGGTCGCCTATGCGGAGTGAACCATGGACTATGGCATGTGGACACCAGTGTGGAGTTGAGTCTGATTGGATGTAGATACAAGTGGACATCAAATCATGGATACGGGATGAAGAGTAAACCTAAGACTATGTAAAGGAAACACAAATGGGGAGTGAACATGAACCGTGGAGCCGGTCGGCTGTAGGAAATGACCCGGGGACTAAAGGTATATAGGATGTAGACACAAATAGGGGCCAGTGGTCCTGGGCTTGGGATTTGATGGGGTCCGAGATCACGGAAGAGAGATAGATAGATATTGTTTTTTGTTTTTAAGGGTTTTACGGCGCTAAAACACATTAAGGTTATATCAGCGCCATATATAAACATATATATATATATATATATATATATATATATATATATATTATATCTATATATATATATATATATATATATATATATATATATAGAGAGAGAGAGAGAGAGAGAGAGAGAGAGAGAGAGAGAGAGAGAGAGAGAGAGAGAGAGAGAATCGCTGGCCCCTTCAAATCGCGGACCCCGGGCCACTGGCAACACCGACACCATTTTGTAGTTTTCAGGATAGAAACAGTGATTTTATAGTTTGAGTGAGTTCAATCAAGGATAGCTGTCGGTAGGTTGCGAGCAGTCTCGGTAGGTTTCGGACGGTGTCGGGAGCAGTCTCGGTAGGTTTCAGACGGTTTCGGGAGCAGTCTCGGTAGGTTTCGGACGGTTTCGGGAGCAGTCTCGGTAGATTTCGAAAAGTTTCGGGAGCAGTCTCGACAAGATATGAAGTGAGTAGAAAAGTGCCAGAAGACAATAGAGAATAAAAAAAATTTTTCGCGGCCGTGGTGGGGTTTGAACCTGCGACCTTATTGGTACGACAACTCCGCCTGGCAGGTGAGAGCGTGGCTCTACCGTGTGAGCTATCCACGAACACATAAATATTCGTTTCAAACCCAAAGTCATTTCTAGATCCCTCTCCACCCACTTCTTGAGATCGCCGATTCGTTCACCACCATCGCGAAGTAATTTTGACCAGCAGTTAAGCTTAATAGTCAATATTCTCATCACAAACATATAACATAGAAACGATTGAGACATTGAGTATGATCCGGTGTATGGGGTGAATTTTTTTTAATTCAGAAAAGTGAGTGGAGCAGGCACTTATGTTGGTAACAACAAGATATGAAGTGAGTAGAAAAGTGCCAGAAGACAATAGAGAATAAAAATTTTTTTCGCGGCGGTGGTGGGGTTTGAACCTGCGACCTTATTGGTACGACAACTCCGCCTGGCAGGTGAGAGCGTGGCTCTACCGTGTGAGCTATCCACGAACACAAAAATATTCGTTTCAAACCCAAAGTCATTTCTAGATCCCTCTCTCACCCACTTCTTGAGATCGCCGATTCGTTCACCACCATCGCGAAGTAATTTTGACCAGCAGTTAAGCTTAATAGCCAATATTCTCATCACAAACATATAACATAGAAACGATTGAGACATTGAGTATGCTCCGGTGTATGGGGTGAATTTTTTTAATTCAGAAAAGTGAGTGGAGCAGGCACTTATGTTGGTAACAACAAGATATGAAGTGAGTAGAAAAGTGCCAGAAGACAATAGAGAATAAAAAATTTTTTCGCGGCGGTGGTGGGGTTTGAACCTGCGACCTTATTGGTACGACAACTCCGCCTGGCAGGTGAGAGCGTGGCTCTACCGTGTGAGCTATCCACGAACACATAAATATTCGTTTCAAACCCAAAGTCATTTCTAGATCCCTCTCTCACCCACTTCTTGAGATCGCCGATTCGTTCACCACCATCGCGAAGTAATTTTGACCAGCAGTTAAGCTTAATAGCCAATATTCTCATCACAAACATATAACATAGAAACGATTGAGACATTGAGTATGCTCCGGTGTATGGGGTGAATTTTTTTATAATTCAGAAAAGTGAGTGGAGCAGGCACTTATGTTGGTAACAACAAGATATGAAATTTTTATTCTCTATTGTCTTCTGGCACTTTTCTACTCACTTCATATCTTGTTGTTACCAACATAAGTGCCTGCTCCACTCACTTTTCTGAATTAAAAAAAATTCACCCCATACACCGGAGCATACTCAATGTCTCAATCGTTTCTATGTTATATGTTTGTGATGAGAATATTGGCTATTAAGCTTAACTGCTGGTCAAAATTACTTCGCGATGGTGGTGAACGAATCGGCGATCTCAAGAAGTGGTGAGAGAGGGATCTAGAAATGACTTTGGGTTTGAAACGAATATTTTTGTGTTCGTTGATAGCTCACACGGTAGAGCCACGCTCTCACCTGCCAGGCGGAGTTGTCGTACCAATAAGGTCGCAGGTTCAAACCCCACCACCGCCGCGAAAAAAAAATTTTATTCTCTATTGTCTTCTGGCACTTTTCTACTCACTTCATATCTTGTTGTTACCAACATAAGTGCCTGCTCCACTCACTTTTCGGGAGCAGTCTCGGTAGGTTTCGGACGGTTTCGTGGGTTTTGGTTGATTTCGGACGGTTTTTAACATTTGACTTGCTTGGGGCTATTAATGTCAATGTCGTCAGAATATGCAGTTTCCACTGTAAGTTTGTTTTCAAAATGTACTCGTAATTGGACTGCAGGTAATGATATATGTCCATCTTTCAATGCATTTTCTACGTCAAACTGTTTCCCTGAGGTGTACCAGTGTTGTTAAGAAAATAAGTGTTTAGCCCGTCTAGTCCGCAGCTACGATGTCGAAATGTAAACATGAAGAAAGGTTTATGTTGACATAATATTTACCGACGACATGTGCCAAATACTGTTTCTGCATTCTGCCTAGATTTAAAGTAATATAATAATGTTTTTACTGCTTTTTATATTGGCCGAAGAAGATTTTGAGCCCGAAATTATCCGTGTTAGGAACTTTGCTCTTTTCTTTTGAAGCTGTTATATTCACTTTTGTGCATTTTTTCTTCAAAAACGTGACTATTGTGAAAATCAGCTTTCAAATTTATGGCAATTTTAGTGTTATTTTATGATTTTTGCAGAAAATATTTTCTGAGAAAAAAGAAATTTATGTGTTTTATTAGAGGGTAGCAGAAATTCTTTTGTAAAAGGCTGGAAATGAATCAATCAAACTTTTCGGATAGTGAAATCATCTTTTAAAGTTATGCAAAGACAGTATTTGTCCTAAAGCGTCTACAAATTCAGATGCAGATTGTCAGATAATTATGTTGTCGTCATTGTTGTTGATTTTGTTGTTGTTTATGATGACGAGGACGACGACGAAGAAGACGAGGACGACGACGACCACGATGATGATGATGATGGTGGTGGTGGTGGTGGTGGTGGTGGTGGTGGTGGTGGTGGTGGTGGTGGTGGTGGTGGTGGTGGTGGTGGCGGTGGTGTAGGTGGTCGTGGTGGTGGTGGTGGTGGTGGTGCAGGTGCTTGCTGTGGTCGTGGTGGTGGTGGTGGTGGTGGTTGTTGTGATGGTGTGGGTGGTGTAGGTGGTCGTGGTGGTGGTTCTGGTTGTGGTGGTGTGGCCAAATATGAAAACAACAATGATAAAAAACGATTTTTGACGGACATTGATAATTATATAGACCCGAGATCGAAACGCCAAGTTTATGAAGTGTTTGCTCGAGGTTGATAAGTTCCTGATTCCGATCAAATATATCAGTTTTTATCCGAACCGTATCCTAATTGGAACGAAGAGGAAAGATCGTGGTATAGATAGTATGCGCTTGGCTAAGAAGCTCACAACATTGCCACCCGGAAGTATAACGGACAAACACAAAGAACTCTGGGTAACCATGAACTTTTATAGTCTGGATAATACAGTTAAGTGAGAATTACTCAAAAAATGTTGATGACAAAACACAATAACAAAGACCCTAGTGACGTCAACTTCGAACTATCTATAACAATCTCTGTCGCATAATATTATGTGTTTGCATTATCGATGTCTAAAAACTGAAATTGCTTCTCTTTATGACGATGACCGCAAGGACAATGATATCTGTTAAATATCAAATATCCATGGTAAGCAATGATAATGTCGATGATGGCATAGAAATAAATGAATAGCAATGATAATTTCAATAATGGCAAAGTAATAAATCTCACCAGCAGCATGGCTTGTCTCCTGCTGTCGTCTTTTGGACTCCCAGTCTTGTCTAACTAAACCAATTTGGACGGTGGCGAAGACAAGCCCGTGGTCTGTGTCCTTGCCAATGAATTATTTTGTCCTCTGACTCGTCTAATGAGGTGCTTTCTTGTCCATCCCACTTTTATTGAATACCCATCACAGGCTAGATATCTGTACAATGATAGTATTATTATGGTAGAATTGTATAGAATGTCAATTAACAAGGCCGAGTCTCATACTATTGTCTATTTGTATCTTGTTCTTATATTATAGTTCTCTGGAATGTCTACTTATATATTATTCTGATTTAGTTGTCAAGAATGGCTATTTATGAATTGTTCTCATGTAGTTGTACATAATGTCTATTTACAAACTTTCTTGTAAGTCTACGAGTATTTATATATTGTTCTGATATGGTTGTCTAGAATGTCTATTTATAATAATAATAATAATAATAATAATAATAATAATAATAATAATAATAATAATAATAATAATAATAATAATAATAATAATAATAATAATAGTAATAATAATACTTTATTGCATCCCAAAAAGGAATTTTTTTGTACAGAAGTGTTATAATTTACACAATAAGATAAAAATACAATGGAAATAGGATGTCTTTATAAAAAAAGGAGCAGCTCCATAACCGGAGCTGCGCTTTATAATATGAATAATTTCAACACTGTAATAAATTGCTGTGGTTTATTTGTCTCGGACGTCTATTTATGTATTGTTATGAAATTTATAATGAATCTGATCAGCATGATATCATTCAGGATGATATTGATTCTCTATTTGACTGGTCAAGGAAGTGGCAATTAAAATTTAATATCAGCAAGTGCAAGATATTGCATGTTGGAAAGAAAAATCCTAATCCCATCTATTACTCAGATAATTCTAATTCAAATTGTTTTGCCTGATACAAATTTTAAAAGGGATCTTGGTGTTGGTTTTGACCCACATTTGAACTTCGGTGCGCATAATATTAATTTTGTACTAAAGCGAATAACAAAGAAAGTATTGGACTGGAACCCTCAGGGCAGAAGATCAAGGGGAAGGCCACGAGGAACATGGAGAAGAATTAAAGAAGCTGATATACAGAGAAGTGGTAAGATCTGGAATGAGATTAAAAAGATAGCTCAGGATAGAGAAGGATGGAAACTGTTTGTCTGTGGCCTATACCCTGACCCAGGGTGAAAAAGGCAATGGTGATGATGATGACTAAAGCGAATTGCATGTTGGGAATCATATACAGGAGTTTTACTAATTTGGATAATAACATGTTTCTTTCGTTATATAAAACATCATAAGACCTGTTCTTGAGTACGGGAACAATGTTTGGATCCCAATATATCTAAGGCAGGTCTTGAAAATATTCAAAGACGAGCACTAAATTGCTTCCCGGGAATGAGAACATGTCATATGAACGTTAATCATTCCTATCTATAAATCTAAAATATAGAACAATTAGGGGAGACTTAATTCAGCTCTACAAGATAATACATAATATAAACGATCATCAATTTTGTTTAGATTTTTCAAGATTATGTATACCAGAAGCGACAAAAATAATATATATATATATATATATATATATATATATATATATATATATATATATTACAAAATTTCAGACCAAAATAAGACTCATTTATTATACACACATTGAAAACATGGAATAGTCTGTTTTAACACAAAAAATCAGTTTGATATCTTAGTTCATAGGGAGTTAAAGTCTCTGAGATTTAAGTATGACTATTATGTTTTATTCATTTTTACTTAAACTTAATTAATTGATTAATTTCTGAAATCAATTTGATTTTGTTAATTTTTATTGATTTATTTATTAATCTATTCATTTATTTATTTCTTTGTTTATTTAGTTATTTATCCATATATTTATTTATCTTTTAAACATTAATTGTCATGTGGACATAATTGTTTCCACTACTTTCATGATTTTGTAGACTGGTTTGTAAATGTTGACAAGTAAAATGCATGACATCTTAAACAATTTTAAATCATGAAAATTTATCAGATACTTATGTATGATTATTATCGTTGTTTCTTTCATGATTATTTTTGTAACTAATATTTCATTGTACAATGAACTTTGTACAGTTATGATTCATTCGATCGTGACCAATTTTCAATTACCAATATTCTATGATAATATATTTTGATTTTACATTGCCGTATTGATACATTTTTCTTTACATTCAAAGTTGTTTAAAACTGTATTATTTGTGAATTTGACAAGGCAAGCTATAATATGAGATTCTGTAATCATAAACTATTGTATAAGGCATTTTAAGGATAATTCCTATATTAAGCCTTTTGTAAGATAAGATAGTTGAATTGAATGCTATTCACATTGTGTATTATCGAATGAATATCACTGAAGTTTCGTTTCAAGACTCGGTCTTTATTGCAAGAATAATTCATCTAAAATATTATCTCAAAAGTTCTCTTTTCGGTGTCGTTTTAGATCTTTCAAAGAGAAGATGGTTTCAATTGAATACCGGGTAAATGATTCGAATTTCGGAGGACTGTAATTTTGTTTTTTAGCCAAATAATTTACCTAGAAGGCTCGTCTGTCAAATATTGAAATCTCAGGTTTGAGAGTTTTTGATAAGATGAGGGACATTGTAAGTGATTAATCTTTGAAGGACGAGTTTTCTGGCCAAAATTTCATTAATGTGTTTGTGTTTTTTCAGATTTTGGCAGTGTCGTATTTTGCACCTCCTCATTTTGAAAGCAAACGTTTTCTATGGTAAATAAAACACAAATAATGCGTTAAAAATGTGCAGGACATCTTTGGTTTATTACCCAAGAGTCGCTCTCATAAACAAATGATTGAGTTTTCTGAGA
>NC_088367.1:26295026-26299798 GCF_034508935.2 Berghia stephanieae
ACCGGACAACGTAAATAAAGCTAGTTATGGCTAGTTGTGTTTTTGAGCAGTGTCAAAATGTTCGTCTACATGCCACTCTTCTTGTGATGAGGATTTTCATTTCTAGGGGGATATAATTTATCATTAAGATGGGGAAGGAATAAACACGAACAGCCACACACACACACACACACACACACACACACACACGCACAGACACGAGAGCGCGCGGACACACATACAAACACACACACACACATATACATATTATATATATATATATATATATATATATATATATATATATATATATATATATATATATATATACACATATTCATTAATTATTATTTATTTGTGTGTGCCCCATCTCTTCAAATCGGTATTTTGTCAGAGTGGACAGGATGCTGGGAATTCAATGTTAGGCTCTAAATAGGAAACTTAGGTCAATTCTTTATTGAAGAAAATATGTGTGGTGATCTGGCAAAACTCGTCGGCAGTCGAGAAATTTCAAATCAAATGTTATACTAATTCAAATAAAGGTACCATTTCTGAACAAAATTGTCTGAATTTTTTGATTAACTTAATAGTTATTTTACTTCATCGAAGTTATTCCCATTTGAAAGCAGAGGGGTCAAAAATTAAGAAACGGTGAAAATCGCATTTAAAGACAAAACATCTCTACAATATTATGATGGTGTTTGGCTCAGAAAAAAAAACTAAATTAAATTATGTATAAGCTTTAACTTGTAAAATCCTTTCGTGAGAATGTAGTTGGATAGATACTAAAAACGATGCAGTAAAATAACGAAAATTCTGCGGACAACGATTTTTCACCTTTTTTCGCTTTTATAATATCATCAAAACTAGCTCGTGCGACATCCGACGGATTTTGCCAAATCAGCACACATTTTATATCATGGTTCCTTCTCTTTTTTTTTTTTTTTTTTTTTTGTCGTCTTGACTTGAAATGTACATGATGTCTTCTAATATGCTCTGACATAAAACTATTCGAAAATTTATAAGCAATAATAACAAGACCTTAAATTAATACTTGCCAAGTTTAATTTTTTAAGATGCTCCCTTTGTTAAGAAACTATCTATGCTGTTATACCAAAGTCGTTTAAATATCAGGATATGTAAAGGTTTCCAAACTTGCGTCTTGTTCTAGCAGTATAGTGTTACTAGTGGAGGAAGTTCCCCGTATAGTTTAAATACAAATGACGGATTGGCATATAAACTGGAATATGTTTTAATTCTCATAACAATGTTACACAACTTTCACTACCAGTAGAAATCGTATTCGAATTATTTACAAAGATGAATGAACATTGAACATTCTAACCCCATTTTCGATCTGTACCATCAGTAATACACATATCACCATAAACGACCTTCATTCTTTGATGTTGTGATGTTCCACAACGCCAGGAAATATTGGGTTTCCTCAAATCGCCTCTTAACAGGACGTGACAGAACTGCATCAAATATGTGAAGATGGAAACACGGGATCAGTGGTGCCTGTCGGAAATGTCCGGCAGCTCCAGAGACCAGCGATCACATAGTCCTCCACTGTCCAGTACCTAAACTTGAAAGGTGGCTATGAAACAGTCCTTAGGGCGGAGGAAGACTTTCGAAGCTGAGTTGACGAAATGAATTTGGAGGTGTAGCCATGCGCTACTACAATTACTATTCTTTGATCGATGTTTGCTGCGTAGCATCCCCTGCTGTTAGAAATTCAATAACAGAACGCAGCTTGACGAGAACTTCATTAAGTGTCGCCATTTTCTCAACCGCGTTGTGTTAGTAATGTTGTGACGTCGCTCAATAATGAGCACAAATTACGTCACGTGAATTGGTTGTTAAACTTGAGAGTAGAAGTATGGTTTGATAGTGTGTGACGTTTTATGATTGTACCTTAAATACGCTTTGATTTATGGAAAACAGTACTTATACATCATCCCGCACTTGTGTGTATACACACACTGATGTACTGATGTATACACACACACAACACACACACACACACACACACACACATATATATATATATATATATATATATATATATATAATATATAATATATATATAAATATATATATATATATATATATAGGGGGGCGAAGTGGCTGAGTTTTTAAGGCATTGCACTGTGACCCGGAAGGTCCCGGGTTCGAGCCCCGCTTCAGGCACTTTCGTTTTCTTTCCTTGAGCTAGATTATTAACCCCCAATTTGCTCACTTGGACAACATGGGTGATTCCTGTTGACATCTTGTTTGATGAATTATCTCTATTCCTTCGAGGAATGCCTAGGCGACGATATCTTATGATGTCGTGGCGGAAAGGGCCATATAATATAAATGTATAGTTATATACGTATATTTTCAACTATCATATAATTTTCCCTGTTCCTATTATACTTTAGCGGCCCCATCTCACCCCATAATACTTTTTTTATTTTCTATATTAACAAAACATATAGCTTGCTTTTCATTTTCCTCTAATTTGATTAACCCTTTCAATACCATCTTTAATTGTCGTTCCCAAATAAATGCAATCACCTTCGCCTATATAAACGCGTAAAACCGCTTTAGTGGCAAACGAAACCATGTTTTCCCCTTTTCCCGATAAGCCAAATGACAAGCAGATGAAAGCTGTTTTTCAGAATGAATAAGCCCGGTCCTGGGTTCGAGCCTTGGAAATGGCTCTTTACTCACATTCTCTCGCCATACTCAGTTGTAAAATGAGTACCGTCCAAAGCGTTGTCTCTGTCGGAAAAAAGTGTAATATCGCTTAACAGATGTCATGTCTCGTTCTACATGTTACGTGTTGCTGTTGGTAAGGCACCCTCTGTAAAGCGTTTTGAGCACGTTTAATTGATTTTGTGTTACATAAACGCTCAAGTTTTCTTTTCTTTTGTACATGACAAAGAATGTTTATTGTAATAGTACATAATGAGAACTTAATTAATGAAGTGTAGAACTTTTTTTGTTGAACAAAACTATATATCTTCAGAGCCATTAGACCCATGAAGCCCGAATTTAGCTTGGTTTGTATAGCGCGAAACTGACAATAGCAATTGCTTGCTATCCTTGAGATAGGACGCTAGTCTATTGGAACGTACTTTCCGACAGATCTAACAAACCCGAATACCCAATCATGCTGGGTGGACGGGGGGTCAGAAAAAATCTCGACTGCAACCGGGATCGATCTCGGTCCCTTTGCGTGTGAAACGAGTGCTCTACCAACTGAGCTATCGTGACCCCCATTAATTTATTCCTTTTGAGTTAGAGTTTAACCCTCTCCTTACCAGTCATTTTCAGGATTTTCCCCCCAAAACTTCACACCCAACTAACACAAAAATAATTTTTTATCACTCAAACACAATAGCAGTAAGTTCTTGCGATACATAATTTCTTTAGCAAAGCATGCTCTACAACGCACTGTTTTTTTTTTTTTTCTTAAAATTTTATGATGTATAAGAGGAATTTGAATAAGAAAAATGTTGGTTGTATCGTAACGAATGTGACGATTTTCCTATAGTTGGTAAGGAGAGGGTTAAATAATCAAGTTTTATGTTGGAATGATGGTCGCTTTGGAGAGAGTTAATATTTAAACCACATTGACCGTGAGCTATGACCAAATGGATAACAGTTTGTTTTGATTTTATTGCAACTCCTTCATTCACTGACCACGCCAAAAATTGCTTGGCTTCAATTTCAATACAAATACAAAACGATGCATCACTTTGTTTGCTATCGGCGTCACAGATTAAAACTAGTTTTTGCGTCAGTCGTGATAAAATCAAAAATATTATTTGTATGGATTAAATATACATTCTAAAATATAGGCGGATGAAGAATAGAAATAATATAATTCTTGGATTCATCACCATTATAGTGGGTTATTGCCCCTCGGAATTTTCAATGTGTTCCTTCCTATATTTATTAATCAATTTTATGATGAAACGGATTTTGTTCATCTGGCCGGGGAAGAAGTTTTAACAAAGGAGCCTCACGTTTCGATATCATTTTCATTTGGTTTTATGATACAATCTGCCGTTTAATTTCCCCTGTGATTCTCTGGCAAAATGGTTTTCCTCAGGAAGCAATTATTGGTTTATCGATGATGATGATGTTGATGATGATGATGATGATGATCGCGACGACGAGGAGGAGAATAATAATGATGAAGTTGATAACGACAATAGTAATTGTGGTGATGACCATCACCACGACGACGACAATTATGCAAATGATGATGATGATGATGATGATGATGATGATGATGATGATGATCATGATGATGATGATGATGACGATGATGATGATGATGATGATGATGATGATGATGATGACGACGATGATGATGATGATGATGATGATGATGATAATGATGATGATGATGATGATGGTGGTGGTGGTGGTGGTGGTGGTGGTGGTGGTGGTAGTAGTTATTGTGGTAACATAATATCGCTTACCTTTTTTCCAGAGAAAATCAATAGAAAATGGTGTCATTGCCACCCATTCCAAAAACACACAAACTAACTCATATAAATGGATTGAATCCCATAACCCAGAGGGGCTCGAGAACGAACAATACACATGCGACTTCCTACTCTTTAAATTCTAATGATGTACACACCAAAAAAACAAAAACAAATCTGGACATGTCTTTCAATTCAAAATCTGTTTTGGGCAAACAATAAAATATGAAAAGGTATAACATATTACAAGGGACAGCAGGGCTCAGCCGTACGGTCTTTGCTTCGTCCCGAAAAGATTTCGAGTTC
>NC_088367.1:26299897-26304897 GCF_034508935.2 Berghia stephanieae
ATAATAATAATAATTAATAATAATAATAATAAAATAATAATAATAATAATAATAATAATAATAATAATAATATAATAATAATAATAATAATAATAATAATAATAATAATAATAATAATAATAATTAATAATAATATAATAATAATAATAATAATAATAATAATAATAATAATAATAATAATACACTTGTATAGCACATAACCACGACTAGGTCATGCTCTGTGGGTATCACAGTTACAAGCATGACAATCTAAACAGCACTAACACTCACACAAACACACACACACACACACACACACACACACACACACATAATATATATATGATATGATATGATATGATATATCCAAAAAAAAACATGATTCTTGAGATTAATTTCTATTGGCGATGATGGAGAATAAACACAAGTTCTTACATTGCAACAGATTCTAACTTCCTATTTCTTATAATTGTCATTCTAAATTCACAATTCTGGGTCCAATTATTCCCCCCATACAACCATTTTCTGAACCCTTTTTTAGTTGTTTTTTTTTAATATAGCGCAATATCCACTAAACGTGCTCAAATCGCTTTACAAAGGGTCCTTAACCAACAGCAACACGTAACATGTTTAACGAGTCATGACGCTTGTTAGTCGATATTACTTTTTTTTTTTCCGACAGAGACAACGCTGTTAACGGTCAGGTGCTCATTTTACACGTGAATACCGTGATTGAATGTGAGTAAAGACCTCTCTCCAAGGACTCGGCTATACGCAGAGCAAGGCTCATACCCAGGACCTTCCAATCCGAAAGAGAGTGACATACCACAAGACCTTAAAATTTTATTTTTTTTTTAATTTAAAAAAATTGAGCTTTATATACCGCAATATCCACTACCTAAATGTGCTCAAAGCGCTTTACAAGGGGTCCCTGGTCAACAGTTACATTTAACATGTAGGACGGGACATGCCGCCTGTTAGGCGATATTACATTTTTCTCGAAAAAAGACAACGCCGTTAATGGCCAAGTGCTCAGTTTACACCTGAGTACGGTGAGAGAAAGTGAGTAAATAGCCTTTTCCAAGGATTCAACTATGCGCCGAGCGCGAGGCTCGAACCCAGGAACTTCCGATCCGAAAGCGAGTGTCATACCACCAGAGCACATAGCCACACAAGGCCGTTTTCTGAAGGTGGGTCATAAAAATAAAATGATGCCAAAGGTTATCTGGCCAATGCTAATGTTGCTGCTTGACCCTGAAGGAAATAAATATCACTAAGAAAACGAAAGGAGAAGATTCAATTTGATTTACAAAGACAAATGTAGCGGACGTTTCGTGTTTCCTCTTTATCGACAAAGCACGATGACTGAACAGTAATGACGAATGAGAGATGAGAAGACAGCGTTGTTATAAAGAAACAATAGAACTCCACCCCATTTCGTCTTAAGTATTACCGTATTTCATTCATCGGGTTAAGTTAGCCGTGTGGTCTTGTAGTATGACACTCGCTTTTGGATCGGAAGGAACTGTGGGTTCGACGCATAGTTGAGTCCTTGGAAAAGTCTTTTTACTCACATTCTCAGGTGTAAAATGAGTACCTTGCTGTTAACAGCTTTTTCTCTGTCGGAAACAATTGTAATATTGCCTAACAGACTTCAACATCTCGTTCTACATGTTACGTGTTGCTGTTGATTTGGGACTCTTTTGTAAAACGCTTAGCGTACGTTTAGCGTATATTATTGCTCTCTCCCTCTCTCTCTCTCTCTCTTTCTCTCTCTCTCTCTCTCTCTCTCTCTCTATATATATATATATATATATATATATATATATATATATAAATATAAATATATATATATATATAAGTTCAAGCTCAAGAAACATCCACAGCAATTGTCTTTGTAGGTTAAATTCATTATTTCACTTTAGTTATTGTTATTTATTTCTGGCGAATTTGAGAAAATGTATTTAGTCAGTGAATGACAGATTAATGGCTCCATTTTTCTGTGTCATGGTTGGTATATTACAGATAATCAACACAAAATTATGACTCCACTCTTCAACTGACCTTTGCTACATAAAATTGCCTCGGTAGTTTAGTAGGTAGTCACAGATTAATCATTTTCTCACCGTGTCATTTCCAGACCTCATTACATTTGCATAACCCAACCATTTTTTTAAACCGACGTGCAATAATTTGCAGGTCTGATAACCCAATTCATTATGGGCTCATTGTTGAAATGGAAATCTCAAAAAAAAAAAAATTTTCATGACGCAACATATTGTCCATTACCCCAATGTCAAACTAGGCCCATAATTAGGTTCGGATGTCAGACCTGCATATATGTACACGTTGCTTGTAACTCACCGTGTCAAAAAGGTGTCATGCTGGGATGAATAGGAGGACTCTTGCGACATGGCGAGGTCCCAGGTTCGAAAGTGTTTACCAAGATGAAGGGCATTTAAACCGATCGATGTGTGAAGGACGAGTTTTCCACCATTTTATTTTTCAATACGTGTCTTTCCAGCGAACGGAGCGTGGCTAAGCGATACGGTCTTTGCTTCGTTATACCCGAAGGGTACCAAGTTCGAATACCCACTGCGCTGTGTGGCCTTGAGCAAGTCACCTCTTCCTAGCTCAATTTGCGATGCTGCACTACGGCTGGCTGACGCCTAGGTTATTCCAGTCTTCTCTTGGAATAGACCCTAAAGACAAACTTCCCCGATGGGATGAATAAAGGTAATTTTATTATGATTTATTTAATTATTTCATTCTCCATAACTGGTTAAAAGCTACTCTGCAGTAGAGCTGTACTGTATGAGATGGAATCGATATTTTAAAATCATAAAAAAATCATTTACATCTCTGTTTTAAACCATTAACTTTCTCATCCAAGGTCGGAGACGTACCACTACACCATATGACTAAAGTTTAAGGATTCATTTTTTTTTAAATGGTGTGTAGTCGAATGCCTTACAGATGGATGGGCGTTTATACATTTATCATCGTCCTTTTTAGGTATCCTAAATTGTCAAATAATCAAATAGAGTTGCCATTTCAATCGGTGCCATATGGAACCAAGTTGCCATTTCAATCGGTGCCATATGGAACCAAGTTGCCATTTCAGTCAGTGCCATATGGAACCAAGTTGCCATTTCAATCTGCACAAATCCCATTCAGACGCCTTTTTCATAATTGCTATTTGATTATGTCCGTCGCTGTCTATTGTTAGGCACCCATTTATGCCTGAGTCGAGTAAGTCGAGTAAGATAATGTGTGTTAAGGATGATTGGTTGGAGTTTTCCAATGTCTGACACAGGTCTTTTATAAATCTATAAGACAAGACAAAGCACTAATGAGACACTGACTGGGGCCATAGAGATTTACTATATCATTATAACTTTATACTGCCTTCCTTTCACAAAACGCATTGTCTTTATATTGATCAGAAGTCTTTTACTTCTAAAATTTAAGATGGCTTCCAATTTGTCATAAAAATTTAAACCCAAGACGTCTTTAACGTTTCAGTTGTGTGACATTTTGACAATGTTCGGGTCATTTTCATCAATGGACGTTTTAAGCAAAACTTTCGTGGCAAAGTGTTTTAAAAAGAAGATAAAACGTGTTTTGTCGAGAACGGCGTTAGTGTGTCCAATTTCACACGAGTAATAATGGATTTTTCTCCGTGTTCTTTTGCTTTGAAATCTCATTAAACTTGTAAATACAAAACCTAACACCAGGCGTTAATTGAAATAAAACAGAGCTAGAATGATTTCTATTAATTTTTTGGTCTTCTATGCCAGGGAGAATTAACATTTGGAGAAACGAAAACATTGATGAGAAAGGAGAAATGTGTCTGTGGGGATGCTGAGCGAATTTTTTTTTTTTTTACTACAGACAAGGTTACTGGCCTTACGACCGAGCGAGACATTTTTTTAAAAACTTGAGCTTTTATATAGCGCAATATCCACTAAATGTGCTCAAAGCGCTTTTCAATTGGCCCCTGAACAACAGCAACACTTAACATGTAGAACAAGACATGACGCCTGTTAGGCAATGATACAATTTTTTTTTCTGACAGAGACATCGCTGTTAACGGCCATGTATTCATTTTACACCTGAGTACGGTGAGATAATGTGAGTAAAGAGTCTTTTCCAAGGACTCAACTATCAGCCGAGCGAGGCTCGAACCCAGGACCTTCCGATCCGACAGCGAGTGTCATACCACAAGACCATAGGTTCAAATCCTGTAGATTCATCATTATCTTTTGTTTTGATCTAATTTTTTTTCCTTTTTCTTTCTTTAAAAAAAAACATATTTGTCCATTTATAAGTGAGAAGTCGTCTACCCAAGAGTTGTTTTGGAATTGCCAAGTGCACAAACGAAGGGTACTTAGTTCGAACCTGGCTATGGAGATTCATTGATTAATGGTATCTTCATTCATCATTAAGTAATCGAGTCGCCGGATCACGATTAGATGCGGTAGAAAGAGTTTTACATTATATCAGCATTATGTTGTGGAGATGGATAGAGTGCAAAATTTGAAATCTTCTGTTTCACGACACAGAAAATCGTGCTAGATTTTAACTCAGAGGACCTTCTCAGTCTATGATGGGTTGTGGGATTATCTTCTGAAATAGTCACTGATGGCCTATACATACATACATGTGTATGTATATATATATATATATATATATATATATATATATATATATATATATATATATATATATACATATATTTATATATCTACGTGTGTATATGTGTGTGGATGTGCTTCTGCGTGTGCAATGTCTTAACGAAACTGGGACACCTTATGAAATCTCAATAATTAAAAAAAGCAAGAGTGACAGAAAGAGAGAGAGAAAGGGAGAGATAGATAGAAAGAGAAAGAAATAAAAGAAAAATAGAGAGAGAGAGAGAGAGAGAGAGAGAGAGAGAGAGAGAGAGAGTAGGGAGAATGAGAAGGAGCGTATGATACGAGTGTTAAAAAATATTGTAGAAAGATGAATAAAACAAGAGC
>NC_088367.1:26327397-26404897 GCF_034508935.2 Berghia stephanieae
TGAGACTGTTGGTTGTCGATACGTATTTTATGATATCTGTTTGACTCAAAGAACTTTCAAACTGACTTTAAATTATAAAAGGAAATCAAGTTATCTGTTTATCTATCTGTAAAAAATACATTTCTAATTTTCAAATCTTTCAGTAGAGTTGTGCGCCGTATAATTTTTTTTATTGACTCAAATAGGCACAATGATCTCCACAAGGCTATATTTTTTAAAGAAAGGATTTGATGTTTATTTTGTTTTTAATAAGCTTCGTATTTTCTTCAATTAGATAGTTCACGACGGTTTATAAATATGTGCCACTATAACGAGGAATGGTGTGTAACATTATGATAATTTCCATTCAGGATCAAATATCTTATCTTATTTTATGTTTTCTTGCATTTTTAATTCTGCTATTCCTGGCACTGTTTCATACACACTTTTTTCTGATTTCCATTTGTTAATATCACGAGAAAAAAAGTTTATTCAATGGGCTTGGTTTAATCTTAAAAGTTTCCCATCGTCTCTATTGGGTATTAAAGACTGGATGGATTTCATTAACCCAGAGAATAGAGGGTGGAGTCTAAATTATGAAATTTGCTAGAAATGATATTATACTTTTAGTGAGAAGATAAAATCAGTTTGTTTCGAGCGGTTATGTGGTCTAGTGGGATGACGCTCCTT
Organism: Berghia stephanieae; assembly: GCF_034508935.2. Lineage (NCBI taxonomy): Eukaryota > Metazoa > Mollusca > Gastropoda > Nudibranchia > Aeolidiidae > Berghia > Berghia stephanieae. Next base: position 26,328,067 of record NC_088367.1, read on the forward strand.
TTAGACCGGAAGGTCCTGAGTTCGAGCCTCACTGGGCGCATAGTTGAGTCGTTGAGTTGAGTTGGAAAAGGCTCTTTACTCACGTTCTCTCACCGTACTCAGGTGTAAAATGAGTACCTGACCGTAATCAGCGTTGTCACTGTCAGTAAAAGTTGTAATATCGCCCATCCAACAGCGTCATGTCACCACGCACGTGTTAATTAAGTGTTGCTGTTGTCTAGAGATCCCTTGTAAGGAGCTTTGAGCACGTTTAGTGGATATTGCTCTACATAAAAGATGAAATTTGTTTTTTGTTTTTTGTTGTTTGTTTGTTTTTGTTTTTGTTTTTTTTTTGGGGGGGGGGGGTTTACGAGGAAGGGGGGGGGGGTTAGGGTGGGGTTTTTTTTCCAAAACATATAAATTTAAATAATCGGATCATATTCGAGTGAACTGGTCATTTTTGATTTGAAATACAATGTCTATGTTTGGTTGACCCGGTATCGTACCAGCTTGTGATCACGAGATACATAATATGTATTCTGTCGGCCTCTGACAAAACACACTTTTTTCAATGTTGTACGGCTATGTGGTCTGTCTAGTGGTATGACACTCGCTTTCGGATCTGAAGATTCTGGGTTTGAGCCTCTCTCGGCGCATAGTTGAGTACTTGGAGAAGGCTCTTTACTCACATTTTCTCAGCGTGCTCAGGTGTAAAATGAGTACCTGGCCTCCAGGGGCGTGGCTCTATTGGTTCAAATGGTGCCTGGCACCACATCCATGTTTTAAAAATGGATAACAGCATTTTTTTCAATATATAAAACTGAGAAATGGTATATATCGCCTTTTATCAACAGTGCGAAACAGACTCCCTTTCTGTCACAACGCCTTCTATCCACGCTTTTCTCCCGATTCACACAGTCCGTTGATGACTGTCAGCGACTGTGTACCATGGCTGAGCGAGTGACTGGATTTCCCCACTCAAACGATTGCAAGGTGCGGATTTTTGCTGGCACCATTAAAGGCTATTACTATAATGTACTATAATGTTGCCACATTGAATACCTGGCTCGAATTTTTACCATCTTCACATACGAGAAAAAACCCGCCTCAGGTGCCGAGAAATTTTTGCTCCAACTCTGTTGGACTGGGGAAAAATAGCTAATGTTGGTCATTTACGTCCTAGTCATAGTATGGTAACTTCGACCATCTTTATTATTATCGAAATCACGATTATTAACAAGTTCATTTGTTTCTCTTTTTGTGTTGTGATTATTGTATATATTAATTTATTATTATTATTATTATTATTATTATTATTATTATTATTATTATTATTATTATTATTATTATTATTATTATTATTATTATTATTATTATTATTATTATTATTATCATCATCATCATCATCATCATCATCATCATCATCATCATCATCATCATCATCATCATCATCTTCATCATCAATATTATTATTATTGCTGCAAAAATTGATATGAAGGAATGTGAACGAGTTAAGTCAAACATTTCTTGATAGTGATGCTATATTATGCTAAATGCATGATCTTCGCGTGAATATGCGTGTTTGACTTTGTGTGTGTGTGTGTTGTGTGTGTGTGTGTGTGCGTGCGCGTTCATCTCACATACACACACACACACAGATAGGTAGATAGATAGATAGATAGAGAGAGAGCGAGAGAGAGAGAGAGAGAGAGAGAGAGAGAGAGAGAGAGAGAGATCTTGTACGGTGTCATGTTTGATTTCCGAAGTGGAATGGGGCTGTTTCATGACGTAACTACAGTACTCTTTTAATAGGCCATGGGCTGTTTACATTCTTACGCTTTGTAAGTTTTGAAATTACCCTTTGTTCGATTGACATTCAATGTCTGCATGTGTCCTTTTAGCCATTTCCCTCAGTGTCCAAACTCCAATCAATATATTCGTTCGTGATTTATATAAACAAACTATTGAAAAGATTTGCAGGAATAGAAACATCACCATGCAAATTTACTTTACAAGTATGTAAGTTTTTTTTTCTTTCTTTTATATTTACACATGTAGCATGTGTAAGTCATTTTCGTCTGGCACCACTTTATACTGTAAGCATGCCACGCCGCTGCCTGTCTCTGTCAGTAAAAGTTGTAATATCGACTAACAGCGTCATGTCACGTCCCACATTTTATTTAAGTGTTGCTGTTGTCTAGGGACCCCTTGTAAGGAGCTTTGAGCACGTTTACGGATATTGCTCTATATAAAATCTCAAGTTTGATTCTTGTTTTGTTTTTGGTTATTTTGCGGGGAAGAGGGGGGGGGGGTTAGGGAGGGGTTTTATTTTCTAAACATATACATGGTATGACACTAGCTTTCAGATGGGAAGGTCCTGGGTTCCAGCCTCGCTCGGCGCATAGTTGAGTCCTTGGAAAAGGCTCTTTACTCACATTCTCTCATCGCACTCAGGTGTAAAATGAGTACCCGTCCGTTAACAGCGTTGTCTCTGTCCGAAAAAAAATATAATATTACCTTACAAGTCCTAAATGTTAATGTTGCTGCTGGACAGGGACCCCTTGTAAAGCGCTTTGAGCACGTTAGTGGATAATGCGCTATATAAAAGCTCAATTTTTAAAAAAAAATAATAATCGGATCATATTCTAGTGAACTGATCATTTTGATTTGAAATACAATGTCTATGTTTGGTTGACCTGGTATCGTACCAGCTTGTGATCATGAGATACATAATATGTATTCTGTCGGCCTCTGACAAAATACACTTTTTTCAATGTTGTGCGGCTATGTGGTATAGTGGTATGGTTTGAGCCTCTCTCGGTGCATAGTTGAGTCCAGAGGAGAAGGCTCTTTACTCACATTCTCTCACCGTCTTAGGTGCAAAATGAGTACCTGGCGTTTAACAGCATTGTCTCTGTCCGAAAATATGGTAACATCGCCTAACAGGCGTCATGTCTCGTACTAAGTGTTAAATGTTGCTGTTGGCCAGGGACACATTGTAAAGCGCTTTGAGCACATTAAGTTGATATTGGGCTATATAAAAACTCATTTTTTTGTTGTATTTCTTATGTCGATAGATTAAAATTACGCGAGCCGAACTGTCTCAGCTATGAAACTCCCCTTGGAAAAAAAACCCAAAACAAATTAGACTTGTCCATAAACAAGCAAAATTAAAAATTTAAAAAAAAGCACACGGAGGAGAATGAAGTTTATTTAAATTTCGCCTCAAGGCGCATAACAACATTACATATCCACTCAACCCCCCCCCCCCCCCCAACTCTCTCTCTCTCTCTCTCTCTCTCTCTCTCTCTCTCTCTCTCTCTCTCTCTCTCTCTCTCTCTCTCTCTCTCTCTCTCTCAATATATATATATGTATATATATATATATATATATATATTATATATATATATATATATATATATATATAGAATGCGCTTGGCCAAGGAGTTCACAACATTGCCATCCGGAAGTATAACGGACCAATACACAAACTCTGTGTAACCATGAACTTCTATAGTCTGGTTAATACAGTTTAGTGAGAACAACTCACAAACGCGGATGGCAAAAACAATAACAAAGGCCTGAGTGACGTCATCTGCACTATATATATATATATATATATATATATATATATATGTATGTATATATATATATATATATGTGTGTGTGTGTGTGTGTGTGTGTGTGTGTATTCATGATTGTATTTATGAGTGTTGGTGGGTACTTGTAGGTGCGAGAGTACTCGATAACTTAGGTTAGAGCATATAAAAATAAATAAATTCACTCACGTATTTTTAGCCGAAACAATCGTTTCCATGACCTCCATTTCATCAGTCGGAAATATTTATTTTATTTTTAAAAAATTATTATGTATATATATATATATATATATATATATATATATATATATATATATATATATATGCAATCATAGCAATCTAGAGACGTGCAGTTCGAGCGACCATGGCCATAATTTATCTGGAAGGCCCATGGTTATTTTGGCTTGGGGAAGGGGTGACGTTGAGTTACCACGGCTACCAGCATGGTATGGTTGTCATTAAACTTACGTGACTCAAACACACCCAGCGCATACCAAAGCAATACACCTCCCTATTCCCCCCCCCCCCCCCCACACACACACACAAGCGCGCGCGCGCGCTTAGTATCATCTTATATACGAGAGTTTTAAGTAGTTCCCTATGTGACACTTTTCAGAATTCAGTCTTGCTCGTATTGACCACTTGCAGTTCTGGATCGCCGTTATTTTATTGTTCATTTTCTTGGAGTGACCATTAAGTTTTGTTCTTGTAGTTGTGAATCGCCTTTTCTTTATTGTTCATTTTCCTAGTACAATGGATTCAATAATGCATTTTAAGCAAATAATAAACAATTTTGTAATTTATCATTACCGAAAATAACTGGAAAATGTTCTGTTTTTGATTGCACTTCAAGTGACGTAGACGCATTTTTCTGACAACTTGTCGACACTGCAGTGACTAATAGGCAACGAGGGTCTGATGAATCTGGTGGTATGTCATTTACACGAAATTAGCACAAGGTTGCTATCCATTTAATACCTCAGAAACATTTGATCATCTTGTGCAGCAAAAGTTTGATTTGAATGTATCGAGATTTGTTTCGCATTTCGCTAAAATAATACAAACTTTTACATGTAAACGTTGCTGATAACAATATGAAATTGAATGTAAGCTTCAATTTAATATACGAAAACAGATAAAATGAACGTTTCGGGTTTCCCTTTTATCAACAAAATAGGATGAATCAAACACTACAGACGAATGTTTTCGTATATCAGTTGAAGCTTATATTCAATTTCACATTGTTATTTACAAACTTTTACAAAGCGGTGTTTCTTAATATTAGTATTTGTTCACAACCAATAATATGTGTTATAAGAATATTTTTTTGAAACTCACAAATCATTATTTTTAATCATTTAACTGCGTGACTCATACCTCCTATTATTTATCTTGCTTTAACATCAGCTCTTACCGATTTCACCAAGAAAGCAATAACAGCGATTAATATCTGGCTTCGATATAGATTGAGTCCGTGGTCTCATCACAATAATGTCTTGATTAGTATAAAACTCGTAAGACATGGCGTCATAGGAGACTATAGAAGGACAAAGCTTGTGAGAAGTTAAAGTTTTCATACCTTGATATAATTAAGTATTAATTAAATATTCCATGTTGATATAATTAAGTATTAATTAAATATTCCATGTTGATATAATTAAGTATTAATTAAATATTCCATGTTGATATAATTAAGTATTAATTAAATATTCCATGTTGATATAATTAAGTATTAATTAAATATTCCATGTTGATATAATTAAGTATTAATTAAATATTCCATGTTGATATAATTAAGTATTAATTAAATATTCCATGTTGATATAATTAAGTATTAATTAAATATTCCATGTTGATATAATTAAGTATTAATTAAATATTCCATGTTGATATAATTAAGTATTAATTAAATATTCCATGTTGATATAATTAAGTATTAATTAAATATTCCATGTTGATATAATTAAGTATTAATTAAATATTCCATGTTGATATAATTAAGTATTAATTAAATATTCCATGTTGATATAATTAAGTATTAATTAAATATTCCATGTTGATATAATTAAGTATTAATTAAATATTCCATGTTGATATAATTTAAAGAAAATAGATTGCAGTATTAAAGGATTGGAACTGTTGTAAAGTTTGAAAAAACATTAGATCTTCAATTTGTATGAAACTGAGAGACATGAAAATTGCTTCACATAATGTTGTATTATTGGGTTTTATTATGCCGACGTGCACTTATTTTTGTGGTCTGATAACCCAATCCATAATGGACTCATTGTTGTAATGGAAATCTCAGAAAATGGCGTGAAATATTTATATTATAACACCGTTAAACTAGGCCCAAAATTGCCTTTGGGTGTCAGACCTGCATGTATTATGACATACGCGCCGGTTTATGAGGATTAAACCAGTAAAGAATAAAACACACAATTTGTGTTGCAGGCAGACGTCTATATCTCAATGTCTTTGATGAATGGCAAATGTACCTACACATTGTGTAAATAAGACCAAGTCTTAACAATTCCCTTTTATCATAAACGTCGATGCGGCTTAGGAAGCTCATCCGGATAATAGGATGACCATCGAAGTACGTAGAACTACAGCCATTCGCTAAGCAAACAGCAGTTCATACTAAAAGATCAACACTGGTTATTGCACGAAACATAGAATTGAATTAATAAAAACATTCCAGATATATTTGAGTATACGAGACTTTCTCGAAAAGACTATCTAATCTAATTTGAAGAATACTCATAAGCTCATAGCTTTCTTTGCTGTTAAGGTAATTGAATCCCCAGCCCAATGCGTTGCACGGGTTGTCACAGTTCCCGTTGAACCACCATCCATTCCCGTTGCGAGCAGCGCAGTTCTCCTCCGCCACTCCATCGTTATCTCGGTCCCATGTTGAGAAAGGAACATTTTGAATGGGCTCTAAACATTCTCCAAAAGCTGACCAGGGTGAAAGAGTTCCTTTGGCGGATCTCTGAGAAGAACTGAAAGTAAATGTGAATTTGTCATTTTCGTCGGAGAGTAATAAGTTGCTATATCGTCGAAATCGATTGGTTGTGGTGGGGTAGTTGAAATAGATGGCAAAAACGGTCCGAGTACACCCAATTTTACTCAACTCATTCCATCCACGAAGCCCTGACCAGTAGTTATCTTCATCATGCTCAAAACCTTCACGATATTCAAGCCAAGTCTTATTAAAATTGAAAACTCCATTGTTTCTAAATATATCAACTGCGTGATAACTTGTCTTAGGTACGTTTATGCATTTTACCCTCGCCGGATTTTGACCGTCTTCATCTGGATCAACATAAAGCCAATAGTATCCTAGTCCGTAGTTTTTATCCAACAGGACACGGCAGTGTTTTGGATAACTGTTGCACCTTGGTCCGTACAAATCATTGTCGCAGCTACAAGACTGATTTGCATAGTCCCAATGGCTCCTAACACAATATCTTGCGAAATATCGATGGTTCGTGTCAACAGTAGTGCATCCAGTTACATTTAAACATATTATATTATGGTGGTAACACACATCCGATGTGTCCAAGCTTGCTCCAATACAGTCTATGTTGGATAGACACAACATGAGGCACTCTGTCAAACTTCTTGTATTGGGGACAATGTAGGAACACCCCTCGGCAACTCTAGCCTGCACGTCACACACTGGTTCCTTGACAAAATTGGATGATCTCAGAGCCACATTGTTGCAAAAACTCTGCTCTATCAGTGCTGAGACAATGAAGACAAAAATAATCAATTTAAACTCCATTATTCACGTTAATGAGGATAATCAGAATAAAGGTACAAAACTTGTAAGCTTTTCTTTTTTTTTTTCCCTTTAAATAAGTCATCAACCTAAAACCTATTACAGGTTATAAGATACAAAATTAATTTTCATCCTGATTCTGTATTGAATTAAGTAACGAATAGACGTCTATACAAGAATAATTGTTATTTCCACTTTCCTCATCAAGATTTGTAGAGTCTGCGCAGGACAGAGATCGAATACGAGGCGCATTTTATCTGGCGTGCAGCCCCAGCTAAGAATACCTTGAGAAATGTTTTGCATAGCTTTTATAGTGGTATGAAAAGGACTTCCGTTGTCATGCATTGATTGATCAAGTGGACTGCTTTTGATTTCCTTTTCTTTTCTGGCTTTTGAATGCGAGCAGCTGAATGTGACTGACGATGGAATATCCGGTAGCTTTACATCAAATTGAAGCAATTGTTGAGCTCTCTATTGGCCTGTAATCACGCGTGATATTATTGGTGATTTTAGTAGTGGTGGGGGGCGGGGGGGGGGGCTGAAGGTGGCTGTTGACACAATCGCTTTGATTGTTATTTTTTGTCCTATTTTGTCTAGACCGACTTGTACATATATGCAGGTCTGACATCCCAAAGCACTTATGGGCCTAGTTTAACATTGTTGTAATGGACAATATTTTGCGTCTGTTTTTGAGAGCTCCATTACAGTAATGAGCCCGTAATGAATTGGGTTATCAGACCTGCAAATGAGTGCACGTCGGTCTAGGCTATTTGAGATAAAATGACTTAGTTGATGGCGATGACGACGACGACGTTGGTGATGATGTTGATAATGATAATAATAATAATAATAATAATAATAATAATAATGATAATAATAATAATAATAATAATAATAATAATAATAATAATAATAATAATAATAATAATAATAATAATATATTCATATTCATATTCATAGGGGCAGCGTGACTAAGCGGTACGGTCTTTGCTTCGTACCCTACCCGAAAGGTACCGAGTTCGATCACTCCGCCGCTGCCCTGTGTGACCTTGAGCAAGTCACCTCGCCCTAGCTCAGTTTGCGGCGCTGCACAACGGCTGACGCCTGGATTATTCCAGTCTCCCATTGGAATAGACCCTAGAGACAAATTTCCCCGATGGGATGAATAAAGTTTGTTTTTTGTTTTTTTGTTTATTTTATAATAATAATAATAATAATAATAATAATAATAATAATAATAATAATAATAATAATAATAATAATAATAATAATAATAATAATAATAATAATGATGATGATGATGATATAATAATAATAATAATAATAATAATAATAATAATAATAATAATAATTATGATAATAATAATAATAATAATGATGATGATGATGATAATAATAATAATAATAATAATAATTTTGATCATGATGATGATGATGATGATGATGATGATGATAATAATAATATTAATAATAATAATACTATAAACAACAACAACAACAACTATAATAATAATAATAATAATAATAATAATAATAATAATAATAATAATAATAATAATAATAATGATATAATAATAATAATAATAATAATAATAATAATAATAATAATAATAATAATAATAATAATAATAATAATAATAATAATAATAATAATAATAATAATAATAATAAAACTAGAAGAAGAAGAAGAAGAAGAAGAAGATGATGATGATGATGATGATGATGATGATGATGATGATGATGAATGATGGTGATGATGATGATGATGATGATGATGATGATGATGATGATGATAACAACAGTAATAACAATAATAATGATAATCATGCAGTGGAACCTCGGAATCGGGAACTCCCTCAGTGTGTGAACCCGGAAATCGGGACGAAATTCCAGGGAACGGATTTTTTGTAGATATATATATATAGTTTACCCCTTTAATTATAGGTAAAAGGTCCATCTCCGGCGAATCGCGACAAATTCGCCTGAGCCTAACATTCATGTTGACAAGTTTATTTCAACTTTTCCCCAATTCTCCACTTTTATCAATATGAACAACGCAAATGGAACAGTAAGACCCAATCAAAAAGTACACTCGAAATTTGTACTAAAGGTGAATATTTTGCAGCCCATGTCATCACTGACTTTCGTCTCCCTTGGTGTGAAACACGTCTAAAATACGCTTCAACAGTCGTAACGTCACTTCCCTCGTAATGACGCATGGTAACTTAGTAACTGACTCTAAACTATCGGACGCCCTTATGAAATATTTCTCAGACGAGCATAAAAACGTATCCAGAGGGGAAAAAACCACATTATAAATTTGATCATGTTTTGACTTTTACACATTCTGATCACAATACATATGAAAAGTTCTAGCCAGCTTGAAGAATAAAAAGTACCGATTTTCTTTGTTTAGAACCAGGATGGCCACCGCTGTTGGGCGACGTGACATCAGACTATTGAATCCAATTGATACATAGCGTGTATCCAATGAGCTCACACAATTTCGCCCATTGAATATAACGTCCCAACACGCAAAACTGTGTGTAAACTTGAACTTTTATTGTCTGATTAAAATGGCTGGCTAAAAAACAGTAAAAAAGAGCCGAGTGACGCCAATGTCGTTCTATCTTTTCGTTTACAGCCAAATTCAAAAAGAGACGGGACGATAATGAACTTGCATCACCGGCGTTGGATGTCTCTAGTTACCGGCGATGTAATCAGAATATATTAAGTGTATATTAGCTCACAGACACACAGACATAACAGCATTGTGGTTTTTACTGAGGATTTGGCGTGATTCAATTTTAAAAAGTATGTAAACTGTATTTGCTCGTGTCATACAGCAAAAATTACAATTCAATAACAGCCTTTTGTCATTGCAAGATGTTGAAAAATGAGTTTACAAAGATGTCACGTAAAGCAAGAAAACGAAACACAATGGGTTTGTTGTATTTTGAACTTAAATAATAGACATTAAATTTTTTTTAAAGACACCCACCCAACGTAATAAAGAAAAACCGATAGATGATTCTAAAAGAACAAACCAGTCTATCGTTGGTAAATCAGCTGAAGTCTTCACTTCGTAATCGGACCATTTCAGAGAGGCACATGCACACACACACACACACAGAGAGAGAGAGAGAGAGAGAGAGAGAGAGAGAGAGAGAGAGAGAGAGATTGTCTTGATCGTCTTGCCGTACTCATATTTTAACATTTTGGCCAGGAAACTCGTCCTTCAAATATCGATCGATTTAAATGATCCTCATCTTGAAAAAAACCCAAAAACTCTCACACACGGCGAAGAGTACGGCAGTATAGTACTCCACAGCTTGAAATCTTCACCCCCTAAAGGGTTGGGGAAACCCTGCTAATCGGCATTTTCCGATTACAGGGGTCCAACTTTAATAATAATAATAACTAAGAAAGAAAGAAACTTACAACGACGACAGTTGTAGAGCGCACCCCAAACGAGCTACCAAATGCATTCAATGCTCCAATTCAGTAAAAATATTTTTTTAAAAGTCTTCATGTGTTTTGCCTTCCAGAAAATAGTTCTACGGCTCTTTTGATGAAAAGGCTCAGGTTTGAAAGTACGTATAGAGGAAACCACTCGGAAGTGATAAAGTTATGAAAATGTGCACGATATTTTGATTGATTCTTGCCATAAAATAAACTAATAGTTCCTTTAATTCCTCGAAGAGGCAGCAATGCAGTTCGTGTTGCAGTATTATGATATTCTAATTGTAACCAAGAACATAAGGGGACAAATTAAATAGTCTGACAACTCAAAACTTGGTAGAGTCAAACTATTTGAATCTTCCACAAATAAATAAAACGGGAGAAATTCTGACTAAAGAAACATTGTCTCACAGTTTTAATGTTGGTAATATTTAATTTTATTACACCATTACATGATAAGTGGATGCTTTTTCTTTACGATGAGTGATATGGGGGAGGGGGGGGGGGTTCAAACATATGATATCTAATTTTATAACAAAATTAATCATTGTTGAGCGAGGTTAACGACCAGACGGGTGTTGTTGAATTGAAAGAAAAAGTTCGGTACTGGCGTTAGGTTATAATTACAGGCAATTGGTAAATATTACCTCTCGCGACTCAAGTGTGATCACTATTTACTAAATATGGATTTAAATAGGGTCGTGTAATATTTTTGTATAAACACTTACTATTACATAAAAGGGCGTTTGGCATATAACTTCTAATTTACCCAATAGAATCTCGGTTCCATAAACATGCCTTGTTCTAGGAATCATTAAAGGGCGACGGAGTGCTTTGATCAGAGTGAAGCCTTCCAGATTTAGAACAGAGTGTGAACTATGTCAGGAGTTCTTTTAGCCTTTGGCTAGCTCAGAGAAAGATGACAGGAAATACTTTACACCTTTTATACATTAGTGACATCTTTCGTCATTTCCCCTCAAAATTTATATCCCTTACATTTTAAAAATGTCATTATAGCTCGTCTGTAAAGACACTTGCCACAGCTAATGATTGTGATATTATTATATCCCGAGGGATCGAGCTTTGGTTTTCAATACAACTGAAATATTGGACTGGGGTTGATCTTTTGTTATTTGGTAGCACTTCAAAGTACGGATGGATGATGATGATGATGATGATGACAGTTTATTCATGAGAATCAATTAGTCGAAGTTTAGTAAAGTTTGTTTTTGCTGTTTGTATTTTTTTTTTCTCCGTTGATATTTGATCTTGTTTTGACAGTTCTACCATGTACTCGGACAAATGACCTTTTCCTTTAACTTTTAACAGAAAATGGTTACATGAAATATCAATCAATCAAGATGTCCCCAACACGACCCAAACCGAACACTTCAAAGAAGTCAATACATACCTTTTATTTGAATTGTCAGATTGATACATGTTTTAAGTGCGAGTTCGTCTTGAAAGAATGAGAATTGGAGAAAATATAAAATTTGTAATGTATAATTTAAAGTTGTTGTTTTTTTTTTCGTTGTTGTTGGCTGAAGAAGGTAGGGTTTTGGAGCGCTAAACATCGTGGTTGGTATTTTTTTCTTTTTTTTTTAAAGCTATTATATACATTTTTTGTTTATGACAATTGTAGAAAAGGTTTTGTAACCAAGATGAAAAAGTACGTTTTGTTAGGGTGTGGCAGCATGGAAACTATGTTTTTGGTTGGAATGTTATTTTCTTACAAGCAGGGTTCGCTTTTATTTTAACACACTATCGCATCTTTGAAATCTAAAAAAATGTGAGCATGATACAATGAAAGTAAAAAAAAAAGTGTGATGGAAATAAAGCATGCTGTATTGTAGACTTCTTTATGTTATCAATGTATGTTTTTTTTTTAATGTTCAGTAAGACAGAATGGGTGGTAAACCATGTGAAATCTTTATGGAGAACATAATCACCCGGTTGTCTCAATTATTGAGTAAGCTCTATTGTATAAAATGGGAGCATACAAGTGATCAATTTTGAGGTTCCATCCCAAGTCGATGAAGGCGGATTATTATATATTGGTTGTTCTTTTTTTTTATTTCTTATATTTTATCTGCTTTGTCTTTCACTGTGTGATTCACACCTTTTCATATTTTTATGTCCCACCGTTGCATTCCACCCTTTTTTTTATCTACCGTCTTCTAACTTAGAAATCTGCCAAGGAACTCCGAGATGTAACGAGCATAAAAGTGTATCCAGAGGAGAAAAACATTATAAGTCTGATCAAGTGTTGACTTTTATACATTCTAATCACATGACATGTAAAAAAGTCTAGCCGACACGAACAATAAAAAGTACCGATATTCTTTGTTGTGCGGCTATGTGGTCTTGTGGTATGATAATTGCTTTCGGATCGCAATGTCCTGGGTTCGAGTCTGGCTCGGAGCATAGTTGAGTTCTTGGAAAAGACTCTTTACTCACCGTATTCTTGTGTAAAATGAATATCTGAACGTCAACAGCGTTGTCTCTGTCGGAAAAATAGGCATATCCCAAGATACGTATGGTAGTGAATGAAAACCATTTTCACTAAATCACTACGTAAGATGTGCTGGACAATGCTTTATAAAAAAAATTCATAGAATACCATTGCATTTTATTCCATTAATATATATATATATATATATATATATATATATATATATATATATATATATATATGTATATATATATATATATATATATATATATATATATATATATATGTATATATATATATATATATATATATATATATATATATATATATATATATATATATATATATAAACTTCGATTTTTCAATTTTTGTCACTGATCTTATTTCAGTCTTGGGTTCCCATTTCGGTGTCATCATTTCGTTGGTGAACCGCTCACTTCAATTCAAACATTGTATTGTAAGTCTCCACTTTGTTTTGGAAAATTGACATTGACACTGACACTGACACTGACAGTTACTCAAAAATACAGCTCTCAGAGTTTGGGGTTCAAAATCATATGATAATGGTTTATAGTGCGATGTTTGACAATGAATACATACTGTAATTGTTTTTTGATAGCTGTGCCCTTGCCTAAGGTATTTGAGCCACAACATCCATGGATGCAGGTAAACATAAGGGTCTGGCTGTAGGTTGTGGTGGATATTGTCAAGTGGCTACAACGAGAGGGATCATTGGTGTTGGTAAGATATTGTCAAGGGGCTACAACTACAACAAAAAGGGCTGTAGGTGGTGGTGGATATTGTCAGGAGGTTATAACGAAAGGGATGCAGGTGGTGGTGGATATTGTAAGAAGGCGACAACGAAGGGACTGAGGGTGGTTGTGGATATTGTCAGGAGGTTACATCTAAAAGGGCTGTAGGTGATGGTGGATGTTGTCTGGAGGTTACAACAAAAATGGCTGTAGGTATCGGTGGATATTTTCAGGAGGTTACAACAAAAAGGGCTGTAGGTGATGGTGGGTATTGTCAGAGGGCAACAACAAATAGCGCTCATAATTGGCAAGTTTTACAGATCTAAATGAAAATCGCAAGTTCTCATCCGTTCTGACTTAGCTCTCTTTATCCGGGGGAATAGATTGTAAAGCGCATTGAACATGGTAAACTCATTATTGTGTTTTATTTGTTCTCGCAGTGTGAGGCGGGGAAGAGGAGGAGTAATGTTTAGGTTGCATTTCATAATCTGCAGCTTTGATTACAGATATTTTTGATGGCGAGGCGAGTGGCTTCTTATAACCAATATACTTTTTCAATATTCTTTTGTTATATTATCTTTGTTCACTTATCTGTTAAAATGTCTTCGGGGTATGAATTAATAAAATTATTTTTTTTAATGAAAATTACGACAACTTGAGTCGAATTGTATGGATTCCCGTCGTGTATAGAATGTTAGAATCCATATCCTATGCGTGTCACCGGAACTGGTTGATTGATGCTAATGGAGCGGTGACACGTAGACTCAAAAAATTGTAATGGGTCTCTTCACATCGGTCTAAAAACTTAGAGTGGTTCATAGTGGGAAAATTTATGTAAAATTCTTAAATAAAACTGTAAAATAGTTTTCTAATAATAATAAAAATATTGAAGTCTGCTCTAAAATGATTATTCCATTTCAAGCATTGGAATTTTACTGTCCAGGGATCACTTTAGGGTGCCTATTTGGGAATGGACCAAGCAATGTTGAGCCGTCTGAACATGAATATGGTCCTTGGGTATGACACATTTTAACAAATCAAATCGTATCACTCGACTCAGATCTGAATGAGTACATGGCGGATATTGTAATGGTGTTAGCACAAGAATCCGCAACGTGTCCTGCATGACAATTGTTTTCCATACACAAAGGAAATTATTAAGACATTGTGAGACGTAATCAACTTCTCGATTCTTAGGGATGTCCAAAATGAAATGTTAGGGTTTCACTTTAATGACAGATTAAATATCTGAAAAAGTGTGTATGACACAATGTCAGTGTGTCTTCTTTATGCTTTAAATATTGAGCTTTTATAGAGCGCAATATACACTAAATGTGATCAAAGCACTTTACAAGGGGTCCCTGACCAACATCAACACGTATGTAGAACTAGAACGAAACATGAGGCCTGTTAGACGATATTTCTTTTTCTTCCTAACAGAGACAAATCTATCAACGGCCAGGTACTCATTTTACACTTGAGTACGGTGAGAGAATGTGAATAAAGAGCCTTTTCCAAGGACTCAACTATGCGCCGAGAGAGGCTCGAACCCAGGACCTTCCGATCCGAAAGCGAGTGTCATACAACAAGACCACATAGCCGCACAATGATTTGTTTTGCAGTGTGCCATAGAAACGATTTCGGATGATTACCTTACACCAGTGCATGTTCCAAGTTTGTCACTTTGACATATTGAAAGAGTCATCATTTTCAAATTTGGAAAATGTCTGTCCAATGGCCTTGACAAGACGCCATTACTTAAATTTATGTTAGAAAGTACTACTCAGGTGTTCCAAAAATATTTATTTAATTCTTTTTTTTTTTCATGTAAATGTTATTCATTCAATTTTATTAATATGTCTTTTACAATTTTTATAATAAATTGTCAAGTGGTTCACAATCATTCTTTTTATTCTAACTTTTAACTCCATGCATTTATTAATGATATTAAATGCAACAAATATATCATGACGCAAATTATTGTCCATTGAAACAATGTTAAGCTAGGCGAGGAAGTTTAAAAAAAAAAAAACTTTCCTCCGTGTATCACGCACGCATCATCCAGGGAAGAAGGAAAGTTGATACTCGCCGATCTCGTGATTTCAGGAAAGTAACTTTGGATTTTAATAGAGCAAAATGTAAGCTGCCACTTTGTTTTACTGTCTCAAGAAGCAAGAAGGAACATCGGTTGAGGCAATTAAATACTGTAATTGCGTCTTTCACGTATTTCAGGTATTGAAAAAAAAATTCCGAAAATTTAGATCACCAAAAAGTGTGCGAATCGAAGGTCACGATCAACTGTGCGAAGGCTGTACGATTACTCTATGTACGCGTCGAATTTACCCCTTATGTTTTGGGGGAAAACATTTTTACTTTAGCATAATAGCAAAACTCTTTTTTGCACGGCCCTTTGTATTTTCCCCTCACGTATCTCGTTTGTCTAAAATTTGACGCGTAATTCTATCTTTACTTCAATGATACCTAAATGTTTAAAGTCAAATATTTTGATGTCGATCAAATAATCACCCGTTGGTTAAAATAATGATAAATTTTAAAGTATACTTTTAGCATTCGTTCCCATCGCGTGGTCCCTAGATGGCGCAACACTCTTGTATACTCGTTCGAAACTCCATACGTATGAACTAAACAACCTTGTATGCAAAGTAACTTTGGTTAACTCTCTCCTTACCGGCCATTTTCCGGATTGTCCACCAAAACTTCACACCCAACCTATACAAAAATAGATTTATTTCACTGAAACACAAAAGCTGTTTAATTCTTGCTATTTACATTTTTTTTTCTGCTAAACGAGCTCTTCAACACAGTGTTAGTATACTTTAACTATAGCAAACATTTTTGTTCAAATATTATGATGTACAAAAGAAATCTGAATGAGAAAAATGTTGGCTGCATCGTAACAAATGTGACGATTTTTCTTTGGGTTGTAAGGAGAGGGTTAATTAAAAATATTATTTATTTTGATGGAGAAACTCAATTCATTCTTTCCAATAAAACATCCACGTAACCCATGTTTAATCAGTTAACCATCGTAGTCTGGAGAGACACGTATTTAAAAATTTGGTCAGAAAACTAGTCCTTCAAATTAAATATCGATCGATTTAATGACTCTCATCTTGGCAAAAAAAAAACCCTCTCAAACTGCGACTTTGAGAGGTCTTCCTTGAAGTCGCAGGGTTTAGAGTTTTTGTCAAGATGATGGTCATTTAACCCTCCCCTTACCACCTATACTAAAAATCGTCACATTCGTTACGATGTAGCCAACAATTTTATTATTCTAATGTCATTTTGTTATAGTTATAGCCATAAAAACTAAAAACCCGACACTATGTTGCAGAGCTCATTCTTCTGAACAAAACATAGAATATTCTCTTTACTATACTGTTTAAAAAACCTACTTTTGTTTTCGGTTAGTATGAAGTAGCAGATAAATTTCTGAAAATAGCTGGTAAAGAGATAGTTGAATAGATCGATATTTGGACGAGTTTTTTTGGGTGTTTTTGGCCAATTTTTTTAAAACGTGTTTATCCAGATCAGAGTAAGGCAGTTAAATGGTTAATATTGTTGAATATAGCATCTTGTACACTCTGATCTAATACCAGTATGAGGTGGTGAGTTACATTTGAACTTCCGGGTCCAATCATGTCGTGTTTATTGACTGTTATTAAATCTCGAGTGTTACTTCATCATAGCATGAGGTAATAATTACAGGGCCAATCCGATCATACACGATATTGACATTAGATTATTGTTTTTTGCTTGGGTACCAATGCACGCCTCTTTGCCTTTTGTTCATCAACCGTTAAGAATTAAAAATTGATTGTTTTGTTCAAGTTTTAAACAAAAACAATAAATCAAGGTGCAGCACACTGCTTCATTAGTTTGCAATATTACACTAGATAGCACCTGAAAAAGAATTCGGACAGGCGAAATGGGTGTTTTCTAATTCAACCCCATCAATAATTTGGTATTGATTTTAATGACGTAGAAGCATAATATGACTTTGTCAAGAATAATAAAAATTAAATTAAATTACGCCCTTCAGCCATGGCATCATAAGATCCCGTCGCGTAGGCATTCCACGAATGAATATAGATAATCCATCAGTCAGGATGTCTGATGTCAACAGGAATCACCCATGTTGTCCAAGTGAGCAAATTGGGAGTTAATAATCTTGCCCAAGGAAAATTAACGAAAGTGGCTGAAACGGGGCTCGAACCCTGGACCTTCCGGATCACAAGAATAGGTGCACAGAAAATGTACTCGTGTTTATCTTGAATCGAACACAGATAAAGGCAAACCATGAACCCATTAGTTTACGATAGTGAAATATGTTGTCATGTTGTCAGACAATTTGTATAGTTTGAAATGAAAACTTGAATTCATACAATCTGCTAGGGAAATAATCAAAGCATTCTAAAGAGCTTTGAGCATAAAAGTAAAAATTCCCTTTATTCATCCCCGTGGGGATATTTATCTTTAGGATCTATTCAAAGGGAAAACTAGAATAATCCAGACGTCAGCCGCAGTGCAGCGCCCCACAAAATTAACTGGGACGAGGTGACTTGCTCAAGGCCACAGCGCAGCATGTATTCGAATTCGGTACCTTTCGAGTACGAAGCAAAGACACTACCCCCGCTGACCCACGCTGCATAATGATGACTGCATACAAGTAAGGTACATAAACGTTCATACATATATAATTACATTTTATTTACTGGTGATGACTGCATACAAATACGCTACATAAACGTTCATACATATAATTACATTTTATTTACTGGTGATGACTGCATACAAATACGCTACATAAACGTTCGTATTTTATATATATATAATATATATAATATATATATATATAATATATAATTATATATATATATATATATATATATATAATTACATGTTATTTACTGATGATGACTGCATACAATTGGAAACACCATTCAATGTAACATGCAAAAAACACTTTAATTTATCTTACAAATCAAATCGTTTCATATAATTTGTGGCCCATCGTCTCAAAACGGTATTATGGCGGGATGAATAGGACACGTAAAGAAAGGTATTATTTAAAATTATTAAAAGTACGAGACTTGAATTTTTCCAATGCAAGAAATTGTATTAATTCTCTATAATAACGAAGAGAAAGTGACCTCAAGTTTTATATTTGTGGCCATACTATAAATTCAATTGCCTAACTCACCCAGACAAAATACCGCTTTGAGACAATGGGTCACACTTAAGTCGCTGTAATCATTTGAATATTACGAGAATAATGTAAAAGTAACGCGACGCTTGCTTTCCCCCGACACTCATACCCGTTAGTTAGCGTGTTGAGTGGTGACAAATTGACTGATTCCTTATTTATTCATATTTTTGAAAACCTTCTTGCTATTTGTAACTTTCCATTGACCCAAGCATTCAAAGAAGTGGTGAATTGTACCAATGTATGGCACATACCAAAAACAGTTGTGGCCGTGTAGAAATGTATGACACATACCATGAAGCGGTATCCACATAAAAATGTATAACACATATCATGAAGTGGTGGCCAGGTAAAACGTATGAGGCATACAATGAAGTGGTGGCCATGTAGTAATGTATGACACATACCATAAAGTGGTGGCCATGTAAAAACGTATGAGACATACAATGAAGTTGTGGCCATGTAGAAATGTATGACACATACCATGATGTGACGGCCATGTAGAAATGTATGAGACATACAATAAAGTGATGGCCATGTAGAAATGTGTGACGTATACCATGAAGCGGTGTCCATATAAAAATGTATGACACATATCATGAAGTGATGGGCATGTAGAAATGTATGACACATACAATAAAGTGATGGCCATGTAGAAATGTATGACACATACAATAAAGTGATGGCCATGTAGAAATGTGTGACGTATACCATGAAGCGGTGTCCATATAAAAATGTATGACACATATCATGAAGTGATGGGTATGTAGAAATGTATGACACATACAATAAAGTGGTGGCCATGTAGAAATGTATGACACATACCATGATGTGATGGCCATGTAGAAATGTATGACACATACAATAAAGTGATGGCAATGTAGAAATGTGTGACGTATACCATAAAGCGATGTCCATATAAAAATGTATGACACATATCATGAAGTGGTGGCCATGTAGAAATGTATGACACATACAATAAAGTGATGGTCATGTAGAAATGTGTGACACATACAATAAAGTGATGGTCATGTAGAAATGTGTGACATATACCATGAAGCGGTGTCCATATAAAAATGTATGACACATATCATGAAGTGATGGGCATGTAGAAATGTACTTTCAAGCAGAATAAATTACTTAACATGGAACGTTTTGACCCTAAATATTTCTTCAGCCAAGAACAAAATCACGCTAATATTAAATTTTACTTCAGACGAGGTCTCAGCATGTCTTGCCATTATAAACGATTGCGTCATTTATTTTGTTTTTACCTATTTTAAACCGTTATTAATCTAACATCAATTCTACATCTCTGCATCAAGTTAAATCCAAGAATTACTCATTTTGTTGGTTTCAAAGTATTTCATTTACCCGAAGCAATATTTAAGAAACATATTTTTTTTAATAAAGAAGCTCTCAAACCTTGAACATTAAATGATATTAATTCTATGTCCCCAGGATTGAGAGTTTTTGACAAGATGAGGGCCACTCGGAGTCCCAGCTTGATGTTTTATAGACTAGGACAGAAAATATTGATGTAGTGATCCAGACTCTTTAAAATGTACATGTTTGATTATTCCTCTGAACACATTACTTTCCAGTATAAATAAAACGAGTTATTTACATCATACATAGGCTATGCAGGTACGAGATATTAATCATTAACAGTTTTCATCACCCATTATGAAGGTAATGATGTAATTTATGATGATGATGATGATGATGATGATGATGATGATGATGATGATGATGATGATGATGATGATGATGATAATAATAATAATAATAATAATAATAATAATAATAATAATAATAATAATAATAATAATAATAATAATAATAATAATGGTATAGATTTATAGTGCGCCAAACATCCCTTCTTCGTGAGGGCTCTGGGCGCAAAACATAGATGAAGCCCTAACGCAGTACACAAACAACGCTAATTATACACATAATCAAAAGAAAGCCTGTCGGAATAAGAATTCCTCTAGTGAAGACGAAGAACGAATCTCTAATAATAATAATAATAATAATAATAATAATAATAATAATAATAATAATAATAATAATAATAATAATAATAATAAATAATAATAATAATAATAATAACAATAATAATAATAATAATAATAATAATAATAATAAAAAGAGCTTTTATATAGCGCAATATCCACTTAACGTGCTCAAAGCGCTTTACAAGGGGTCCCTGGTCAACAGCAACATTTAACATGTAGGACGAGACATGACGCCTGTTAGGCGATATTACAATTTTTCGGACAAAGACAACGCTGTTAACGGCCAGGTACTCATTTTACGCCTGAGTACGGTGAGAGAATGTGAGTAAAGAGTCTTTTCCAAGGACTCAACTATGCGTCGTGCGAGGCTCGAACCCAGGACCTTCCGATCCGAAAGCGAGTGTCATACCACTAGACCACATAGCCGCATAATAATAATAATAATAATAATAATAATAATAATAATAATAATAATAATAATAATAATAATAATAATAATAATAATAATAATAATAATAACAATAATAATAATAATAATAATAATAATAATAATAATAATAATAATAATAATAATAATAAAAATAATAATAATAATAATAATAATAATAATAATAATAATAATAATAATAATAATAATAATAATAATAAGTTTATAATTTCGTGTAAATATCCGATTATTTACATGATTCTTGATTAAAGAAAGGAATAATGCATTCAAAACGTTTGATATTGTCCATAGAGATGAAATTTAAAAAGGTGGTGTAAGAGCTGCATCTACAAATGTACAAAGTACTAAACTTCCATTTTTATCATTATTTCTCTTTAACCAGTGGCTGGTGCTATCTCGTAGTATTTAAAAAAATATGCCCTTTCGCCACTGCATCATTAGAAACGGTCGCCTAGGCAGTCCATGAAGGAATATTATAGATAATCCATCAAACAAGATTATGTCTGATGTCAACAGAAATCACCTATGTTATTTCGGAGTATCGACTTGTTTTAAATCAATTAATATTTCTTGGATTGTGACAATCTATTTATATATTCATTTAAAAAAAAATTTGCCTATTTTTATTCGTTTACCTAATTATTCCTCTATTTATCATATTATTCATACCTTTCTTCAATTTAATGCCATTCAAAATGATTTGATTAAAGTTGGAATCGTGTTAAGTGAAGAATCAATTTTCACGTTAAAAAATCACGTGTTTCGAATGAGATATGAATAAAGCCCAGATGAGTGAATATGCCAAGTTGTACCCATACAGTCTCTCATTAAAAAAACACTAACAGTCCTACATCACAATATTATTGTCACTTCTATTAAACTTTTTGCCATGCCGACTGAATATCTATTAAATAATGTTTGTGGCCCAAAACTACTCATTTCTGTTGGTCTTCCAGTCTTAGTCTTTCCAAAGACGTGTCTTTCCATGATAAGTTTATAAGTTGATTTCATTATATTAAGGTATTTCTCTCTCTCTCTCTCTCTCTCTATATATATATATATATATATATATATATATATATATATATATATATATATATATATATATATATATATATATATATATATATATATATATATCTCGTTCGCTCATCATGTTTTGTCTTTCCCCTAACGAAGGGCAAGGGCCGTTGTATTGTTTCATTGCATGAGCCATATTTAATGTTGAAATTGTGGTGGCATTTTGACTGGCTCACTTAAACACTGTAAGATTTCAAATCGGTAATATCTTGTGATAACAATGGTGCTAAATATTGAATTGAAGGTCAGTTATCAAAAAAAAAAAAAACAAAACAAAGAAATCGACGTTGAAGTTTTAATGAATTTAGTCAAGGGAATGAATAAGTGAGAAGACGACTTCGCAGGTTTTGAAAATCCACTCCTCATATGGAGTTCCTTAAGTACAAATTAAAACTGAAAAAATAAAATTTTGTATCTCTGATCAATTTGATTTTGAGTTCAAAAGTTTTGAGGTTTGCTTCATCCCAGTACAACACCAGACGGGTCACAAATGTGTTGTTACTTATAAGCTTATCATTTCAGACTTAAAACACCAAACCCTTTCTCAGGAAGAGATCGGTAACGGAATATTACACCATTTGCAAATGTCCCCCATTAAAAGTATCCCATGGATTTGTGATTTAATGTTTCAGTTATACCTATTACTTTTCTATAGTCAAAAAATTAGCAGCAATATGCTTGATGAAAACGATGACACTGCGATTGCGATTGCTGATTATGATGTCAGTAAGTCTACATTTTGATATCGAACTTGTTAACTAAGCTGTAGGGTTTTTGTAAAAAAAAAAATACATTGGGCATTGATCAAACAATATGCCAACTCCTCCTTAATAAAAAAAGCAGGAAAAAAAAAGAAAAGAAAACCATTTAATTTATGATTCGTAGCTCATTCAATGATGACAGCATCATAGTATGACATCAGAATAGCAGGAAATCAAACTCGGCAAGGTTTAACCCATCTTATCCAGGCCTAATACAGACGGTCCTCGCTCTGACTCTGTTTGAGCTGACTTCTCTGTCGGACAAGCAGGTCCTTAAAATTGTGTTGGCTCCCCGGACCTGTTCCTGCAATAAGAAATAGGATGATTGATTATAAAATCAATAAACAAATACATTGATTGATGAATTGATAAATTGATTAGGAATACGCGGTAAGCTAAAATTCTTGAATAAAAAAAAAAAATTAAAAAAAAGTACTCGTAAATATATTTAAGAAAAGAAAAGAGAGTGTATAAGTTATCATTAGGACAATAACAAATATGAATAAATAAATTATTGCACGAATGGATGATGGGGGGGGGGATATATATATATATATATATATATATATATATATATATATATATATATATATATATATATATATATATATATTATCGTTTTCAATAAAAATCGTTTCCTATCATGAGATCAATTTATATGGATCTTAACCTCCTTTCCATCGTACTCTGAAAAGAAAACCATATTTTAAATTAATTTTGGCCAGAAATGAATTGATTATAATAACAAATAATTCTGAAAACGTATTTATAGCACTGTAACTTCGAGATATCAGACTCTAAGCTCTAAACTTTAATTACTTTGGCTGAAACATAAACATAAACACACACACACACACACACACACACACACACACACACACACCCGATGCCTATCTTGCTTCTCATCGAATCTATTAAAATCGAAACAGATTAATTTTAAACCAACGTTTAAAAATAGACAAATAATCTTTTTTACGAGTGGTCTGTGATAAGGCGTTCCACACAGAGGACCCAAAATGGGGGGAAAGGATCTCTTTCCATCCTATTGACATTTCTAGGGGCAACTTGTTTGGTGGAATCACTAGCCAAACGTAAGGGATGGGGTTTTGAATATCGTTCAATTTGTTCCGAAAGGTAGGAAGGGGCAGTACTTTCAAGACAACGATATACTAAAACGCAAGCTATGAATATAATCCTTATCTGAGAGAATCACATCTATGCTTCAAGATTACTAATTTGGCTGCACTGTTCTGGACAGTCTGCAGACATCTCAGATTACGTTGCGAAACTCCAAACAACAGAGCATTACAATAATCCAATTTTGATAGCACGAGGGACACAACCAGCTATTTGGTCACATCCACAGATATGAACTTTTTAATGGAAGCAATCTTTCTTAGTTGGAAAAAGAGAGATCTAATCACATTATCAAACTGATGTTCCATCGACAGTCCGGTCTAAGAATATACCGACGTTTTTCACTTTGTCAACAATTTGAATGGAAGCGTCCACAGCTTCAAATCTGATTCACTTTTGTACTTCTTGTTCCCCAAATACAGCACCTTCGTCTTATCATCATTCGGTTTCAGTCTTTTTTCATTCATGCATTTCGATACACTTCTTACTATGTCTGATACTCCTTGCACAGTTCTCGTATTGGAGACGCAGTACAACAACTGCGTATCATCATCATATTGATGGTAAGACAGACGGAAGCGTCTGATGATTTTAGACAGAGGACCAACGTTAGAACAAAAAAGAACCGGTCCAAGTACTGAACCCTGGGGGACCCCACGATCAAGATCAATTTCCTTAAATCTGTATTCATCCACAGTAATAATCTGTTTACTTTTACACTAATATGACCAGTACCAACCATGCGCTGTACCGGACACGCCATACGTAATTTCAAGACGTTCGAGGAGAAGATTGTGATCGATTGTGTCAAAAGCGGAAGATAAGTCAAACAAATTCAGCAAAGAACTCTTCTCTACAAAAAATCAGTAAAGTAAAGTAGGGCTTCAGAACAATCAGGCCCATGGATCCGGAGTCCATCGCGGTTTTTATAACCTGAAACGGACAAAAACAATTGTTTGAATAGGATGCTAGTCCATCGCAAAGTACTTCCGTCAATCGATCTCGGTCTCCCTCTGCATATGTACCGGTCTCCCTCTGCATATGTACCGAGTGATTACCAAGTTATGTTTCGGCCAAAGTGAGAATGGTTGATTTGTGACGTAGAAAAATGTGCTCTTTGTTTGACCGAGCCCAAGTGATAACATCGACATGGCGTCCAAAATATACTTTTTGAAGTATTCAATAAAATGCGAGAAAAATGAATATTTTCACATACCTTTCGGCCATTTATTTTACTTTCGAATTTTGTATTGTTTCCTAAAATCGACCAATCCAATTTGAGAGTTAAACTGCTAAGATCTAGTGACGTATAGTTGCCAGTTTGTGGAGAATATAATTTCACAAAAATAGACGTTTTCAATATTATTTTAGTATTTCATTTCACCTTCGAAATTCTAATTCTCTACCGAAAACAACCAATTTAGCACTCGATTTGTCAGACTTCTGCCGAAAGACAACATTGTTTTGACGTCGTAGTCATATTTTAATCTGTCAATGTAAACATTGGATATCAGGCTCGTTCTGGATCACAATTCTTAATTTAATGTAGCAGGAGGTATCTGTCAGGTAAAGATGAACAGATGTGTAAACGGTAGGAATTCTGTAATTTTACACATCACTATGGTTGCTTTCAACCCACTGAGTAAGAATAGCACTGTTTGTAGACACACTGACGGATTGTTGTCGGTGATCAGCCTATCTACAATGTCTCTTTGACGGAGAAAAGCCTACCTGCAATGCTACTATGACGGAGTATAGCCTACCTGCAGTGTTACTTTGACAGATAAAAGCATACATGCACTGTTACTTTGATGGAGCCTGAAATGTTTCTTTGATGGAGATTAGCCTGCCTGCAATGTTGTTGTTTTGTTTTTGCTTTTTTTTTTTTTTTTTTTTTATAAAACGGAAAATAGCCTACCTGCAATGTTTTTGGGACGGAAAAAGGCCTATTTGCAATGTTTCTTTGACGGAGAAAATCCTATTTGCAATGTTTCTTTGACGGAGAAAAGCCTACCTGCAATGTTTCTTTGACGGAGAAAAGCCTATTTGCAATGTTTATTTGACGGAGAAAAGCCTATTTGTAATGTTTCTTTGACGGAGAAAAGCCTACCTGCAATGTTTCTTTGACGGAGAAAAGCCTACCTGCAATGTTTCTTTGACGGAGAAAAGCCTACCTGCAATGTTTCTTTGACGGAAAAAAGCCTATTTGCAATGTTTCTTTGACGGAGAAAAGCCTATTTGTAATGTTTCTTTGACGGAGAAAAGCCTATTTGCAATGTTTCTTTGACGGAGAAAAGCCTATTTGCAATGTTTCTTTGACGGAGAAAAGCCTACATGCAATGTTTCTTTGACGGAGAAAAGCCTACCTGCAATGTTTCTTTGACGGAGAAAAGCCTATTTACAATGTTTGTTTGACGGAGAAAAGCCTATTTGCAATGTTTCTTTGACGGAGAAAAGCCTACATGCAATGTTTGTTTGACGGAGAAAAGCCTACCTGCAATGTTTCTTTGACGGAGAAAAGCCTACCTGCAATGTTTCTTTGACGGAGAAAAGCCTACCTGCAATGTTTCTTTGACGGAGAAAAGCCTATTTGCAATGTTTCTTTGACGGAGAAAAGCCTATTTGCAATGTTTCTTTGACGGAGAAAAGCCTATTTGTAATGTTTCTTTGACGGAGAAAAGCCTATTTGCAATGTTTCTTTGACGGAGAAAAGCCTATTTGCAATGTTTCTTTGACGGAGAAAAGCCTACATGCAATGTTTGTTTGACGGAGAAAAGCCTACCTGCAATGTTTCTTTGACGGAGAAAAGCCTACCTGCAATGTTTCTTTGACGGAGAAAAGCCTACCTGCAATGTTTCTTTGACGGAGAAAAGCCTGCCTGCAATGTTTCTTTGACGGAGAAAAGCCTACCTGCAATGTTTCTTTGACGGAGAAAAGCCTACCTGCAATGTTTCTTTGACGGAGAAAAGCCTGCCTGCAATGTTTCTTTGACGGAGAAAAGCCTACCTGCAATGTTTCTTTGACGGAGAAAAGCCTATTTGCAATGTTTCTTTGACGGAGAAAAGCCTACCTGCAATGTTTCTGTAATCTGGAAGACCCTCAGCCTGACGAAGTTGCTGTTGTTGTTGAACTTGTGGCTGATGTCTCATTTCTGTTTTACCTGTACTTGAATCTTTATTTTGTTGCTGTTGTTGTTGTTGTTGGTTTTGTTGTTGTTGCTGCAGCTGATGATGATATTGATCTAATTTATAGCTATTTTTACGTTGATCTGGATTTTGGTTTTGCTCTTGGTGTTGTTGTTGGCTCTGCTGTAGGCCATTCTCTCTGAAATCTGTGACAGTTTCCTCTGACGTTTCCGTCTGTTGTGGCTGCTGCTGCCAATCCGTATTTTTCACGTGTTCCATGCGTCGCTGAAGAATTTGATTCAATTCTCTGGATGTTTTTGTCTTGTACTAGAGAAAAGATAAGAAAAGCACAAAACCAGAATAATAAACAAGAATAAAAAGCAATCTAGCTTGACAGTCTATTGTAGATTTGCGAAAACAACAACTTGCACTATTGGTTAAATTAGATAGTTTAATTACTCCCTTGCATGGAGTGAAGGAATACATTTAATCGTCTAAAAACGGTATTGTATTGGAATGAATCGGACCACGAAAAAAAATTAGAAATAAAACGATCAAAAATACGAAACTCGAGTCTATTTCTAGTGCAACGAAAATAAAGAGAGCTCACGTTTCATATTTGTGGCTATAAACTCCATTCCCGACGTAATACTGCTTTAAACTAATGGGTCACATGGTAATTCATCATATTCACTCATTCCTCTCCGGCCTGCTGGCACTTGAGGCGATGGAAGGGATTTCCATCTGGTCCTGTCAGCAGCTATTCTTGGTACCACCTCGAGGGAAGACCTCTCTGCTTTAGGTCCCTCTCAGGGTCTCCTTGGGGCGGCCTCGCTTCCTCTTTCCTTGGGGGGTCCATCGAGGTACCTTCCTTGTCAGTGTTTCTTCGAGTCTGCGACAGACATGCCCCAACCATTGCCATCTTCTCCTTTAAATGAATTTTCATAGACTCCACCTCCACTCTAGCTCTCAGGTCCTCATCTGAGATTGTATTCGACCAGAAGATCTTGAAGATTCGTCGTAAACATTTGTTTCGGAATACCTCAAGTTTCCCGATGATTCTTTCAGTGATCTTCCAACATTCTGATCCATAGAGCAAACCGCTCAGGACATTACTCTTCAAAATCTTGATTTTAGTGCTGGAATACAATCCCGTTGCTCTCCAAATTTGTTTAAGGGAAGCAAATGTCTGGTTTGCCTTACTGATTCTGATTCTGGTTTTGATCTCTAATTCATCAAATTGGTCCAATGAAACTATCTATCTTTCTTAGACAATTTGTTTGGAAGTATAATAATAGTGATGGGTGCCATCTATCCTTTTAAGAATTTTTTATGTATCTCCAACAATCAGAGGATCTAAGGTTTGATCTCCACTATGTAAAATCATCTCATTTGGATGATTTTTACTTCATTTTTTCTCCATCTGGTTTGTTTCTCATTCTACAATTAATTGACCAATTTATAGATTTGTATCTAGCAAAACTGCTCGATCCTCAATGTTTTTCACTCACCCCGCTGGCATTCTTCTGCAGCCTCAGCAATCCGTCCAGCCTCACAGCGTCCTCGTGGAGGAGGACATCCTGAATGTCTTCCAAGTGCAGAGAGAACATGTCGTGTCCACTGTATCCGAGAAACACGTCGATGGCACTAGAGGGTGGGAGGAATGGCAATATGTATTTGTAGCGAAGCTGATCTTTGTTGATGAGTGGTGTTTGTGAATTTGAAGGAGGAGGGGGACTTGTTGATGGTTGTTTGATAATGGTTGTGGTTTTAATGGTGACGATGATGGTAGTAATGGCGATCATCGTTGTGATAATGAGGATAAAGTTAGAAATAACCGGATTCAACGGTTGACTGAAGTAAAGAATGTATCGATAAAGATGGGAGAAGATAAATGGAGATGGTTTGGAAATGTTAAAAGACGAGAGAGAAAGTATGTGGGAAAGAAAGTATTAGTATTGAATATGCAATTAGCGGGAAAGAGAAAAAGGGACGCCTGAAGACTAGATGGTTGGATAGGGTAATGGATGATAAGAAAGGACTTGGCCTGGAGGAAGATGATTCATTTAACCTAGATGCATGGAGAATGCGGGATTTGCCATAAAAAGAAGAAGAGTAAGAAGAAGAAGAAGAAGAAGAAGAAGAAGAAGAAGAAGAAGAAGAAGAAGAAGAAGGAGGAGGAGGAGGAGGAGGAGGAGGAGGAGGAGGAGGAGGAGAATCGTGTCGATGTTGATTATGAAGCAAGATGACAATAACGAACGACGATGACAACGCTGATGATGATGATGATGATGATGATGATGATGATGATGATGATGATGATGATGATGATGATGATGATGATGATGATGATGATGATGATGATGATGATAATGATGATGATGATGACGATGATGGCGATACCTTTGATTGAATCCCTTGTACTTCAACCAGGCAGCGACTTCGTCAGGTGGGGACAGATAGTTGAGCACCATTCGTGAATGACGATTCTGCCAGTGTGTATGATTTTGTTGTTGTTGATGATGGTTATTTGATTGTGATGCTTTGGCATCCAACTCCTTGATGTGCTCTCTGTCTGAAATAATCAATATAAAAAATAAACATAAACATTCATAAAGCGCCTTTTCATAGATTTACCATTCTCTAGCGCTCAGCGATGTTCGATTTACTCCCCTAGTAGACCAAATGGATCTATTTTTTCCCATTTCATTCAGTCCTTATTTGTATTAACATTCGTACAAGTTCCACCACTGTCTAGAGCCCGATACTCATCCATACCTAACTTGAGTGGGGCAGTGTGTGTTCAGTGACTTAACTCTCTCCTTACTAGCCATTTTCAGGGTTTTCCCCAAAACTCCACACACACCTAACACAAAAATATAATTTTCTTACTGAAACACGTACATTCTATACATAATATTGTTCGGCAAACTAAGCTGTACAACCCAATGTCAAGCCTTTATAGCTGTAATAAAAAGAAATTCTTGAAATTTTGTGGGGTACAAAAGGAATCAGAATGGTAAAATGTTCGTTGCATCGTAACGAATGTGACGATTTTCCTATGGTTAGTAAGGAGAGGGCTAACCAAGGACACCTCGTCGGGATCAGAATTTTCTGCGATCACTGCCACCCATCCGGCCACAGACAACCATAAACATCTCTTCTTTTTGTGACAGGACGAGACATCGTATAGCTGAGCCATCGAGTCACACAAAAGTGAAATGTGTCTAATGTCCACTATCCGGTAATATCAAACCAGGACGAAGCAAACGCCGAGAATTACATTTATACTCCCCCCCCCCCCTCGTCATATATTGTGGTACCACAGTTTCATATCAAATTATGTCACCTGTTGGGCTATATAATATGGCCTTGTGGTATGACACTCGTTTTCGGATCAGAAGGACCTGGGTTCGAGCTTCGCTCGGCTTATAGTCTAGTCCTTGGAAAAGGCTCTTTTTTCACATTTTTTCAGATGTAAAATGAGTAACTGGCCGTTGACAGCTCTGTCGGAAAAAATATTGTAATATCGCCTAACAGGCGTCGTGTCTCGTTCTACATAATTCGTTTTGCTGTTGGCCACGGACCTTTGTAAAGCGCTTTGAGCACGTTTAGTGGATAATGCTCTATACAAAAGCTCAAGATTTTTGTTTCACTGTTTTGATTCGCACTCTACAATACCCGTCACTGCTTACAACTAGGTACTCATTCACTCATGAGACGGAGTCATAACTATTATTCCATGCCTTCATACCATGAGATAAACATTCCAAAATATACCGGCTGGAGCAATTTCACCACAGATGGGCGCCATTTTAATATTGCACTGGCCTGTGTTGTGTGGGAGCACAGTTGAGATCGCTGATGGATCTGATCGTGAGAGCATCTCTAGTCCATCTTGAGATCTGCTACGAATACCTTTTGTGATTATCTTTGGGAACTGTTTAGCGTGTGATCAGCTTAAGACTCCTTGACAACATATAATTCTATTCGAAACAAACCAACACAATCATCCAATTTCTACTCCACAAACATGCCCGAATGCACATATATAACCACACATGCACACGCACTCACACACGACCTCGCGCACACACACACACAAACACGTACACACACACATTATATATATATATATATATATATATATATATATATATATCTCAGCCTGAATGTGTTTATATATATATATATATATATATATATATATATATATATATATATATATATATATATATATATATATATAAACACATTCAGGCGCACTTACTTAAACTGGGACGTCTCATCTCGACATCGCTCAAAGAAATCCCATCATCCTCATAATCCGCAATGATTGATTCTGCAGTAATGGAGCCACGGGAAGTTCTGTTCACGTTCAAGGAGTGCCCAGCCGAGGGAGGCGCTGGGAGTCTAGTGGCCCAGGGAGGGGAGGGGGGCCTTTGTCGAAGTGCACTTGAGGCAGGGTTGCTGTACTCGGATAAATTATGTTGTTGCCGCATCGGCAGTGTTGCCGCGGCTTGTGGTAGTGGTGGTGGAGGAGGAGGCAGAGGGATGGTGCTTGGACTTATATTTACTAGAGCAGTTTTAACGGCACCGAAGCCAACATCATTCCCATGGTTTGTAGGTAACTCTGAGTAAATGTTGCTGACACGTCGAGGGCTTGTATTAGCTGCCAATTGATGAAAAACAAAAGTTTTCGAAGTTCTTAATTAATTAATCAAATAATTTATTTACTTATTTTTTCATTCATTTATGTATCAATTTAACTATTAATTTATTCATTATTTATTTTCAGGTGCATCTGAGATTCTGAAGTTGCATCACAGTTGGAAATTGACATTGAGACATAGTCAAAATATTTTAGAATCATTGTATCACAAATGGGGTCTAGTGTTAGCATAGGCGTATTAATAATAAATATTGACAATTGGAATTTTGAGTGAAAATGCAATAAACTAATACTTACTATCTAATATTATCAGTGAAAATGCATGAACCAAACTTATTACATTGTATTCTACAGAGTGAAAATGCATAAATTATAGACAGAACGAAATTAAAATCGCTCAGCTCTTTGTTATTGTTTTTAGCCAGCCATTTTTATGAGTAGGGGTTCTCACTTAACTGTATAAATTAGACTATAAACTTACTTTTAAGATTTTGTGTGTTGATACGTTATATCCTGCTGGTGGATATTATGAGTTTTTATGAGTTTTTAATTTAAGCGCATAGCATCAATACTTATTACAAAATGGTATGTTTAACAAAACGGGTGCAACATGTTCAAAGATTGGATGGATCACTCCAGGAGAAGGATTCATTATTCTACTGTTCACACCTCTGTGATGAACGATACGACCACACACCCGGATGATAGTCCCGTTCGATTAATGCGCATTTTATGAACAATCGTTTTAAATGATTGAAGACAACTAAAATGCACTTTTATGGGCACGGTCATTTGTCAACTTTCGTCCCCATTAAGCGGTGGGAATTGGAAAGGATACTTTTTATATA
The DNA here is from genome assembly GCF_034508935.2 of Berghia stephanieae. Classification (NCBI taxonomy): domain Eukaryota; kingdom Metazoa; phylum Mollusca; class Gastropoda; order Nudibranchia; family Aeolidiidae; genus Berghia; species Berghia stephanieae. Next base: position 26,361,414 of record NC_088367.1, read on the forward strand.
TTAAAATCGTCCCAATAAAACGGCTGTCCCAATTACGCGGCGTCCCAATACCGGCTTGAACTGTATAAGTGCTATATTATTGATCTCAATCGTTTCCAATCACCTCGGTATTATTTTGGAAACACATTCGTAGGCCTTGTCACTAATACGTACTCTTGTGCATAGATATGTAAATAAAAAATTTTTTTGTTTGTTTTGAGACCACCAGAGAGTTTATTAATTCTCACTAAAATATCTCTTACTGATGCTATGCGTTTAAGTAAAATTCCAACATCTGCCCGCCGGATGAAACGTACCAGCATACAAAACTTTGTGTAACTTAAAACGTTTATAGTTTGATCGATATATTTTAGTGGGAACTATCACCCAAATGGTGGTTTAAAACAAAATGTCAACTTCATTCCTTCGAGAGACCCCAAACGTTAGGGTTTACAAAAGGTTTTGTGTGATGCTTGTTGAGGTAGGGTGAACATAAATTGATGACCTTTGTCTCAAACCGGTGTTGAGGCAATTTTTAGTAACATTTTACTTTACCACATTCCATCAATAGATGTGAATGGTATTTGGAACCTTCCAAAATATCCCACCACATTTTATAAATAACCAGATTTAGCATTCACGATCTAAGGTTTCTATAATATTTATTGCTTGTCGGGCATAAAGGGGGTCGCCGACCCACTTAGAGACGAATACGTTACAATTAGTTGAAAACCAGTAAAATGTCCAGGAGGGGAGTGAGGAAGGTGGTCAAGACTGGGCCAAATCATGAATAGACACCCTAAATCCACGTGGAACAACAATGAGTACAGGGGGGAAAAATATGACTTAAACAATTCCTAGTTAAAATAAAATCCATAGTCTCCATTGTCTCTAAACAGTGTTAGGTCGCGGTGATTTAGATGATAAAGATGACGTTTATAGTCGAAGATACAAAACTTGGGTTAATCTCCTTACCACCCATAGGAAAATCGTCACATTTGTTACGATGCAGCCAACATTTTTGTCATTCAAATTTCTTTTGTAGATCATAATATTTGAACAAAATGTTTGCTATAGTTAAAGTATATTAACACTGTGTTGAAGAGCTCGATTAGCAGAAAAAAATATGTATAAACAAGAACTAACAGCTTTTGTGTTTGATGAAATAAATCTATTTTTGCATAGGTTGGGTGTGAAGTTTTGGGGAACATCCAGAAAATGGCCGGTAAGGAGTTAAGTTACGGTAATGTTCTGAATCTGAATGTTTCTTGAAGTCGACTCAATTCTGAGCATGTATTTGTATTCGAGGGCGGCGAGAGTTGTTGAATGTGACAGACATTGTTGGCGTTTAGGCTGAAGAATTTGTACAATGTTCGCTTGAAGGTTGCTAAATCTGTTTTGTTCACACATGATTCAGGAAGAACGTTCCAGTCTTTGATAGTGCGGGAGTGCAAATGAATATTTGAAGATGTTTGAGTTTATAGATCGGTGTTTAAGTGTTTTTGAATGCGTGAATTTTGTTGTATGTCTAGTTGTTCTGGCGAGATGCGTCATTTGTTTGTAACATAAGAGTTAGTATAGTCGTTGTTCTTGTAAGGGATTTCATCCAAGCTGTGTGATCATGTCTGTTTCGCTGCTTTGGGGGATGCAGTCATTGAAGACAAATCTTGCAGCGCGGCGCTGGACAGCTTCAATTGATTTTATATCCGATAGTAGGTGTGGGTCCCAAACTAAACTGGAATAGTTTAAGATTGATCTTACAAGTGTTATGTAGGCGGCTTCTTTTAGGTTTGCTTGGTAATGTCTGATGTTCCTTTAAATGAACCTTGTTTTACTGAGATAGATAAATAAAAGTTTCCGTAAGTGAGAAATAGCAATTTGTTTTGTTTGTTTTTAAGGGTTTTACGGCGCTTGCAACACATCAAGGTCATATCAGCGCCCGTAAAAAGGAAGAAAATGGGATAGTAAACAGTTCTAAAATTACAATTAACGCGCCCAAGAAAAGGTTAGACAAAGGAAAATTGGTTCAAATAGGAAAAAGATCTAGATTCCAACAGTACACTATCAAAGTACTTAGCTTGAGATTACCTAAATGTTTCACCCAGATATCAGCACAAGATCCCACTTAGAGGAATACACTCAAATGTTTACAAATTATATTCTTCTTCTTTTTTTCCCTGATCATTTCAATTGAAGGCTGGTTTTCCAAAACTCGTTCAGTCGATTTTTCTACTTTTTGAGATTTTCCATCCATGAGATAAATTGAAATGTTAATTAATTTAAGCATCAATGGGCGCAATAATTTCATTAGAAGTGTGTGAATTTGGAGCTTAAATGTGATATAATAATAGCCCGAATTAGGAATTTTAGGGGAAATAATCCTCAATATCTCAAAATGGGAAAATGGAGTTCGGGAGTTTTGGAAAACCACTCTACAATTTGATATTCACTATTGGGAACTCTGATTAATCCCGACATAATACCATTTTGAGGCGATGGGTCGCATATTTTCCATGTCGTTGTCATTGAGTTAACTGTGGATTTCTAATTTGTTAGTCGCTTAAACTACGTTTTTCGACAAGGTGTGCAAATCTCGCTGAATCAGCTGGTGTCCTTTAGGAGTTTTAAGTTCCAATGCCCATGCGTTGTTGATCGCATCGTCCAAGCAATGTCTGAATATCGAATGTTCTACCCAGACGGGGAGCTGATTGTAGGCTGTGACAGAACAAGAAAGAAATTCCGGTCTTGTCACAACAGGCTGTTTTTCTAGTATCAACTTGAGAGGAAATGAAAATTGTGGTATATAATGCCCCTTTTAGTGGACAATGTAGAAAAAAAATATAATATAATTACATTATATCATGGAGACGCATGAAATAAAAAGGAAAATATATTACAAATAAACAATTTGGCCCACTATCGGAAAGAAAACAAATATGACAACAAAAAAACATAACATTAAAAAAAATAATAATTTAAATTACAAATAATAGAAAGTGATATAGAAATATTGGCCAACATTTAGCTTGGTTTGTTTTAATATTGGAGAGCGGGTTTGGAAAGCGATGCCAAGCAAATAACATTGCACAACAAATCACCGCAAAGAAATCCGATTCTGGTGTATCTAGCACTGCTTCGTACATGACTTTCAACATTTACTGAAGTCATTCTCGCGCCATGAAGGATATAGAGGTATAGAGAAGAAAGAAAAAGAGAGTAACATCGGCCTAGGAAATTAAATTTCGCCTTCCTGTGAGGAAATTCCACCCAATGCATTCACTTCTCTTAGTTGAATAAAGCTATGGGAACATGTTATGTCTTGCTCCTCAATATAGATCGAGAGACATTGTGAATTTCGTTTTTTTTTTCTTCTTCGAACACGGCGAAACAAAATACGTCAAAAACATTTTTTGACTGCTATTCGGACACTCATGAACCCTCTTTTTCTTTTTGGTTTTGTTTGATGCTGGCGATTTGACGTCTTCGTAAACTATTTCAGCACCAGTAAAAAGTAAGAAAATGGGATACGTGGTCAAATATTCTAGATTTACACACATGAAAACAATCGAGAAAAAGCAAGACAAAGGGGATTGGTTGAATTAGGGAACAGAAGCGGATTCTAAGAGCAACAGCAAACTATCAGTGTACTCAGTTTGAAATCATCCATACAGAATCACATGATCAAACTCCAATGTTTACAAAATACTAAAATCAAAACCTAAACTATAACAGATGATTCACAAGGAAATAATGTCATCTCCTAAAACGAATACTTTACATTTGCTTGTTACCCTCTCAGCCAGGACCAGGACAAAACCAAGTAATCTTATTCCATGACAAAGACAAAGAGCAACCTTGAGGAAAGTAGATACATCCCCCTTTCCCAACGTCTCCCGTGTGAGAATCCAAACACTTTTTATTTCATTCCGCTACAAAACCTCCTTTATTTCGAATAGTTATCGAATAAGATGGGCACCAACTTATCAAAAGCCTCAAACCTGAGACTTCTAAACTCAGGGTCATCTTGACCGATTTATTTGAAGTAAAAGTTTCATACCAAAACAAACAAAAAATGTATTCAGTCGGAAAACAGAAGGCAGGAAATGGAACTCCCGTCCAATTCCATTATTATTATTATTTTTTAATACTTTCCTTTTTATTTTCAGGGGTTTTACGGCGTTTGCAAGACTTTTAGGTTATTTCAGCGCCTTGTAAAAAGAATGATGCGAGGGGGAAAACTGTAGATCTGAAGTTAAAAGCACCAGAGAAAGTAAGACAAAGGGGTTCAAGTTGGGAAACGAAGATTTCAGCAACAGTCCACCGATGTGCTTGTTTTGATATAACCTAAAAGTCCCATCCAGGCACAAGCAAAGGATCCCGCTTTGAAAGATTCACTCAAAATTTTTCAAAGTACATTATATTCAAAACTAAAACGATTGTATTGCATAAAATAAAGATGATTTATAATGAAAAATTATTTCAACCAGCTGCATAGATTTTGCGCCCAGATATCCGGGTTTGTTTGTCTGTTTTTTTCTTTCTTTCTTTCAGAAGTCTAACTAATAATTTGACGCTTTTTTTCATATTAGACAGAATTTGAATTCATTGAAATTATGTTTACATATATACGATTAATATTTACTTGCAATTCCATTTCAATCGGAGAAATGGATTGAGAGTAAGGTGGGGGGGGGGGGTCTCTCCTAATTAAAATACGTTTGATTCCCTTCTCCAGAGGACTTATTCAACCAAATCAATCAAACTCCAATAAAGCTGGGAAAACACAACTAGGGTGACATTTGATTCTTAGTTTTTAAGGCAGGTACCGCACTTGCGACATTTAACATCACTTCAACGCTCGTCAAAGAATGATGATGAGTCAAACAATTGTATACAGCCGTTATAAGCTTTAAAAAAAAAAGGGTGGGGGGGGGGGGAGGGACAACAAGACAAATCAAACGAGGAACAGTAGGAGTTGGTTTATTTTGAGGGGCTTTACTACGCTTGTTGAACTTTCGGACCTATTAGGCCCTTTAAGCGCCGCTGAGAAGGAAGATGGTGGGAAAGCTAACAGATTGTCAGTCTGCATATCATATCCCAAGTTGGATGCAGAGATAAAGAGATGGAAGAAACGGCGAGATTAGAATAATCTGCAGATTGCAGTTATAGGATATGTCGATAAAGCCATTTCTTCATTTGATACAAACAATTGGTTTCCCCGTGGATAAGAAATGAGAAACACAATGGTGGATGACATAATTTCATATTTTGTTGTTTTTTTAATATAAATAATAAATGTCTTTTAATAAGTGTTAAGCACATGATAAGTACATGATTTTGAATAATATTCTTATTATTTGTCATTATCAGAAACGGTATAGGTACAATCACTGCGGTATAATTTTCCAAAACAACATGATAATATACGTATGATAATAATAATAATAATAATAATAATAATAATAATAATAATAATAATAATAATAATAATAATAATAATAAAAATAATAATAATATAAAAAGTAATAAAATATACATTCCTGGAGAAATCGTTTCCCAATGTTGTGAAAATAGCCTACATAAGAGTAAATAAGAAAAGAAAAATCTTTGTCTACAAACTCTTGGTATATTATAGTGTAAATGAGCTTAAGATATCTTAAAGTCGAATGAGGTTATCACGACTACAGTTGAAAGATTGGAGACATGGAGTTTGTCCAAGTCTGAGACGTTCGTGTCAATTTATTGACGAGCACGGAATGTTGTTCGTTTGCTTTTAAGGGTTTTACGACGCTTGCAACACATTAAGGTCATATCAGCGCCAGTAAAAAGGAAGAAAATGGGACAGTAAACAGTTCTAGAATTACAATTAAAGCATCCAAGAAAAAGTAAGACAAAGGGAAATTGGTTCAAATAAGAAACATGTGTAGATTCCAAGAGCACACTATCAAAGTTCTTAGTTTGAGATCACTAAAAGTCTCATACAGAAACAAGCACAGGTCCCCACTAGAGGAATACACTCAAATGTTTTACAAATCATATATTATAATATAAAGAAAACATAATACAGTGCATAACAGAGAAATGATTTACAAGAAAAAAAAATATCATCTCCCAAAACTAACTATACATTTGACTGTTTCCCCTCTCAGCCAGGGCATCTGGCCAGGACCAGGACAAAACCAAGTAATCTCATTCCAAGTCAAAGAAAAAAAGAAAGTTGGAAAACAGATATAGGCGGATAGAAGACGCAGTAAGTAATTCTCTGTCCACTATGGGAGGTCAGGAACCACATCCAGCAGGACAAAACTAAGTAATTTCATTCCAAGACAAAGACAGAAAGCAAGTTGGAAAACAGATATTGGGGTATAGAAGACACAATAAGAACCTCCCTGCCCACTATGGGAGGTCAGAAACTCCACCCAGCGAGCACGGCATGCAATAAATAAAGTTCACAACAAAGTCATGTATTATACCGCACATCTGACTATAATCCCAAAAGTAGCTGTAATATATTTTACACGGAAGAAAAAAAAACAAAAACAAAGACATAGAAGACAGAGAAATGTTTTGTTTGTTTTTAAGGGTTTTACCGCACTCGTGACACATTTAGGTCATTTAGGCGCCAGAAAAAAAGGAAGAAAATGGGATTGAGGAAAAAAAAAACCCAATTAAATTTGAAAGGACTCCGGAAAGGGCCCCGTCAAAACCAAGTAATCTTATTCCAAGACAAACAGATATAGGGGGATAGAAGACAACAGCAAGTGACCTCCTGCCCACCATGGGAGGTCAAAGACCCCACCCAGGAAGACAGACAGATCTCAACAGTAAATATATTATTATATCTTGACAAAGGTCCCAAACATTCCCAAACAGACAAAATAGTATCAAGCACCCGCTGTAACAAGGATACCCTGATGATTAACAATACCTGTCAAAAAGAAATGTGCTTTATACAAAAACGACAACAACAAAAACAAACAAACAAAAAAAAAACGACAGAAATTCATATCTGACTGTTTCTATATTAGGGAATGAGCTTTGTCAAGAATTGGTAAAAATAAACAAACAAAAAAAGTAATTTATGAAAAATAAAACAAAACAGAATATCTCCACAACATAGAAAACGCAATATGCTCTCCATTCTCCATTAAATATGTATTTAAAAAAGATGAAATTTTCAAAAAGGTGATAAAAGGACATAAAGATAGAAAAATAAATAGATAACAAATATCATCATCATAATAAGGTGGAAGGTAATACCTGAAAGTAATAAAATATTGGTTTTGACAAGTTCTTCTTTATGAAAATGCAATGAAGCTTATCAATATTTGGATCAAGAGTCTTCCTCAATAATATATTATTGTCACTTACAATGTATCATGTGTGTTTAATTTATATTGATACAATAATGATTCTTGAAATAAACCCTATGTAAGGAAAAAAATTTCTAACTTATATAGATGTAAAAAAAAATAAAATTACTTGAATCAAAGAATAGTAGCACAAATAATATTATCATCAATTATATATCCATTCATATACAAAAAAGCATGAACACATGAATATTGTTAATATAATATTGAATACGTTGTTATTAAATTTACAAACATGATACTACTGCACAGCCAGTCAAAAGAAAATTGAGAGAAAAAAGAGTTTCCAAATTCTGAATCGATATTATAGTAACAAAATAAAGGCAAGGGATGCAACTCATCACATCAGAAGATATAAGGCAACAATAATTGTAACAAACTTGTAGATAGATATTGGGGTCACAGTTCAAAGATCAAAGCTATAAATATATATATGAAAACGAGGTAACAACGTTGAAAAGGTTTTTATTGGAGGCGTGAATCTGATCATGTGTCAATGTCATTTTCTAAACATCACCTTTCTTAATAACTGTTTATCAATCAACCATTAGAGTAACTTTATTCCTTTATTATTTCTTTAAATTCATTTAGTTATTTTCCGAAATGTGTGTGAGTACTTTGTTTGTTTTAGGAGTATTACACAATTGTAACACTTATGTATATATGTATATGAAAGTAAAAAAAAGGCAAATGATGATTTACTGAAAAGATTTTAGATTAAAATTTAAGTCACACTTACAAGAGTCTAAGAAAGGTAAAAAGACTAGTTCAAGCAGGTACCGGAAGTAGATACAAGAAAGCATTGACATAAAAATGGAATCCATACTGAGTAAAGACACTCAAATAATACGAAAGGGGGTGATCTATGGTGGAACAGGATAATATCTCACAAAACGAAATAAAGATGGAAACCTCCCTATAATTGGGTCCTTTTCAGAAAGTAAAAAAGAAAAAAAAAAAACAAAAAACACCTAAATTTAAGGCGCAACCAAATTGGTTGTGAAATGACAAAATGAACAGGTTTTCGTATTTTTGATGACAATAGTTTTACTGCGGCATGCAGAGAGATTATGATGAATCTTTTCTTCTTTATAATTTTCAAATTTAAAGCTTCACAGAAGTCTCGGGTTTGAACACGTATGACGTGTTTAGGATAATCTTTATTGCTCAATGCGTGGAATAAAGGTTTTATAGTTCAAATTTGAAAAACACACAAAGTGTTTGCCAGTGTTGGACAAGGATGAAAATCGACAGATATACGGAATACAGAAGAAACAACAAAGAAATGGACTCCTTGTTCACGAGGAAAAGTCAGGCCTCTAATCCAGAGATGTGGACTTGAAATTTTCTTTTTCTTTTATATCTTACAATAATCTTCCTGAGAGCAGTAGTAGTGACTGCCTCAAGCCTTAGACAGTAAAAATACTAATGAAAAGGTGAAAGTGGAACAGGAAACCTTTCCATTTTCATCTTTTGGTTAGTGTTTTTTTTACAACAGTATTCTAGTCCTCCCAGTTTATCCAGGCATTAGAGTAGAGACGGAGAAATTTCAGTCCTGAGAATCAGAAACTCAAATGATTTCAATAACCTTTAAAAAATTGGATAAGAATAAAATCCGATGAAACATTTTTGAAAAACTTATATTTTTTCCAACTTTCAGACAGACAGTTAACTGATTTCCCTTTTTTCATAGAGAAAATTACATTCTGAGCGCGTTTATTCAGTGAGACACAATTTATATGAATATTAAACAATCTTAAACAACTCCATTTCATAATTCCATCAATATATATTATATCAGAAGTGGCATTGACAGGATGGCAGTGATCATGTAATAGTCATTAACTTCATAGTACACTGTGAATCATTATATAATCAGTTATTAAGTGTCACAACCGTCACACCGCACGATTCCAATTGCCTTTTAATCCAATCCAGATTAAAATATAGAAATTATCTTAAATTAGTCTTCAAATTACAAATAACTGAACTCTGCAGACAAAAATATACCAAGTAACAGGAACAAAAGAAAATCAAAATATAAAATAAATAATGATAATTCATTTTTTTTAAAAATGTGAATTAGAAATCAATAAATAACAAACATGTTTAGAGTAAAAATAGAAAACACGCTATGTATAATATTATATATATATATATATATATATATATATATATATATATATATATATATAATTAATCACATGTTAAAATCATGAAGTTACAAACGGATGTAAACTCTATGCACCCTTCCTCTTTTTCAAATAGGTCAACTAGCTAACTAGAGTTTTACTATTAAAATGTAAAAAAAAAAAAAGAAGAAAAAGACGAGAGAAAAAATATTGCATTTTCCTGATGGTCTGAAGAGTATTTTTTAAAAGTCTCAATTTTAATCCGAATCTTGACATCTGCAAGCTAGTTGTTCCATAACCAGAAAGTATTTGTGAACAATAAGATGAAACTTAAAAATTATGAACTTCTAATTGCACCTAAGACTTTTTATATTATTATTATTTTTATACTTTGGCTTTGATATATTCCTCATGATAACAATGTAAAATAAATTTGTAGGATATTATCAGATTTCTGACTAAGGGCTCGTAGCGTGGAAAATGTAGTATTGTAAGTAGATATGTCCGACAAAAACATCTTGGGGGAAAAATAACAAAAGAAAAAAAATCCAACCCCCCCCCCCCCCCCCCCCCCCCCCCCCCCAAAAAAAAAAAAACCCCCCAAAAAAAACAACCCCAAAACAAACAACAACAACAACAATAACAACAACAAGAAAAGAAACAAAACAGAGAAATCTGAAAAAAGGTCATGATCAAACACAGGCCAGGCCCTTCTTTTCATTAATGTTTGAATATACCTTAAAATAGAGGAATGCTTGGCATGAAAATATACTAATAATTTCAAAAACCATTCGCTGAGAAGGTAACCTTCATTTATTCAAATTTCTACTGTAAAAACAACAACAACGACGACGATGATGATAATGATGATAATAATAATAATATTTGATGATAATAATAATAATAATAATAATAATAATAATAATAATAATAATAATAACAATAACAATAACAATAATAATAATAATAATAATAATAATAATAATAATAATAACAATAACAATAATAATAATAATAATAATAATAATAATAATAATAATAATAATAATAATAATAATAATAATAATAATTACAGATGTATACACAGATAATCCTAAATTCGTATTCATAGCAAAAGTAAACCATAATATTGTATTGTGTATAATATATAAGGCAGTTGTTATACAAATTGATATCAACTTTTGGTGGTGATAAAGGTATAATGACTAAATGTTATTGCTGATGACATTGGTGTTGACATGGGAGATGATGAATGAAACAAGGAAACAAAGGTGGTGATGATGATGATGATGATGATGATGATGATGATGATGATCATGATGATTTTAATGATGATGATCATGATTATGATGACAACTAAAACAAAAATAACAATATGAATAATGACGAAGATGTTCAATAAATGATAATGCTGAAATTGTGACAAATATGATAATGAAAAAATGATATTGTATGCATATATTATACAAAACGAGAACCAATGCAGCCTCGAGACTGTCTAGAATAATATTTGTGAACTGAATAGCATTATAGAACAAGATGCTTTTTATTCAGATTCCATGTAACCATAGAGCTTTGAAAGTCTGTGGCTGAAATTTTGATGTGCCAAAAAAAGGAAAGCACGTATTCTGCCATACTCCAATAAAACATTTGTTTGTTTTTTTCATTTTGACACCAAACTTTTACTTCAAACACGCATGGCAAATCTACTCAAAGCTGACATCGTTTCCACAAAGACAACACTAACTATATAGGTCGCCACTTGAGCTGACATGAATTTATCTTAGTGAATAAAGACGAATCATCATTATCTAACTATTTATGTAATCATCATTAATCACCAGATTAAAAAAAAAACAGACTAATTATAATTTGAAAAGAATTTCCTGTCTCAGTGTGAAAGAGTTATCAAATTAAAAATAAATTGTGGGGATAAAGTCTATATCCAAAGTCAACCTTAAAAGGCAGTAGAGGAGATAAATGTCACAAATATGTCATGCAATGAATGACATCCATAATACCAGAAATACTAATGAACATTTATCATACCCATCATATCCCCTGATAGATTGCAGGTGTTGTGTTACAACTTGATACTAATTTATAGATAAGAATTTTATTTTTTTCTTTCCATTTCTGCCTCAAAACTTTCAGATAAAAAAGTTACGACTTGTTTTGACGTTAACTCTGTGGCTAAAACTTGAGAGAACTCAAACGACATTTCTGAATATTATAAAATTAATGATGTAAGTTCATGGAAAAAAGCAAACTGTAATATTTTGATTTTCTGCAGAACCTGAAGTAGCTGTGCAGTCAAATGTAATCTGTTTTCCTTCAGACTCGTTAATCATAAAACACAAACTGCGCACTGATTACAGTCCAAACAACATTATTGACATGTAATGCCATTGGGAAAATTTAATTACCTGCTCATTTGACAAGTGACAAAATCATTGTATAAATTGCAAAGTGAAATGAAATACATTGCGATGGTTTTGTACAGAAGGTATGGTTTAAATATTTGAAAATCAAGCTAGAGATTAAATGTATAAGAGCATTACAATACCACATGGCTTTGTGAACATTTTGTCTTCAATATCCTTCATTCAAACTTTAAGGATCATGAAAAGAAAATAATTTGATAATAATAATCACGTCCTCACTGTTTCACTATAAAATTTAAAGAAATATTTACAAAATAATTTCTTGATATATGTGGTTTATCCTTTGATGGTCTCAGAAATTTCTTAAGATTATTATTCTGTCAAAATGCCGAAATGTGATTATCTTTTTATTTTATTATGAGACAAACTAGAAACAACAATACTATTTCAAAAAGCATAACTTCTGTAGCGAAATATTATAAATGTGTAACAAATGAACAAAATGTACCAAGCATTTGATTGATAAGCCAAGGTGGTGGTGTAAAGACAACAAAGAAAATGTCTGGCCATGCCTGCAGGGCTGTACCTTGATACCATATACTTCCTAAAGAATCAATTTCATTGTTCCTTTCCTTTCAGTCATGGCTATCAATTCATTAATGGAATGTAAACTGTGATATGATGGAATAATAATAATAATAATAATAATAATAATAATAATAATAATAATAATAATAATAATAATAATGTAACAATTTAGAAGCTTTTAAAGATTTTACGTTGTTTTCAGTTTCAAATAAGCGATTTTATCTCAATTTTTTATAATTAAAAAAATAAATAAGGCGATATCTAAAAGCATGCAGGATCGTTGTGTGAGATATATGATTTTCTTTTATACATATTACTGTTTGATTTCATTACTAATACAAAGCAAAATGCCTCATTACAATAGACATAAATAAGTATGAACTTTAACTCCATTTCTTTCATCGCCTCAATTTTATCCATAATTCAAAAGATATAAGAATGTTTTAAGTTTTGTAAATACATTATGATAGTTATTGTATAACATTATATCATTTGAGATTATATCATTAAAATCTCTATCTTTTAAATTATAAAGCTCATTTTATCCAAAATTTGCTCAAAGAGAAATGATAAACTCCAAGAGTCTCTTTATTTTAATTTTAATTTAATACCTATTCTCCAGCTTCTGAGAAAAAGACTTATGCTCTATCTTTGAAGACAAGGTTACAACACAGATTTTTTTTATCGACAGCAGGTATGTAAGAGAAGGCCAGAGGTTTCTTTCATGAGTCAACAATGTAAAAAAGAAAAGAACCCAAAAACTTTTATGAATGGTGAAAATGATGATAGCGAATATGGTCGATGACAAGAGGGGTTGCTGGGAATGCGTCGATGAAGGCAGGGGTGAAAGGTGGAGGTAAAAGGTCAAGGCAGGGGTGTATAACTCTTGGTTGGATGGAGGATGAATCAGAAATACTTGTAGTCACCTCGACGAGACGACTGTCTGGCTGCATCAAGGGCACTTCTAGATGTGTTAAGGTGTCCTCCTTCGTCACGTTCCAATTCCTCCTTAAAATGAAAAAAAAAGAAGAAATTAAATAGTCAAGCAAACAACTTTAATTTTACAGTGATATAATACAATCATTTCCTTACTTTCCACCTGGGAGTCCCAATATTTCAGTGGTACACAAGTAGTTGCCTCATAAGTCGAGGAGCCAAGATCAATCCTAGGTGAAATCAAAGAAGAGTTTTCTAACCTCCTCTCCACCCATCAGTAATGGGTTGTTGGGTGTATTAGATCTGGTGGGAAGTACTTTGAAACAGACTAGCCCCTGATGTGTCGGTAGCAAACAGTTGCTAATGTCCATTCAACTCTAGAAAATCCGGGATAAACTTCAGCTCTTAAGACCTCCGTACCTAGAAAGAACTCATCGGTTTACACTTGCTTCCATGATAAATTGTTTGTGCACAAAAAAGTCTTATGCTTGCGTAAGTGTTCCTTTTTGTGATGATTAAAGCACATTGGGTATCTGTTATGGTGCAGGTATGTATAATCATAGCGGCCAACTTTTCAAATTTCAAAGAGCTAAATCGGGGCACCCTAACACAATTCAATACAGTCATGACCTAAAAACAAGAGTATGTTTGGACTAGTATATAATACAACCTAGATTTAGAGCCTTTTGCATTCCTTGTTTTAATTTGCTTATCAAAAAAGCATGATCCTGGGACATGCAAGGGTCATTTCCGTACATATAACAGTCCATTTTTTTTAAAAACAACTTTTCTCCAGATTGTCAAATCGGGACAGTTCCAATTTTATCAAGACAGCTTGCAGCTATGTATAATATAGTCAAGTTTAGTATATCTGTACATTTTACAGTATTAGTATAAATAAATATAAACACACCTGCTTACTTGGAATTATTTAAAATCTGTAGTTTTCATGGACGAAATAATACAAGTCACTAAATACATCTTTATAATTTACTCTCAATAATATTGAATAACTTTCTAAGTTCTTACACCATGTGATTTAGCACCATATTTTCATTTTTAGCATGATTTATTGAATTTGTTTAGCTTATTTTGTTCTGCAAATGGAGACCAGAATATTTCATGGACGTAGGCAGGTCAGTAAAGGTTAAAAAAAGAATACAAGATGGAAAAATGGTCAATCTGCTAAATAAACAAATGAGATGAACAAAACTTCCAACTGAAAACCTAAAATTGAACATGAGTCAATGTTACAGAGAAAAACGGGTTACACTTTTATAGATTCTTATTAAAGGGCTTCATGCTTCACACTATGATGCTCTGCATAACATGAGAGTTTTGGGTAAACTATGATGCTCTGCATAACATGACAGTTTTGGGTAAACTATGATGCTCTGCATAACATGACAGTTTTGGGTAAACTATGATGCTCTGTATAACATGACAGTTTTGGGTAAACTATGATGCTCTGCATAACATGACAGTTTTGGGTAAATTATGATGCTCTGCATAAAATGACAGTTTTGGGTAAACTATGATGCTCTGTATAACATGACAGTTTTGGGTAAACTATGATGCTCTGCATAACATGACAGTTTTGGGTAAACTATGATGCTCTGCATAACATGACAGTTTTGGGTAAACTATGATGCTCTGCATAACATGACAGTTTTTGGTAAACTATGATGCTCTGCATAACATGACAGTTTTGGGTAAACTATGATGCTCTGCATAACATGACAGTTTTGGGTAAACTATGATGCTCTGCATAACATGACAGTTTTGGGTAAACTATGATGCTCTGTATAACATGACAGTTTTGGGTAAACTATGATGCTCTGCATAACATGACAGTTTTGGGTAAACTATGATGCTCTGTATAACATGACAGTTTTGGGTAAACTATGATGCTCTGTGTAACATGACGGTTTTGGGTAAACTTTGATGCTCTGTATAACATGACAGTTTTGGGTAAATTATGATGCTCTGTGTAACATGACGGTTTTGGGTAAACTATGATGCTCTGTGTAACATGACAGTTTTGGGTAAATTATGATGCTCTGCATAACATGACAGTTTTGGGTAAATTATGATGCTCTGTGTAACATGACAGTTTTGGCTAAACAATGAAGATCCACTTAAAAGATAGTTTTGAGTTAATTATGATACTCTGCATAACGAGATAGTTTTGCGTAAAACAAAAATAAATATAAAAATAAAATATGTAAATAATCGGATCAAAGTTAAAATTATCAAAGTAGGAAATTTAAGTAGTTTTTCTATGAAAACAAAATTTGCTCTCATCAATGAAAATACTAATGAAAGAGTGACAATGGAGAGGCTTCGGATGGGAACAAAACAGACACCGGACGTGTCCGGTACAAACCCTTCATCAGCACAAAAATAAACAAATAAACGTTGAAAACAAATAAAATGGAGTATAAATGGTATCATCTATACTCAACGATGGCTGGAGTGTGAATGAAGCGTTAGAGTGGCGTGGGTCTGTGACTAGAGAGTCCCAAGGGTGTGATAGAAATGATAAGTTCAGTGAGAGATGTGAACTTTCTAGAAAGTTCACGTCTCTCTATTTTCTAGAAAGTTCACATCTTTCACTGGGCTTATCATTTCTATCAAATCAAAATATTTAAATGATTTTTCAATGAAAAGTTGGGCTTCTTTTGTCCGCATTTTCTAATCAAAAGTGTTCAGATCATTTCTATAAACATTATAATCAATGAGGTGCACACATGGTTCTTTCATTCCACTATTTAAAATATGAATGAACAGCTGTTTGTTGTTATTTTCACTTATAGACAATTAATGATGAAATTTTAACACAACAATAATTGAATAGGCAAAATGACACACAAAGAGCTTTGTCTGAATTGTTTTAACAACCTAAAGTTTTAAAATGTTGCCAACCATTTACAACAGTTAAAGTGTGACAGATTTAAAACAGGAGTTAAACTTTTATATCTTTATTTAATAAACATCGAATACTGACACTTTTACTTGGTAGACGGTGTTACAGAATACAACATTGAATACTGGAAAGATTTTTCTTCTGAGAGGACGTACTGAATATTTCTCTGTCGTCGATCTAATGGAAACAATTAACAACGTGGATAGAGAGAACAGCTATATTCCTATGATTTTAAACCTCTGGCTGAGTTCACAATTCTCAGCAAGCGTCATTCAAACTGCGAGGCCTACTACTAACTACTAACTACTACTACTACTACTACTACTACTACTACTACTACTACTACTACTACTACTACTACTACTACTACTACTACTACTACTACTTACTACTACTACTACTACTACTACTACTACTACTACTACTATACTACTACATACTACTACTACTACTACTACTACTACTACTACTACTACTACTACTACTACTACTACTAACTACTACTACTACTACTACTACTACTACTACTACTACCTACTACTAACTACTACTACTACTACTACTACTACTACTACTACACTACTACTACTACTACTACTACTACTACTACTACTACTACTACTACTACTACTAACTACTACTACTACTACTACTACTACTACTACTACTACTACTACTACTACTACTACTACTACTACTACTACTACTACATACTACTACTACTACTACTACTACTACTACTACTACTACTACTACTACTACTACTACTACTACTACTACTACTACTACTACTACTACTACTACTACTACTATACTACTACTACTACTACTACTATACTACTACTACTACTACATACTACTACTACTACTACTACTACTACTAACTACTACTACTACTATACTACTACTACTACTACTACTACTACTACTACTACTACTACTACTACTACTACTACACTACTACTACTACTAACTACTACTACTACTACTACTACTACTACTACTACTACTACTACTACTACTACTACTACTACTACTACTACTACTACTACTACTACTACTACTACTACTACTACTACTACTACTACTACTACTACTACTACTACTACTACTACTACTACCTACTACTACTACTACACTACTACTACACTACTACTAACTACTACTACTACTACTACTACTACTACTACTACTACTACTACTACTACTACTACTACTACACTACACTACTACTACTACTACTACTACTACTACTACTACTACTACTACTACTACTACTACTACTACTACTACTACTACTACTACTACTACTACTACTACTACTAATAATAATAATAATAATAATTATTATTAATAATGCACGTTTTGACAGCTGCTTGACCAAGACCTAATACCCAATTGATTTGGTAGGTCGCATATTTCAAACATCCAAGAAAGTAGTGCCACACCAAACAGGTGATAACTGTCAAAGACAAAGTAAGAAGCACTCCCTGTCTAGCTGATTAAACAATATGCAAACACATAACACACATCAAGACATAACAACACTAGCAGAGTTCTTGAGTCCAGTACATACAGGAGATAGTACAGAGTAGATATTAAATCAGTCCTGAGAACAAAATAAGAAAAAAAACATAATATAAAGCTTCAATACAAGGATGGAAATTAATGTTGGTTTCCAGGTTCTATTTTACAATTTTACATAAAGACCGGGACCAAAGGAAATTGAAGAACAGACCTTTCCCCATTTAATCCTAATTTTCATTTAGCAATATGTATTTTGTTTCCATGTTTGATTTTGACTTCCTATGTTCGTAACATAATTCAATATCTGTAAAGTGCTTTGAGATGTTTGATTCATGGAAAGCGCTCAACAAGTGTCATTTATTATTATTATTATTATTATTATTATTATTATTATTATTATTATTATTATTATTATTATTATTATTATTATTATTATTATTATTATATTTGCCAGGGCAAAACCGAGTAATCTCGTTCAACGATAAAGACAGAAAGCATGTTGGAAAACAGATACAGAGGATAGAAGACACAGTAAGTGCCTCCCTGCCCACTTTGGGAGGTCAGGAACCCCATCCAGTACTAATGGAATCATAATTCATGATGCATGAGGCATATCACGTAGTACTAATGGAATCATAATCCATTGTTACCTTCGAGGTGTAAGCCTCCTTTCATTTCTAAATGACACTGGTACTCTTGGAAATCAATTACCATCACCAAAGACCTCCTATCCACAACCACCACAGCTGATCACTCACACTATGACAAAATGCACTATCTGCTAATTCCTGTTATTATGGCTCCATTATACCATCAGAAATGTCAGTTTATATCTGCGTGGCTTATATACCTTCACTACATCATTCTCAAATCTCTCATTCATCATTAATGTTTCACTCATCATGTTTTGGTGATAAAGGGGAAACCCGAAACGTCCACATTATCTGTCTTAATTCAATAAATT
The DNA here is from genome assembly GCF_034508935.2 of Berghia stephanieae. Taxonomy (NCBI): domain Eukaryota; kingdom Metazoa; phylum Mollusca; class Gastropoda; order Nudibranchia; family Aeolidiidae; genus Berghia; species Berghia stephanieae. The sequence continues at coordinate 26,380,223 of NC_088367.1, forward strand.
GAAGATTTCATTACTTATCGTTATTTTTTCCATGGAAGTTGAGGCAAGTATATCCACTTATTACTCCAACATATCAGCTGTTTAGACTGATCAAGGTTTCTCCTACTGTACACATCAATGTTTATCAAGTGACATGATCACTCATTATGAAGGATCTAACTAGTAAACCGAACGACATGGCCACACCACTATCTATTGAGTACCAATGACCCATCAGAGATTATATTATTATAATGTACTCATCAAACACCCGTCGCATTGCCATAGCGGGGAAGTGGGTATACCCTCCACTGAATGCTTATATATAAAAGATAAATCAATAAATCTAGAAAAGATATGGCCTTAAACACTATAAAATTGCACGCACGTCATAAGATATGTCTAAATCACTTTACACACATTGCCTCACTCAACTAAGGAGTGAATGAGTACTTGACTATAGGCAGTGTCGGATATTGTAAGAGTGCAAGTGTACAAAAAAGACATATAATGGGTGACTGGTGTTGTATGAAATGGAAATATGGTTCTATATGGCCTGCGGAGAGATAAAAATTAAATATTGGGAAGCGCATTGAACATGGTAAATCCGTGGAAATGTGCTATTTAAATATTCAAATGTATTTATTCATTTATGTTTGTTTGTTTTTGTTTTTGAGGGTTTTACGTTTTTAAGGTCATGTCAGCGCCTGTAAAAGGGAAGAAAATGGGATAGTAAAAAGTTTAAGAATAAGAATTAAATTAATGCAACCAAGAAAAAGTAAGACAAAGAGGAATTGATTCAAATAGGAAACAGTTGTAGATACCAAGAGCACACTATCTTGGTTTGAGATCACCTAAAAGTCTCATCCAGACACTAGAGAAATACACTCAGATGTTTACAAATTCTTATATATATATAACACAAAAAATTAATACAATGCCAAACAGACAGATGCTTTACAAGACAAACAATATCATCTCCAAAACTCTTACTATACATTCGACTATTTCCCTCCCAGCTAGGGTATCCAGGGCCAGGACAAAACCAAGCAATCTCATCCGAAGACAAAGACAGAAAGCATGTTGGAAAACATATAGGGGGACAGAAGACACAGTAAGTGCCTCCCTGCCCACTATGGGAGGTCAGGAACCCCACCTAGTATTCATTTATGCCATGCTGTGACAACATTCAACTTCTAAAGTCCTGCAGTGGAAGTGCAGCATTCCTCTTTGGTGATAACATTGGCGTTGTTGAGTACCAATGGACTCTCTATTTCGTGTTACTTAAGATATACATTTTTTTTTTCTCCTTAATCTGAATTCAAAATAAGTTTACATTGTCAATACTGATATAAAACCTCTTTTGTACTTCATAGTTGTTTGCATAATTTGTCAGATTAATTATGTATTATCAACATTAAAAAAACACACACAAAAATTTTTTTTACTCTCCTACTATTGCATCTGGTAAGGAATACATTTGAGCATTTGAATTCGATATTCAAACTGACTCCTTATTTGAAATTAGCAAAGTTGATATTAGCATAAAACATGAAAACATTAAAACATATGCTAATCTTTCTTATTTTTAAAGTTTAAAAAACCCATAGAAACTGAACATTCTAGTGCAAAATTAAAACTTTGACTTTAAGGTGCGAATTACTAAATGATTCTGTGGAAACACTATTAAAATCTTTATATACGACTATCTTTAATCAAATGGGATCCACATAATATATGGATAGTGCTAAATGCGTTGCTATTAAGGAGGCAAGATATATACATATATTCAGATAGGTGCCTAGCGCTTTGTCAATCTTGTTATTGTTATTATTATTATTATCAATTTTTAAAAAAATTATTATCATCATCATCATCATCATCATCATCATCATCATCATCATCATCATCATCATTATTATTATTATTATTATTATTATTATTATTATTATTATTATTATTATTATTATTATTATTATTATTATTATTATCATTACTATCATTATCATCATCATCATTATTATTATTATTATTATTATTATTATTATTATTATTATTATTATTATTATTATTATTATTATTATTATTATTATTATTACTGCTGTTATTGTTGTTATCATTATTATTGTTATTATAGATAGTAGGAAAACATTTTTTTTCTTCTAACCTCAGAAATGAAAGAGATCCAAAATAAAAAAAATAAATAAATAAAACAGAGAGAATAGATAAATCAGAAAAGAATCTTAAAACGCTTTACTAAATACGAACAGAAAAGTCAATTTACATAATTGGTGAATCTAAAACTTATTGGTGGACTCCATTTTAATACAAAACAATACAGGGTGCATCCATAGCATTAATTACAAATCCATACCATAAAATTATTATTTATAAATCACCTCCCCTTGAATGAAAGAGATGTTTAAAATATTGCAACACAATGCATTATTATAATTCTTTTATAATGCACTATCATTTTTGAGAAAATATTTCTGTAAAACCTTCTATACATAGATAGTTAACATCCGATAAACAATTACAACTAGTTCTTTTTCTTCTTCATTATGTAGGACCTCAAGTTTAAGGACCAAAAGACATTTGATTTTAAAAGATGATAAGCAAAAAGAACAAAAATTATCTAAAAATAGACATTGCTGAATGCATCATCTAACAAGCCTCGATGCTTGAGGATGCTATAGGCACCTTGATAATCAGTCGTCATAATGTAAACTAGGGCAGTGATTAGTAAACATAGCGAACTACTCAGGTTTTACTATCAATGGCATGTGTCTAAGTAAAATATCCACTGTTCTAACGCTTGATCAATAGAACCAAAACAGAAAACTATGTGTAGATTTAAACGTTTATAATATGATCAAGACAATTGTTGATAACTAGTCACTCATTTGGCATTTGGTGGTATAAAAACAATAACAATGATCGGGCAGAGGTCGATATCATTCAAATTATTGTTAACAAACAACCAACTATGTTTGTCCGAGCTTGTGTGTAAGTGGGCCACAAATTCAATGTTTTGGTTGGTCAAAAATCTACTGATTAATGGGGATGATCTATATTACAGTTCCTAGTGCTCGATGTCATTGGTCACATTGCAAAATATGCTCAAAGTGACACACATAGTGAAAAGTGTTCGCAGTTTTTGAAATATCTAACATCACGATTGGTCAGTTTGTTCAGCTTGACACATGGGTATGTTTACAACTTTCATAAACAAAGCGGCGTGTTTATATTTGTTCAGAAATATCTAATCTTTGGACAGCAACAAATCATGTGACTTGGTTGGACGAGAAAACTTGAATATAGATCGCTCCCATTGATTGCAATGTGATATTAAACGATGAAAAAGGTGGTAGTCTTACAGTCTGTATGGATCGGCAATGAAATGACGAGCACAGACCTAGTCATTGAGAAAACTAAGCGTTATTGCTGAATAGTTATAACTGACAGCATTCAAGGTCTGTGAGTCTTGTTCACTATTACAAAATATTGAGCTAGAAAAACTATTGATTACTACATGTAAATGTTCCGTGATCATTTGACCTTGTGGAAATAAAAAATTAACATCTACCTTAACCCTTTCTACATTTTGAGTTTTGAAGAGTAACTCTTTTGCTGTATTGCCATTCGCATGGGTTATCAATTCAACAACTACACGCTCTGTTGAAGAAAACCACTGTAACCCATTTACAAGTCAAAGATAAAAAAAGAAAAAAGAAAAGATAACAAGCAGAAAAAAAAAAAAACCCATTAACTAATATGCAAATGAATATATATAATGATATATTTGGGATAACATAATTTAATTAAATTTCCTATAGTTTGTATATTTTAAACACACATTACATCTATCAGCAATAACAATAGATAGTCCACAGCCATAGATATTCAAAGAGAGACAAAAATGAATTCATGACAGATAAGGTAAAAAACAAAAAACAAAGAAAAAGCAGAATTTCAAATCTTATGAACGCCAAGGGCTTCTCCTCTATCAACAGAGAGGACAAAATGGTGAATAAGATATAAACTATTATACTGACATAAGGGTAAAGTAAAAGGATGACTTGGAGATGTTGTAAATATCAAATATAAAAGGAAACCAGGAACATTCACACCATTTTCTGTCAATTAAAACTGGAGTTCAAATTCTACTTGATCATTATTTTTCCCTTTTCCGAGCTTCAAGCGTTAACAATTGTATTTTTCAAAGACAACAAAACATTAAGACAACACCATGCTCAGGTATAATTTGAAAATTTGGATTTTTAGACACTTTTAAAACACTGCGACTTTAAAGATGGTATCAACACAATAGTAGCAAGACAATACTACCGGTGGTATACTTCAAGCAAACATTTCAACATTGTAAGACAAATTTTTTTTTCATCCGATTAAAAATGAGCTTTCTTAAACAAAAATTCTGATTTTCAGACAAAATTCAGTTTGATCCCTATATTAATCAAGCCAAGCATTTTTTTTTGTCTTTTGATTAAGCGCTTCTGAGCACCTTGGTGGAAAGGGGCGCTATAGAATTTACGCATTATTTATTTATTTATATATTTATCTATTTATTTCAGTCTCACAGAGCAACAAAACACGCTACACTGTTTTCAATTGTTCTTGCTAATAGCCGAAGAACGGTTTGAGCCTAGATGTATGTTATTACTTATTTCGAAGTTATTATTTCAATTCTTGGTCAAGAAAGTCTATGGTTTACCTTATTTAGATATGGAGAGTCGGAAAAGATTAGCATTGCAATAAAATCCAACAAGGGGAGAACATTAAGTAATGACAAGAATACATAGGATTAATATTGACTAGCATGCATACATTTTAGTGGCTGTTTATTACATTTATCATTACCTAAACATAGCACAGACAAAAACCTGCCCACGGTTTTTCTTCCACGTCAGTGATACCTCTGTAACACACACACACAATCGCCAGGAAAGCAATTTAAAAACAAATAAATGAAAGGAAAAAAAATAAAAATAAAAGGGAAAGAGATAACCTTTAACCTTAAAATTGTAAATATGGATGTCAATGTCAACAACTAAAATTGAAATGCTCTACTTATATGGTACTAAAAAGTTTTAAAGTAATTCTAATAAGTCTTGGAGTCTGTCTCTGTGTATTGACAGTGACAATATTGAAACCTCTGCCATGTGATGAATCATCTACAAATTTTACACACTTCCCAAATAATGATCTTACAAAGTAAAACTTTGAAAACAGCTCTAATTATTTCAATGCTATGAGGGTATAATCAAACAAACTTGTATAAAAATAACTGAATTTTTAAAATATTATATAAAAAAATAAAACTCTCAATAAAAGTAAATAAATAAAAAAATACGTTGAGTTTAAGAATATATTTTGGAAGTATTTTTTTTTGTCCAAAGAGCAATGTAAAAGAAAAAAGGTAAAAGCCAGCTAGGGGTTAAGACAAAAAAAAGGAGTAAGCCACTTTAGTCAAAAAAAAGAACATATCAATAAATACAATCTCTAAACAAATAAACGAGATTATAGTCTGGAAGAAGAAATGATAAAATTAAAAGCAAGTAAATTTTATCGGGGTTTTATCGATGTAGAGGTCTCTAACCTCGATGTCCATTTATTTGTCCAAGTGGGTTCAAATGTTTAAAAAAATGATGACAGCATTCTATTAATATTGAAATTTCAATCCATGAAGCAGCTTCCCGATTTTTATCAAAAACAAAACAAAACAAAAATTCACATTTTAAAAAATATCTTTCGACATCACTTGATTAAGGAACTTTTAGTATTTCTCGTCTTATTCTTTGAAAAACCCAACTGGTTCAGTATAACTGTCCATGTCCTCATCCAATATATATTTTTAAAAATTAAAAAATCATGATCCTTTCCCAAAAGTTTGTAGTGCATTTTAACGGTCATAATAATATAGCTCAGAAGCCTAACGTATTTGGTTTAAAATGAGTAAGGGTGACTGTAAACATTAGCTGGAGGAATAGTACAAATTTGACACTTTGAGATTGTCTATTTTGTATTTTACTTGACATCACTTCTGGTATTGATCTACTGGGATATCTAACAGCCCATGGCACAAGATTGTTATTTTAGCCCTAGCGTTTATTTCATAACGAGGGAACAAACCTGGGTTTTCATTAGTGCATTTATTTTACCAGTTTTGAATGAGCACAGTCTTTGATTACAATAAGTTTTTTTAAAATATTAATTTATCTTACCTCACTCCTAATAGCCTTCAGGATTGTGTAAGGGGCAAAGCCTACCACCCCTTTGTAGTTGCGCAGTTTCCACCAGTTCTTGGAGTTATCCAAAACCTGAAACGAGATAATAGCGCACATTACTCATTTTGTCTCTCTATTTAAGTCTATAGTTTTATCTGAATTTAATCTCAAAGTCGAGTATCGAATAAGAATCATCCCCCCCCCCCCCCCCCCCCCCCCCCCGCCCCAATGATTTAAAACAATTTCAAAACATTAAAATTCCATTTGATTATAATGTGTTCTTACAGGTATCCTGGTATCTTCCATTTTGTATCCATGTCTGTATCATGCCATTACCCATTTTGTATACATGTCTTACAGAGCTCTCTATCATGGTATTATCTATTTTGTATACATGTCTTACAGAGCTCTGTATCATGGTATTATCTATTTTGTATACATGCCTTAAAGAGCTCTGAATTATGGTATAACCCATTTTGTATACATGTCTGTATCATGGTATTACCTATTTTGTAGACAGGTCTTACAGAGCTCTGTATCATAGTGTCTTCCATTTCGTATACATGTCTTACAGAGCTCTATATTATGGTATAACCCATTTTGTATACATGTCTTTTACAAAGCTCTCTATCATGGTATCACCCATTTTGTATACAAGTCTTACAGAGCTCCGTATCATTGTATCACTCATTTTGTATACAAGTCTTACAGAGATCTGTATCATAGTATCACCCATTTTGTATACATGTCTTAAAGAGATCTGTATCACGGTATCACCCATTTTGTATACATGTCTTAGAGAGATCTGTATCACGGTATCACCCATTTTGTATACATGTCTTAGAGAGATCTGTATCACGGTATCACCCATTTTGTATACATATATCTTACAGACAAGTTTAATTCATTTGATTGAAGCTTAGGTCATCAGCCAATCGATCAGGCAAAGGTTGTGGATAGTTTCGTTTAAAAAAAATTAAGTGTACACAAACTTGGACAAAGTTCACTTTTGAAACGGTCTCATTTGCCCATGTTAGTTATTTTAAGGTAACAAACATCATTTGCTTGTTATGTTTGTTATGTTTATTCGTAAGCCCAGTAAGCTTTAATTTGCCCTTGGTTTATGTGTCCCCTATTTGTAGGTCTAAGAACCAAATGCCATTATGCATTTGTTTTAACAGTGTGATAAGGTTATTTGATTTGAGAGTATCTCCATTATAATTGAGATCACAATAAAATCACAAAGGATTTTCACACTTGTAAATAAATAGACATTGGCCATAGTGCTACAGGTAACTGAACGAGTGAAAAAAGAAAATTATCAGCGGTAAAAACTTACATGTAAAATATCTCCCTTTTGTACATCCAGTTCCTTGGAGTTCTTGCCAAGACGATCGTGTGCTGCCTCATAAACTCTGCAAGAAAAATGGAAAATAAATGGATACTACACTCAAATCTTGGTGACACAGCAATTTGTCAATACTTATATATACACACACACACACACACACACACACACACACACACACACACACATATATATATATATATATATATATATATCAACCCCCTGTTGACTCTGGAGTAAACCTCTTTGTTTTAAGTATCGTATGGGTTGTAAATAGGGTCAAGCTCATAGACTAGTCTAATGCCGCTATGTGGCCTTGTGGTATGACACTCGCCTTAGGACTGGAAGGTCCAGGGTTCGAGTCCTGCTCTGAGTGGATAATGGATGAGTTCTTGAAAAAAGGCTCTTTACTCACATTCTATCACCATGCTCAGATGTAAAATGGGTGCTTGGCTGTTAACAGCATTGTCCCTGCCAGAAACAAAATTTGCAATATCACCTAACAGGTGTCATGCCTCATCCAACATGTTACGTGTTGCTGTTGGTGTCAGGGACCCCTTGTAAAGTGCTTTGAGAAGGTTAAATGGATATTGATCTATATAAATGCAAAAGTTGTTGTTTTTTTCCTTTTCAGTTCATAGTTCGCATTTTCTTTCCTGTGTCTGTAACAAATATGCACACCCTTTTGACTCAATTTTGCAATTGAATAGGGACATTATGGTATAGATAGAATGTGCTTGGCCAAGGAGTTCACAACATTGCCATCCGGAAGTATAACGGACCAACACACAAACTCTGTGTAACCATGAACTTTTATAGTCTGGTTAATACACTTTAGTGAGAACAACTCACAAACGCGGATGGCAAAAACAATAACAAAGGCCTGAGTGACGTCATCTGCATACTATCTATAGGTACTTAGATGGTACCAATGACAGCTACTACAATAACAACTACAATGAAGACAATATTATCAACCAAGCCAATAAATCCAGTTCAAAAACAACACAAAAACAATATCATCATCATCAACATCGACAACAACAACATCAACAGCAATAACAACAACAACAACAATAACAACAACAACATATCATCATCATCATCATCACAACAACGTCAAAAACAACAACAACAAACAACATTAACAACACAAACTCACAGAGTATCATCCATCCTCATCAGATCCTCTAGGTACTGAGCATTCTCATCTTGACGAGTCATGAGGGGGAATTTGTTTGGTGGCCTGATTTAAACAATAAAAGAGGGTGGGTGTGGGGGGGGGGGGGGGGGGGGGGGGGGGGGGGCGGGGGTGGAATCATAAGCAAAGTGAATGCTAAGCTGTTAGAAGATGTGGACTGAAAAGTAAAAAACGTTTAGACATCACGATTCTGGATTTAGAGTGATGTATTATCAACGTTTTTATTGATTTTGTTAATGGCTGAAGAAAAGTTTTGAGCCCGAAACATTCCGTGTTTGGTAGTTTGTTCTTTCATGAAGCTGTCATTCTTCATTTTATGTACAATATTTTTTAAAATCATAAGCAAAGAAAAATATCTTTTCAAAAATGATAATGATGGTGGTGGTGGCATTGGTAGTGGTGGTGGTGGTGGTGGTAGTATTGGGAGTGGTGATACTTAATTTGTTGGAACTACACAAATGCATATCGATGGCCTGTTGATCTATCCTCTGAAGTATCCTATTGCAAAGACATGACTTCAGAGGTTAGATGAACGGGGCATCGATATATATATATATTTATTTATCATTGTGAAAACAAAATAACTGGTGGTTGTGATTTCATCATCATCATTACCATTATCATCATCATCATCATCATCATCATCATCATCATCATCACTATCATTATCATAATCATCAAAATGATGTAGATGTTGACAATGATATTTACAATGATCATGATGAGGATGATTACAATTTACAGGTTACATTATTTCATTTCTGAGCTGATAAAGTAAAAAGTGAAATTTAAGTCAATCAAAGAAAGAACCAATGTGTCAAAAGTGTCAAAAATAGAATTTTAAAAGAGAAAAGTTTTCATCACCTTTCCAGGTCTCCATTGTGGTGTGAGAAGTTGTTAGTGCTGGGGCCATTGTTGTAACCAATGTTGTTATTACTGAGGTGATTGCTGCTTAAACGGTCAAGGCCAGGGAGTTGGTGGGTCCTGAGGTCTTCATCGGGGAAAGGGGTAGGTCTGGCAGGTGGGCCGTGCTGGAATTGGGAGGAGGAGGAAATGAAGAGGTTAAAATGGCCTACAACAATACAACATGATTTTAAAAGATGAGAATTTTAAAAGATTGCGCATTGATTGCAATTCTTTCCAATTTAAGATATTCTTGGTGTGATAATACATCATATCACAAGGGGAAAAAAAAATCATGACCATTAAAAAAAAAGAAAATAAAGCAATTTATTATAGTACAAAAACCTTTACCATACAGCATTTGGTAATACTATAGATTGTACGATTCAAATTACATTCATATTAAAGTTATTCATTGACCATTTTATTTAAAATTACATACATACAGCTTATTGATATGAAATAAGAAAAAAAATACTTTTACAAAATATTAAAATGTAATAAAGTATTTTCATTTCTTTCTTTCTTCCTTTTTTTCCCATTGGTTCAGACAGCCTAGTAGTATTTACAAATGATATATCACATGATGTCCTGGATCTGTTAGATATCTGGCAAAAAGTACTTTGAAAAAGATTAGTATCCTAACCATTGCTACTGTCAGTTTAATGTTACAAATAAACTGTGGCGCTATAAGTATTTTTTTTTAAATTTTATTTTTATTTTTTTTTTAAGGACTGCTTATTATCATTACTGGTCCTTTTGCGTGGGCTCTACCAACCAAGCTGTTGCAACCCCCAGTTTTGCAAAGTTTTTCAAATTGGAAATTCAAAAAGCCATTTTCAATTACATATTGAACAGGATGGTCATTCATTGGAGGTGCTCTGATTGGTTCTGACATGGGCATCATATTGGGTCCTTGGTGCATAGATGCTGAGCGACTGGCCACCTCATCGATAACACTGCCTGCAGGCTGCCAGCCATCAAAGAACTGAGGTACATAAGGAGGAATGTGTCCTTGCCACTCAGACCTGGAAAAAGAGAAGAAGAAAAAAACCCATAAAGTTTTGACCGACCTTGTGAAATCGTTTTCAAACACAATATTGTGGGTGCAGTTATTTTTTACTGAAGCTATATATATATATATATATATATATTTTATATATATATATATATATATATATATATATATATATATATATATATATATATATATATATATATATGGTCATTGAAAGTCAATTAGAAGGTTGGGGAGGGAAGATTCATTACTGTCAACTGCCAGATGAGAGAAGGTATAAAATTGCTTGTCAAATATAGTGAGATGTTGGGGAGAGAAGGGGTGAGATTCAAACCTACTGGTTGTCCAGTGCAGCTATGTGGTCTTGTGGTATGACACTCGCTTTCAGATCGGAAGGTCCTGGCTTTGAGCCTTGCTCAGCGCATGGTTGAGTCCTTGGAAAAGTCTCTTTACTCACATTCTCTCACTGTACCCAGGTGTAAAATGAGTACCTGGCCGTTAACAGCGTTGTCTATGTTGGAAAAAAATTGTAATACAGCCTAACAAGCATCACGCCTCGTTCTACATGTTACGTGTTGCTGTTGGTCAGGGACCCCCTATAAAGTGCTTTGAGCACGTTTAGTGGCTTTATAAAAGCTCAAATTTTTTCCCAGAGCATGACACAACTCAAGTTCTTTAGAGGTCAGAGGGTTTTGTAAAAGCATCTTGGCCTCAGCTGTCAAACCAGGGGCCAGACTCAAAACCTCCAGATGAAAGAAGGTGTAAATTGCTTGCCAAATATAGTGAAATTTGGGGGGGGGGGGGGGCAGGATGCGATTCAAACCTGCTGGTTGTCCAGTGTTTTCCTAGAGCGTGCCACAATTCTAGTTCTTTCGAGGTCAGACAGTTTTGTAAAAGCATCTTGGCCTCAACTGTCAAGACAGGGGCCACAGCCTGGTCTCCCAAATTCTGATTCCCATGGTATGGATCACGACTGGCCTCATAGATCAGACTCAGGGGTGTGAAGAGGAAATGGACCAGCTCTGGGGCATTGGGATCGTGGATGTGTGCCTTTAATTTAGCCTGAAAGTAAGAGAGAAGGATATCAATAAAGTAGAAAACAAAATGTGGAATGAGTTTTGGTGATTCTCATATTAAAACTTATTTAAGTCAAAATGTAGTCGGAGGGCAATAATAGAATTGAATGAGCTTTAAAATGAAAGAATATCTCTTAGAATTATTCAAGGTTTGGATAATGAAAATATTTGTTTTAACTTTGAGAGAACCTGTCAGGGAACACCTATCAACAACAAAGTAAAGAGGAATACAAAGTGTAGAATTTCATAGCTTAGTATATGTTATATGTTTCAGTGACTGATGTCATGTAACTGTGAAGCACTTTGAGCTTAGATATTTGGTAAGGCATGGCTATGCGGTCTTATGGTATGACACCTGCTTTCAGATCGGAAGGTCCTGGGTTCGAGCATCGCTCAGCGATAGTTGAGTCCTTGGAAAAGACTCTTTATTCACATTCTCTCACTGTATTCAGATGTAAACTGAGAACCAGGTTTTTAACAGCGTTGTCTCTGTCAGGGAAAAATGGTAATATCGCCTAACAGGCGTGCGTCTCCTTCTACATGTTACGTGATGATGTTGGTCAGGACCCTTTGTAAAGTGTTTAGTGAATATTGCACTATATAAAAGTTCCAAGTTTGTTGGGTTTTTAAAAAATAGAAAATCTACATATTATTATTATTATTAATCAATTCAGACAGCACATCTCACCAATAGATTGAAAGAAAGTTTGAACTTCTGGAAAATGTCAACAAAGTCTCTGTCATTTGGGGGCCTGGCTCTGGCATTTAACATTCCATCTGTTGAGTACAGTATTTAATCATCGGTCAACTCATTATCAGATAATAAATCTACTATCGGGTAAGAGCGATAGATTTATACAAAAAATAATTTTTTTAAAATAATAAAATAAACTCAAAAGCAATGTGAAACTAATTGAACATGATGAATCTGTGGAAATAATCTATATAAATGGTCATATTCATTAATTCATTTACTGATTTATTCATTTTCTATATATTAATTAATTTATTTATTCCTTGATTTAATTGTTTGTTTATGTATTCATTTTATAAATTTTATATTATTTATTTAAATCTATTAATTCATTCAGTTTTTAATTTGAAAATGGAAATAAATAAATATATATATATATATATATATAGATCTGTATAGCACATTTCCATAGTTCAAAGTATACAATGCTCAGTTATCCACAAAGTTGGCCATGTGATAAAATGAATTTTCCCGGTGACCTGTTAGGATTCTTTTAAAAAATGCCTCATTTGTCTATTGGTTCCAACCAAAGTTGATTATCTTACTTATAAGCGATCTTAGTTTATGATTTGTGATAATAAAAATCATTTTTCAAATTGGCAAATGAACACACCTAAACACATGTGCCCTAACGCATACCCACAGTATCAACAATGTTGAGAACACACCTTAGACCATATCCTAATTATTTTATATATATTTTATTTATATTTCATTCTAAAGAGAGAGAGAGAGGGAGAGAGAGAGAGAGAGAGAGAGAGAGAGAGAGAGAGAGAGAGAGAGAGAGAGAGAGAGAGAGAGAGAGAGAGAGAGGAGAATGAGATGATTTTTAGAAGAAACGAATTTATTTTAAGCATACCCTCATGTTCCTATCACATAGTTAAATATACATAAACTATCGAATTTCTCAGAAAGAAAATATATATTTTAATTGTATTTTCTTGCTTTGATTTTTTTTACTTTTTCTGTCTTCTTATTTTTTATTTTTTTTTGTTTCGTCAATAAAGTATTCAACTCTAATCTTTGTTTTCTTAAAGTACTTTTTTTTTTTTTTTGGGAACATTATTAGGTTCTTCAAATTTATAATTAAACTATTTCAACTGTGCTTAACAAACAGCTAGAAACTGTCCTGCCGCTACAATCAATGGACAATACCAGTCGCTGGTTTTAGTTTTGGTAAGAGAGAGAGAGAGAGAGAGTTGTCAGATGTCTTCATATTTTTGGTTATATATCTGAAAGTAGGTAAGGTGCTATCATTCTAATCATTAATATAAATTTCATGGTTTTTATTAAGCAAATTGCTGCTCATATTTTGTCTTTTTTTAAAAATTGTTTTGTGTTAAAATGGAAAGAATAAAACCAAAAGTCCTGGCAAGTTTTATTATTGAGGTTACTTCCGACTGGCATCTTCCATAGTTTATATGACAATGATAAACATCTACATCATCCTAGCTAAATGGCCTCAAACAACAACAGACAACATTGGGAGGGGGAAATAGGAATTCTTTTACTACAACAAATTTTACTACAACACTAATGGTAACAAACTTGTTCACATATTAAAAGATAAAAAGCAGTCCAAAATTAAGTGGTGGGAAAAAAAAAAAAAGAAAGAAAAATATTTAAAACCCTAAGATATGAATACCATAAGCTATTCTTGATCTACAGAAGCATATAATATACTATCAATTAAAAGCAAAAATTTACAAGGCATTTATAAAAGAAAAAGAAAAAAAAAACTTCTAAGGAAAATTTAAATGAATTTGTTTCTTGGATTACAATACAAGTTATTCAGGTGCTAAGCTCTCTTTAAAAAATGTATAAAAATCGGTGAAGCATTTAAAAAAAATGAAAAATACACATGAGATAATTAGATAGTTCATCATCCTTTCGAAAAACAATTTAGACCAGAATATCAATCTCTGCTTTTGTTCCACAAATCTTAAAATTAATTAATAGGAATTCAAAATTAATCTTTAAAAATGGAAGAACAAAGGTAACTTTTGACATGATGAGGATAATTGTACAATAATATATTGAACCAAAAAGTCCTTCAATCCTAAAATCAGACATGGCTCCTTGTTCCCAAATTCTAAGAAATGCACAAATTGCATTCCTATCCATTCAATTATATTTTCATGCGATAAACGTGTTTAAAAATCTATCAAATATGTTAATAATAATGAATATGACAAATTTCAATAATTCCACATTATAATATTATAATAGTTCTGGTATCAAAAATGGGAACACTCATCACACACCAGATAGACAACTCAGAAGACCGTCAAATGGGGTAACTTTGTCAGTGTGACTTTGGGCCCATTAGTAGACTAGGTTTTAATTTGTGGCAGCTGTTTCCTTTGATGAGAAACCAAGTCTTTCAAAGAGCAAAACAAATATAAAGACTATAACAGCACACAAGAGAAATATATAATTTAAAGAAAAACAAATATATCCTCTAAACAAAAATTAAAAAAGAATTAAGTGATTCCTTCTGGACTCCGGATCTCAACAATGGCAGAATAAAGAAATAGAGCACCATGGAAGAGGAAAACAAGTCTAGGAGCATAGAAGCATGTGGCTTTTCCAGCGTGGTCTCTGATATGATTGAATACTTACAAAGGCCTGCTCAATCTCTATATTGTCGTTTGAATTCACAGCCAATAAAAAAATCAGTTACCAAGATTTTAAAAAAGAAAATAACTGCAACATCCACAATGTTGAGAATACTTCTAATCCTCCCAATCCACAGATCAATGTATCCCCTAGAGGAAAAGTTACCCCAGGTGACGGTCATGCCTCAAAAACCAGTGTAAAAAATAATTGTCTTAATTTTTTAAAATAATGACGGTTATTAATTTTTATTTGACCACAAAAAAAAACATTGGGGGAAAAAAAACATGCCTGTAAAAACACTGCATTATTTGCTCCTAAAATAATAATTATGAAAACACCAAAAATATGTGAACAGCCTTGTTTGGAAAGATTAATCAATTTTGACTTAACTCCCTTCTAAATTCACACCTGCCAAGTTGAAATTGACAAAAGCATTACAGATGACTGACAATAATCTAGCTGTTTTGTTTTTTTTAATCGAACTTCTTCCAATCTGAATCTCTTCTATACATAGTTAACACATTTGACTTTTCCTATATTTTTGACCATTCTAATGTGAATATTTGTCAAGACCAAAATCAATGTCACAAGACGTTTTTGTTCTTATTCATATAATATTAGGATCGAATTTGAACATTTCCATAAATATTAAAAGCCGCTATAAAACTTAAACTTGTGTATAATCATGACAATTAATTAATTAACAAATATGAAACGATGCAGGCCTATGTAGGAAAAAATACTTAATAAACCAATGAGTGGATGTCGTTGGCTCCCAAAAACTGAACCATTATGGTTGCCAGTAGGAATTTTTTTTTTTAAAAGAACAAAACTTCCAGAAAACAGGAAAAATGTGGAACATATTTCACGTAAAGAGTCTCTTTGGTCAGCAGACAGCTTAAAGTCAGCAAAAATATCAGAAAACAGTCTTTCACCTATGGTATGGAAGGGGGCATAACGTTTCTTGAGGCATTATGTGTCTCATGACAGGAATCACTATCAATATTCAAAAGATAAGGAGCCAGTTTAACTTTTAACAGATAAAAGAGCGAAAATTGAACAAGCCGAAATCCGCTAATTAGAAGACATCTGGCAGCTTTGACCACTAAATATGATCACGGGGATTAGATGTAAGGTTGTCCATTGAAACAAAAATGTCACCCTCGAGACTATATTTCAACCAGCAAGTTATAACATAATGAATAATTCAATCAATCAATAAAATAGTTTATAGATAAATAAATGACAAATCTAATTATCAATAAATCATTATAAAATGAAGCAAGTAGAAATGAAAGTAAATAAAAGTAAATCTTTAAAATTAAATATATATTTTAAAAATGGAATGAATGAAATAATTGACAGAAGCAAAAATTGAAGAAGAAAAAGTCCGCAATAAATCTGAGTGTAAAAACATAAAATGTTGTAAATTAAAAATAAATAATAAATTAACACGTTTTAAGTTATTTCAAAGATGGCCCCTTTATTTGGGCTCATTCATTTCAATATTTTTTTCTGGTTCTCTAGACTATAACGTGGTCAAAATGCATCTATAACTATAGTTGATATTCAAATTAGGATCAAATCCTCACAAAAAGTGATTCCAAGTGAAAATGATACGTCAGATATTACATTTCTACAACTGGATGTTACAAAAAAAATTAATCACTACTTACAACAAACAAAGTAACGGGAGAAAAGTGCAAAATGAAACTTGGAAAAAAAAAACACACACATAATTTAAAAGAAACATTAAAAACAAAACAAAATATGTAAAAATAAAAAACCAAGTCAAACAAAGTGCACATTGAATTACCTCCTGGATAACGTCGGCAAGGGTGAGAGGAAGAAAGAAAATAGAGGTAAAAGCAAAACAAAACATTACAAATAAAAAAAAGAAAAGAAAAGGAAACAACTTTTCAATGTGACGAATCTAGTATGGTGTAAATTGATTTCTATATATAGTGTAAAATAATAATAATAATAATAATAATAATAATAATAATAATAATAATAATAATAATAATAATAATAATAATAATAATAATAATAATAATAATAATAATAATAATAATAATAATAATAATAATAATAATAAATATAATAATAAAAGTTCAGATATTAAAAAAAAAGAAAGAAAGAAAAAATAGAAAAGAAAAATTTAAAGGAAATGATGAAAAGATTGGGACTGGGGGAAAAAATGAATCAATTTCACGATTTCGTGAACCATTTCATATGTGGAAGAAAATTACTTTTATACCATGGGTTGGCTTTTCTTTCCCTAATGGGATTTCTACAATTCAAGCCAATTGAAAATTGATTGAGTAATTTTCGATCTTGGCATAAAGAGAACTATTCTGAATAGATTAAGAGAAAATACAAAATCAAGTTAATGCTTATTTTATATACATGGTTTTAAAAAAACATATTTTTAAAAATTATCTTTTAGTTCTGTGAATTCTTTAAAAAGATTTTAATATTTACCTCCAGATTGGCGCTTCTTGTTTTTGGCTCCTCTTTCTCTTTTCCTTCTCTCCAATTCCTTGAAGGCCTCGGCAGCTTGCTGCAAACGGGCCACAAATTTCTCAATGTCGTCAAAGCAGTGATTCAACAGTTGCTGGAAATTGAAGAGGCAATAAACTTTTTTTTTAAACAAAAAAATAACAACAAAATCTCAAGGAATTACAAAACACCAAAAGTGTTCTAAATACAATGTTCTACCTTCACCAGCATGACATAATATGTACGAGTTAATAGTAAATAGTAGACACTGACCACATCCCTCTCCATAATCTCAGTGGTTCCTCCATCTATGTCCTCCTTTTCCCTAATGGCGCTAACACGAGCCAGCATAGAATTCTGTGGAACTCGCGACGAAGCTCCAAATTGAGTCTGTCCGTAATGATCTCTCTGGTTCTGGTTTTCTAAGGATGAGGGAAAGAAAGGGGGGAAAATGGGTAGGCATTACATTCAAAAATATGAACTGTAATAGATATTGAATGGGTATTTTGATCAATGGGGAAAATAAGTGAAAGGGATAGCTAATTCCTTGGTTGCAAGACAGGAGAGATAGATATATAACTATAAAAAAGTACGGTATAATTTTTTAATATTTATATTTCAAAAATATAAATTTGTACCTAAATGTATCTTATTTGTCAATTAAATTAGCACTCAGACATTAAATTATTTTATTGTATAAACATAGGTAGTGTCTGCGTGATCTTATGTGAGAGCATATAAACGGTGAGAGAGAGAGAGAGAGAGAGAGAGAGAGAGAGAGAGAGAGAGAGAGAGAGAGAGAGAGAAAGAAAGAATGGGAGAATCTAAGAAGAGAGGAGTCTATTATCTTACCTAAGTAGTCCCGCATGTTCTGGAAGTTGTATGCTCCATTAGGAGGTTCAGGGGCAGGGCCCACTGGAGGGGGTGGAATCTTAGACCTGAGGTGAGAAGAAAAAAGATTGCATAACACAAAGAAATGAGAGGGGAAAAAATGAAAAAGAGAAATAATAATAAGAATAATAATAATAATAATAATAATAATAATAATAATAATAATAATAATAATAATAATAATAATAATAATAATAATAATAATAATAATAATAATAATAATAATAATAAAAACTTGTGTTTTGTTTGGTTCTTGGTTTTTCTTTTCATTTTATTTCTTTCTATTATTTTTTATTGTTAATTTTGGTTGTCTTATTGGATTCTTTGTTGGGTTTTTTATTGTCTGTCTTGTTTTTGTTGTTATTTTTTTTCTCTCTTCTCTTTGTGAAAAAAAAATGTCATCATTCTTAAAGCCATCGTCTCACATTTTGAAAAGAAAAAGAAATACAAAATCATGCGATTCAAATCTCATTTTTGTGAAAAAAAATAGTAATTCATTTTTTTCTTCCTGTTACGTTTTGGTGGGGTCTCAAAACACAATTCAAATTATTTAAAGGGGCAGAACTATTTGTATGTCAGCTTTCAAAGACTATTCTAATTTAACTTGATAATATGATATCCCTTCAACTCAATGTTAACATAGTATTGACAACAGTCTGATGACCAAAAACAAATTGCAGATCTCTTTATGTGTGGCTATGTGGTCTTGTGGTATGACATTTGCCTTCGGATCAGAAAGTCCTGGGTTGGGTTCAAGCCTCGCTCGGTGCATAGTTGAGTCCTTGGAAAAGGCTCTTTCAACTCGCATTCTCGCACCATACTCAGGTGTAAAATTGAGTACCTGGCCATTAACAGCGTTGTCTCTGTCGGAAAAAAAAATTGTTATATCGCCTAACAGGCGTCATGTCTCGTTCTACATGTTACAAGTTGCTTTAGGTCAGAGACCCTTTGTGAAGCGCTTTGACCATGCTTGGTGGATATTGCGCTACACAAAAGCTCCAATTTTATTTTTATTTTTTTGTGGGGGGGGGGGGTGGTATTTTTTTTTTTTAATTTTGTTGTTATGGGAAATGGGTTGCCAACTTTTCATTTTTTTTTAAAACTGGGACCTTCATAAAGTTGGTAATATGCTCATATAAAACACCTACCCTTTTCGGCATCACTAAATGCAATCAAATCTTGCCCATGCATAGCCTACATGTTAAACCAAAATAATTTTTTAAAAATAAAAATAGTCTATTGTTTCAAAATACAGCAGGAAAAAAAGTCTACCAAAAGCTCTTTTGATCTCATCAGAGTGGCAATCAAACAATCTATCAAATATGTGATTAAAACTTTTTAAATTTAAAAATCACTCAAAATAACATCATGTTTTTCATTGAAGGCGAGCAGGCCATAAATCAGTTTATACATTGGATGGAATGTTTCGTTATATTAAGACATACGTTTTTGTATTGCATGGAAGTGAGTTTAGTCACTATCATTGCTAACTAATAAAATGCGCATTCATATCGAGCAATATTCAATAAAATTGCTCAAAACACATTACAGGGGGTCCCAAGCCAACAGCAAAAATTAACATGTAGGAGACATGACGCCTGTAAGGCGATAATACAATTTTTTTCTCTCGACAGAGACAAGGCTGTCAACAGCAAGGTACTCTTTGTACACCCGAGTGCGGTGAAACAATGTGAGCAAAGAGCCTTTTCTAAGGACTCAAAATTTTGGAGTTACCCAGAGCGGCCTCGAACCAAAAGAACAGACGTGACCAAAGGTCTTACACTAAAAACCCTTAAAGCTGCAAACCAACTGGTCAGATGATAAAAAGGAGGAACAAAATGAAGGAGTAAGGGTTATTGAGGTTAGCTAACTCGAGCAATCAAACTAATGAACCAAAAAAAAAAAAAAGAAAAAAAGAAAGAAAAAGGGCTAAATTGATAGATAAATTTTAATAATAAGAAGGATTTCTCCCAAATTTATGGATAAAAAAATGTGAAAATAAGATAAGGGCCAGTAATTGACATCCGTTTATAATAAACATAGAATGAATTTTGGCTCTAGCATTTAGTTGTTAGTGGGATAATAAAAGACAGAACGGAAAACAAAAACAAACAAAAATCAAAAGAGAAGAACAGTATGAACTCTTTTATCGTTTTCCCTATTCTAATCTCAATTGTATCTGAACAGCAATAGTGAAAACAATAAAAACAACTTCAATAACAACAATAAGACAGATCCAATAAATGAACAAACATCTCTATTAACAACAACACAGAAAAACAACTTCAATAACAACAACAACAACAACAACAAAAAGTTTCAATGACAGAGACAATTTCAATAACAACAACAGAAACGGCTTCAATAACAACAGAAACAGCTTCGATAAAAACAACAAATAGCTAAAACAAGACAACAACAAAAAAACAAAAAAATACTCCCCCCCCCCCCCCCCAAAAAAAAAATATCATTTCTGATTTTACCTATTAAAAAACAAACAAAAAAAGCATTAGCTTCAACAAAATATGGCAACGAAAAGAGAATTATGAAGTAGCAAAAAAAAAAAAAAAAAATTTTAATAAAAATGAATGGGAATGGAGCTAGGGATCTGTCCGCGAACGTCTCCCTTCTCCAAGCGAAATAAAAGGTAGGGGGGGGGGGGGGGGGTGGAGAAATTAAAACACATAACAACAAAATAAGCTGGTACAATTTACTGTCTCCACAAAATCAGACGTTCTACATTTTTTTAAAAGTCTATGGTAACTATTCAATAACGCATGACTGTATATTATGTACGGAATTAAAATCTTCGTAGTATTTTTAATTTATTTTACCCATTACCTTATTGTTACATATCAAAAGACAATCTGTAAATATTCCCACTCTTTTATTCACCATTAAAAAAAAAAAAAAGATAAAAAGGAAAGAAAAAATATAAGGAAAAATGAGGATTAAAATGAATGCGTGATCGCAAAAAAAAAACAAAAAAAACTCAAAAAAAAACCCCCAAAAAACAAACAAACAAACAAGAAAATAAACAAACGAAAAAGTGCTTGCAAACAAGGGGCAAACATACACATACACCACATATACGCGCAGGTGCACATCCATACACACACACAGAGATAGAGAGAGAGAGAGAGAGAAGAGAGAGAGAGAGAGAGAGCGAGAGAGAGAGAGAGCGAGAGAGAGAGAAAGAGAGAGAGAGAGAGAGAGAGAGCGAGAGAGAGAGAAAGAGAGAGAGAGAGAGAGAGAGAGAGAGAGAGAGAGAGAGAGAGAGAGAGAGAGAGAGAGAGAGAGAGATAGAACAAGGGGCAAACATACACATACACCACATATACGCGCAGGTGCACATCCATACAGAGAGAGAGAGAGAGAGAGAGAGAGAGAGAGAGAGAGAGAGAGAGAGAGAGAGAGAGAGAGAGATTGGGGGTGTACGGTGGGCAAAGCAATAATATTACCACGAAGAAAAGTTTCCAGCCAGCTACTAACTACTACTATGTTTGATTTGAGGACTGAATGAATTCGATCCCAGACTGAATCTGACGAGCCATGCAGGAATGAAGGAGGCGAACTCCAATACTATAACGCTGTCGCTCATGCTTATTATCACGTCTTATTTACAAAAGGGGGGTGGGGGGGGGGGGGGAGAGGGAGGGAGAGAGAGAGAGAGAGAGGGGGGGGGGGGTCCTGATAGCTTAGTTGGTAGAGCACTCGCTTCACACGTAAAGGGACTGAGATCGATCCGGGTTATGTCGAGATTTTTGCTCTGACCCCTCTGCCCACCCAGCAGTAAATCGGTAGCTGGGTCTGTTAGATCTGGCAGAAAGTAATTTGCGATGACAAGCGTCCATTCCAAAGGATAGCAAGTAATTGCTTATGTCCATTTCAGGGTATAGAAACCGGGATAAACTCCTGTCCCATGTGTCAAATGGCTCTGAAGGACTTATTTACAGTATAAATATCAAAAATTATTTTCGCCGCCCCCCCCCCCCACCACCACCATCCCTACCCCCTGCTTCCATTTCATCGCCATCAACCGAATCTAAAGAACATACCACGGATAACCGGGTTTTTTTCTTCTTTCAATCCGTTCCATAAAAAAAAAAAAAGAAAAACAGGAAGCAGATAGGAATGTGTATTGAATAAAGTATGCATACCATAGTGTAATTCTTATTATATACAAAGTTCAGTCTACGGGCCGATATTGGCGTGCACATAATATTTGCAGGTCTGATCAAAACGGGCACAATAGGCTTCAACAGTCACTCCCCTCGTAATGACTTAGTAACTGGTTCTAAACTATCGGAACAATGGCGTACGCACTTATGAAATACTTATCCGACGAACATAAAAGTGTATCCAAAGGAGAAAAACATTGTAAATCTGATCATGTTTGGATTTTTATACATTCTGATCACATGACATGTGAAAAAGTTCTAGCCAGCATGAAGAACATTGTTCGGACGTGACATCAGACTATATTGAATCCCATTATGGGTTTGATTTAACACTGCGGTGTTGGTTTGAGAATATTTGCATTACAACAATAAGCCTATTACAATTTGGGCAATCAGACCTGCAAACAAATCAAAATCGGTCAATATTAAAACACTCCTCCACTCTTGGTCTTAGTAAATAAACCAGTCAAAAATAATACATAATATTAGCCGCAAAACATCACCGACCTGAACTTGTATTGAGTTGGCTCACCATAATTTGTTACGTCACTTAGAAAATAAAAACAAAGGTGACTCCTACGATGATTTTATAAGAAAGTGTACAACGGGGGTGTCATAAAACAGTTTTTGACCAATAATATTGAATATTTCTCTCCCAGGGAAGATCGGGCTCATCCTCTGTCAGGAAATCCAATAAAAGATCAAAAACTATATAGTATCATAATGAGAGATTAGAAAACTTTACTCCCGTATTTCTTCCGTAAAAAGCCATGTTTTTCGGGCTTGGCATAACATCATCTTCTCTAAGACATCAATTACTTTTTTTTTTAATTCATTCACGTTGCTCACCAAATGAGGACCTGAGAGCGAGAGCTGAAGTGGAATCTCTGGAGAGTCTCATTAAAAGGAGAAGATGGCAATGGTTGGGGCATGTCTGTCGCAGACCTGATGAAACGCTGATAAGAAAGGCTCTGCGATGGACACCCCAAGGAAAGAGGAAGCGAGGCCGCCAAAGGAGACTTGGAGATGTACCCGTAGAGAGGGACCTAAAACAGAGAGGTCTGTCCCTCGAGATGGCCCTAAGAATAGCTGCTGACAGGACCAGGTGGAGATCCCTTGCATCACTTCAAGTGCCAGCAGTCCCGGAGAGGATTGAGTGAGTGAGTGACGTTGCTCACCAGATTCACTCCCTTAAAAACTCTCTCCGTGTGGCTCTGTGGCTCAGCGTTACGCACGGTGTCTGGTCTTGTCACAAAAGTCGAGCAATGTTAAGCGTGATCAGTGGTTTGATGGGTTATTGTGATCGTGGAAAATCCTGCTCCTGACGTTGTGTCCTTAGGTTTGCACACATTACCCCAGTCAACTCAGGTATGAATAATTACCTGGATACGAGCAACGGCGGGCTGATGGGGAATAAATGGTGCACTGTGAAGCGCATTAATCATGTTTAATCCGTGGAAATGCCCAATACTCTTTCAAATTTATATCTATTTCACGGCCAAAATTGTTTTCTTTACAAATTTCTCTCAAAAATAGTGATCAGGATGTGGACTTTTCACCAAAGAAAAAAAAATGGGATTAAACCGATAGGAGTCAGATATCATAGACGTTACAACTTCCTCGATGAAAACTGTACGACATGATGTCAAAGTAGAGCTAATCACGGCATCGGCGTGTTGGATGATATGTGTATTACATCGCAGCCATCGTTAACATATAGCCTGACACTAGAACCCTCAAGGACTGGCAGTTTGACGTCATTTTTAAGGTTTGTGTAGCGTCTAGTGAGTTGTCGTTAGTAGAGCTCAAGCAAACGAGTTATTTCATTGGTTGAACTATTGAATACAACTCGCGATTTGTTTTCTTTTGTGACAAAAGACTGGAATTTTGACGTCATTTTTGGTAAGTGTCAGGCGATAACTTCACGATAGCTACGATTACATACAGGTTACTTG
>NC_088367.1:26409897-26418269 GCF_034508935.2 Berghia stephanieae
TAAGTACAATTGTTATCATCAAAAAAACACATATTTTGCGACCGTGGGTTTTCCACAATCTCTACTGATAGCAACAGTACTGATTACTGTATCAGTTTTTGTCAAATCTCTTTCTAAGTACTGAAATCATCAATATTATCTGCGAACATGGGAGGCATGTTATATTATTGATACGGGGGATTGGAAATGACTTTTTTTTTTTTAATGATTACATGAAGAAGACAAATTCCATCATCAATATACATTGTAAATACTAACATACACAGCCATACACACATACGCGCGCGCGCACACACACTTGTCACACATTAACTGTACGTGTGCGTCTGTATGAATATGACCTCAAAATGGGGGGGGGGGGGGATCCCTTGTTGCCCTCTATCAAGCATCTGGCCGAGCAAAAGAAACGAGTTTCAACAGTATTTTTCTTTGTTTTATTGTTTATTTGTATTTCTAGGGGGGGGGGGGCGAAGTATTTATCGATTTGTTTTTACTCCCGACCCCCAATTAATTCTGTGAGAAGACAGTAGGTGCCGTGACAATCTGTAAAGACTCCTTTGATTTAGAAAATAAATTTTTATGCATGTTAGTGTACACTAGCAACACGACGTTTATTGAAATCTATCATCTCAAATAGCATTATGTCGCGGTCAGCCAAGTGCTAAATAAAATAAAAAGAAAGAAAATATTTTAAAGTTAAAATGACCTGGAAAAAGAGATATTTGGTTCTTCTTTCTTTTAGAAAAGAAAAATATTATATTCATTCTCTTCAAAGTGAAAAAGTTGGTACACAAACCTTCCATTCTTAATATCATAGATAGTATACGCATGGCTAAGAAGCTCACAACATTGCCATCCGGAAGTATAACGGACAAAAACACAAACTATGTGTCACCTTGAACGTTTATAGTCTGGTTAAAACAGATTAGTGAGAATTATCATAAACGCGGATGGCAAAAAACAATACCAAAGACAAGAGTGACGTCAACTTCATACCATCTATAGATAGTATGCGCTTGGCTAAGAAGCTCATAATATTGCCATCCGGAAGTATAACGGACCAACACACAAAACTGTGTTTATCAATGAACGTTTACAGTCGGGTAAATACAGTTCAGTGAGCATTACTCATAAACGTGGATGGCAAAGAACAATAACAAAGACCTGAGTGACGCCATCTTCGAACTATCTATAGCCTGACACTGACAAAAAAAATGATGTTAAAAGACAGGTCATTGGTCGCAAAATAAAACAAATCGTGAGTTGTATTCAATAGGGCAACCAATCGGATCATTTGTTTCCTTGAGCTTTACTAACGACAACTCACAGGACGCTGCAAAACCTAAAAAAATGATGTCAAACTGTAAGTCCGAGAGGGTTCAAGTGTCACGTCAGGCTATATGTTCACGAACCCTACTCAATTTTCTGTATCATCCCATCCACAGTGATTAGGTCGTCAGAGCCCGTAAGATCTGGCGGTGAGTATAGCAAACCTCCTTACTACTTTTACGAAGAAAAAAATTGTAAAATTACGAAATGTTGACTCCAATTACAGAACTTCGTGAACATCTCTTAGAAATGAAAGTCGATGCCATAAATTGTGGTTTTAAGAATTTTGAAGTCTCCTTGTGAGGGAAAAATTGTTGATTTTTAAAGTCCACTATAACGACTACAATTTTTAACTTCCAAATATTTAGGAATTTTTAGATTATCAAGTGGGCAGGTCTGAGTATTGTCATCAATAGTTCCTGTCCGTTTGACGCTCCAGAGACAGGTTTAAACTTTGGTTCCATGTGGGATTTATAGCTCTAAACGAGTACACTTTGTTATGATGCTGAAGAGGGTTTTACAGCGGAAACAGCGGAAACGCGTACCTACCCTTGTGAAGAAAGCATTGAATTGTCCAAACTACTGGGTAGCCTCTGTCACCATCATAATATCGTTTCCCACCAATCAGTGCTGGATCCATTTCATAGCCTCTGTGCTGAGGGTTCCCAAGTCAGTGTCAGTGCACGTCCGTTCATCGAAGTTATATTCCAAGAGAATATTATGTTCCATAGTCTGCATTGGGTGTCCTACGTTCACTGGCTGCCCGTGGAAAACATGTTCTGCCCGGTCTTCTCCCACTTTAGATTTTGCCCGGTTGGGTCGTAGCCATCGTTAATGTATAGCCTGACACTAGAACCCTATAGGACGTATAGTTTGACGTCATTTTTTTCGTTTCGTGCAGCGTCTAGTGAGTTGTTGTTAGTAGAGCTCAAGGAAACGAGTGATTCCATTGATTGAAATATTGAATACAAATCTCGAATTGTTTTCTTTAGCGGCCAAAGACTTGTCTTTTGATGTCATTTTTGGTCAGTGTCAGGCTATAAGTTAACGATGGCTACGGTTGAGTAGCCTCTGTGGTGTAATGGCAATACAGGGTAATAAGGAGGTTTGATGTTCAATCACTAGTCGAGACAGGTTAATTTTTTAATGATTGTTTGTTTGTTTTTTAAATCTTCTAAACTTCATTCTGCTTTGTCTTGCTTGCACTGTTCCATGCACACCTTTTTATATTTCTATCATGCACCACCAGTACATGCTCCTTAATTTGTCACTTTTACACTTTGACACAATACAAGTTTGAGGAAATGGGTCGCACATGCCCACTGGTCCTTGTTATTCGAATGCTGGACGTTGTTGTTGATGTTGTTGAGTTGTTGTTGTTGTTGATGTTGTTGAGTTGTTGTTGTTGCTGTTGTTGTTGTCGTTGTTGTTACTGTTGTTGTCGTTGTTGTTGTCGTTGTTGTTATTGTTGTTGTTGTTGTCGTTGTTGTTATTGTCGTTGTTGTTATTGTTGTTGTTGTTGTCGTTGTTGTTACTTGTTTGAATAATCACGGGCTAGTCATGTGATCTTTTATTTCGTCCCACTGCAGCATAGAACGATATGGCGGGTTAAGCATCATTGAAACCCGCCGGTAATAAAATATGTATGTATTTTTAGCACTAGCAGACGTCGCTGAGAGTTGTGTGTGTGTGTGTAGAGAGAGACAGAGACACAGAGAGAGAGAGAGAGAGACAGAGAGAGACAGAGACACAGAGAGAGAGAGAAAGAGAGAGAGAGAGAGAGAGAGAGAGAGAGAGAGAGAGAGAGAGAGAGATAGAGAGAGATATTTCCTTTAATAGCTGAGCCTCAAGAAGTCAACTCAGATAATTACGCATGTTATGAGTTTAAGACAAATACTCACCGGTTCTCCCAGCCGGATAAATCGCGCTAAAACAGAAAACTATGTGTAACCTCAAAATGTTTGTAGTCTGAACGAGAGAATCTAATAACTAATCGCCCAACTGTTGTTCAAAAAATAATGACAAAGTACAGTGTGTTATCAATTCCATTCAGTCTTATGTTAATAAACAACCAGGTATGTTTCTCCGGGAGGATCTGTGGGCGTGTCAGGAATGCAGTGTTTTGATTGGTCAAAAATCTACTGGTTAAGAATAATATCTGCCCCAATACATTAAATTAAATGTCGATCCATATTGTTGTGTTAGCTAAAACCATTAGAACCATACGCATACGATCGATAGGGGGGACCCTGACAACTCAGTTGGTAGAGCACTGGCACTCGAGACTTTTTCTTTCTGAGCCGCCCATGTCCACCCAGCTGGGTCTTCTCTCTCTCTCTCTCTCTCTCTCTCTCTCTCTCTCTCTCTCTCTCTCTCTCTCTCTCTCTCTCTCTCTGTGTGTGTGTGTGTGTGTGTGTGTGTGTGTGTGTCGGAAAGCAATTTGCGATAGACAAACGTCCTATCTAAAGGGTAGCAAGTCCGTTAGAAACCGTGATAGAAACCGGGATAAACCCCGGCTCCGTGGGCCCAATGGCTCTGAAGGACTATATAATAGTTGTGTTAGCCAGAACACAGCCGAATAATTTTGAATTATACCATACGCATACTATTGATAACATCTATATCATTATCATAACAGACACAACATTGTCTAATTCTTTTTCTGAACTTGAATACACACAAGAATTAATAAACTGAAGAACGGTAATTATAGTGCGCACACAATGAATATATTATGTCTATGCCAATAAATTATATAATGAAGCTATCAAAAATTATTCATATTTTCCTTAGTTACGTTTGTTATTGTGAAGATTCAATTCAATTCAATTCAAATATTTATTTATTGTCGGCATTTTAAAAATGTTTCATAGATAATGTAGTCAGGCTAATAGAAGCCTTTGACCGACATAGGTTATAACACATAGTACATAAAAATACATAGTAATACATTTTCCTTTAAAACATTCCCTCATCAAGATTCCAATCATGACACACAAAGAAAAGTAACATATTATTATATTATATTATATTATATATATATATATATATATATATATATATATAATATATATATATATATATATATATATATATATATATATATATATATATATATATATATATATATATATATATATATATGTACGGTTAGATTAATTACAAATATTACATTTGCATGGCTTGCCATTCCATGAGAGGATATGGTTTTTGAAAACATTAAAATTTGAAATTTTCCTGATGTGCTCGGGAAGTTCATTCCAAAGCACAGCAGCAGAATATCTGAAAGATCTTTTGCCATAAGACGTTGTTCTGACCCTTGGAATATCAAGGAGGTTTGAATATCTAAAATTGTATCTGTTATTTTTCAAAATGACCATATCAGATAGACAAGGAGGAGAAATTTTGTATAAAATTTTAAACGTTTCCAAAGCAATTGTTCTCATTCGTCTTATTTGTAGGGAGGGGACTTTGACCTTTGAAAGTAATTGGTCGTAGGATATTTTGTCATCTTCATAAATAAAACGCAGTGCTCTTTCTTGTATCTTTTCAAGTTTATCACAATTTGTTTTAGAACAGAAATGCCAAGCTAGTGGACAGAAATTGAAATTTGACAATACAAAAGAGTGAAATATTGTTAACTTGGTCAATTTTGAAAGGTATTTTCCAAGCCTTTTTAAGACATTTAATTGCTGAGAAGCTTTACGGCAGATAGTTTTAATGTGTATATCAAATTTTAGTTGGTAGTCTATGTCGATCCCTAGTAATTTTACAACTTCTTCACATGTAGTACTTGCAGTTCCAATATGGAACGTGGGTTTCTTTGTGTGTGTTTTTGTACCTACTGCAATTGCCTGGAATTTGTCCGGGTTTGCTTGCATGCAATTTATTTCGAACCACTTGATAAGAATTTCGCTTTCATTTTCAATAGTTTTTAAAAGCATATCGAAATTTGAATGAGAATATGACAGAGTATTATCGTCAGCATAATTATATAATTTTCCCTCTCTGATAAAGTAAAATATATCATTTATAAAAATGTTAAAAAGTAATGGTCCAAGAATTGATCCTTGTGGAACGCCTTTTTTAATGCCTGCCCACTCGCTCACAGCATCCTCTAATTTTATTTGTTGTTTTCTTCCGCTCAAGTAATTTTCAATTAAATAAAGAGCTTTTTGTTCTAGCCCATAGGCAGCTAGTTTAGCAATAAGAATGTTGTGAGGCAAGCAGTCAAAAGCCTTCGAAAGGTCCATGAGGATTGCAGCGACATATTTGTTATTGTCTAATGCCTCTTTCCAATCTTCAATTAAACGCAAAAGTGTTGTTTGGCAACCATGGCATTTACGAAAAGCACACAAGTAGTCATTAAAAATATATAGATAATTGTTGAAATATAATTTTTTCAAATACTTTGGAAACAACAGGTAGAATGCTAACAGGACGATAGTCTTTCACATTTAGAGGATCTTGTTTTTTATATAAAGGCGTGACTTGTGCTAATTTCAATTGATCAGGAAACACACCAAAAGAAATTGATTTGTTAATTAGATTCGTTATTGGTTCAGCCAGCACGGGGGAGCCAGCTTTAAGAAGTCTGGCCGGAAAATTGTCAAAACCAGTTGCTTTCTTAATATTGATATTGTTGATAACTTTCTGGACAGTGTGTAAATCAGTTTCTTTGAATTCAAATTTAGGAAGGTCAGGTAAGTTTTCTTTGATGGATTTGATGCTTGGGTGAGTTTCTTGATCAAAAACAACGTCTTTACCAATGTCATTTGCAACATGTACAAAGAAAGAGTTAAAATTGTTACAGATATCATCAACATTATTCAATATCTTATCACCATCTTGAAGTACAATCTTTTGTTGATCTTGGTTGTGCTTCTTCGATAAGAAAGGTTTGACCGTTGGCCAGAAATCTTTTGACTTCTGTCCTCCGGTGCACCTTTCTAAGAAGTAACGTTTAATTGAACTTCTTTTTAATTTTACTACATAATTTCGTTGTTCTTTATAACTTTCCCATGATATTTTTGTTTTTTCTTTCAAGTATTTGTTATGAAGCATTCTTTTTCTATATATAGCTTTTCTTAATTCACTGTTCATGTATGGTACTGGCTTCCTTAGTGGTATCTTGTTTGAAAGGAGCATGTTTATTTGAGATTAAAATTACTTTATCGATAAATTCTCCATATTCAGTATTTACGTCGTTTTCTGAATTACTGGTTTTGGTAAGAACAGAATGCAAATCTTCCTGATAACTTTTCTCGCAAAAGGTCCTAAAGCTTCTATAACATATTTTGTTTTTCTTAATTTGTGGAATATTATGTTTAATATAAGTTGAAATCATATTGTGACAGTCACTGACACCTGTTGAAAAATTTAGAGGTTTAGAAAATAAATCGGGTTTGTTGGTGAGCATAACATCAATTAAAGACGGTTTGCAGTTCTTTTTAAAACATGTTGGTTTACATATAATATTTACTAAGTTAAAAACGTCACATATAAGATAAGAAGATATTCGACTCGGTAACTCACAGAAATTTTGTATTTATAAATTTTCATGTTCATTATTATTATTATCATTATTATTATTTTTTTATTTTTGTTGTTGTTGTTGTTGTTGTTGTTGTTGTTGTTGTTGTTGTTGTTGTTGTTGTTATGGATGTCTCAACGCTTGGGTACCGAGCAGTTTACACTGTCATGAAGTGTTCTCTTTATGATCTGGTTAGATTTTTCTTTTTACGTTGTAGATATATTTTTAAAAAATTAGGAAAGCATATTTTCTGTCTTTCATTGCTAAAGTCGTTGTCAAAGAAAATTTAATAAAATATAACATTACGACCCTGTTGTGCTGAGCTTAAGAGAGAACGGCAATATTTCTGCACAAAATTGGAAGAAAAAAAACGAACAACTTTTAAACGATTCTATCTTAGTATTCTTATAAATAAATAAATCTCAATATCGATATCTATATAGCGCATGTCGGAATGTAGTCAATGAATCAAACTGAATTGAAAATTAAAATGAACAGAATGAGAGAATGTCGAATGCCAAGTTTTTATGAGCTGAAGGAACAACACTCAATGGCCTCAAGGAGGGCATTTGCTTCAACACAAATTCGATAGATAGTATAAAGCTGACGTCACTCAGGTGTTTGTTATTGCTTTTTGCCATCCACGTTTATAAGTAATTCTCACTAAACTATATCATCCAGACTATAAACGTTCAAGATTACACATAGTTTTGTGTGTTGGTCCGTCATACTTCCGGATGGCAAATGTTATGAGCTTCTTAGCAAATCGCATACTATCTATATGTAAAGCTTAAAGTTCAATTTTAAGCATCAGGCTCATCCCGGCAAATATATAGCGTCTAGGGATAATTGATATAACATGTAGCGGCGATTTAAACGTTCTCACTTACCCTGCAGCACCTCCAAGCCTTGGCTGACCGGCCTTGGAAGCTAGAATCTCATCAACAATCACTTGAGGCTGCAGAAGAGACATGAATGGAATAAAATTCCAGTTGGAATGAACGCATCAACTTAATGACGGAACATGAAAAACAAAACAAAACAAAAATAATAACAAAACAAAAAAACTAACCAAAAAAAAACAAGATGACGTACCGGATTTCCTCCACATGTCTGGAAAATGTGCATATCAGCCTGGGTGATTTTTTTCTTGGGATCATCCACAATGGTGAACAAGATGAGGCTGTTGTAGTGTTCACGGTGGTCGTTCTTGAAGATGGCGGTGGGGTCTGTTACATTCTGGATGGGGAAGCGTTCCAGCTCCTCCTGAAAGAGAAGAATTCATACGTCACATATAAAATTAGATGGAATAGTCGATGGTTGAATGAA
The DNA here is from genome assembly GCF_034508935.2 of Berghia stephanieae. Classification (NCBI taxonomy): domain Eukaryota; kingdom Metazoa; phylum Mollusca; class Gastropoda; order Nudibranchia; family Aeolidiidae; genus Berghia; species Berghia stephanieae. Next base: position 26,418,089 of record NC_088367.1, read on the forward strand.
GGAATAGATGGACGAATTGGTGAAGGGATAGATGGATGGATGCGTGAGGGGATAGATGAAGGGATGGGTGAGGGGATAGATGAATGTCAACACGTTATTACCATTAATATAACCACACACATACTGGGAGCATGAGACATTGTGTGAGAGAGAGAGAAAGAGAGGGGGGGAGAGAGGGGGG
>NC_088367.1:26418369-26438369 GCF_034508935.2 Berghia stephanieae
AAAAATTTTTGAGGTTTAAAAAAATTAAATCGGGTTTGTTGGTAAAAGGGGCATAAACACCCAATTTTAAAAGGGAGGGTTTTTTTCCCCGTTTTTTTTTTTAAAACATTTTGGGTTTTTAAATATAAAATTTTACAAAATTTAAAAAAAAACCGTCACATATAAGATAAGAAGTTATTCGACTGGGGGAAAAATTTTTTAAAAACAAAAAATTTTTTTTGTTTTTTAAAATTTTCATTTTTTCTTTTATTTTTTTATTATCATTATTATTATTTTTTTTTTTTTTTTTGTTGTTGTTGTTTTTTGGGTTGTTGTTGTTTTTTAAAATGGATGCCCTCCCCCTTGGGGGGTCCCCATTTAGTTTTACACGTCATAAAGTTTTTTCTTTTTTTATGATCGGTTAGTTTTTTTTCCTTTTTAGTTGTAGATATTTTTTAAAAAAAAATTAGGGAAAAGCTATTTTCTGTCTTTCATTGCAAAATTTTTCGTTTTTTTCAAAAAAAAATTTAATAAAATATAACATTACGACCCTGTTGTGCTGAGCTTAAGAGAGAACGGCAATATTTCTGCACAAAATTGGAAGAAAAAAAAACGAACAACTTTTAAACGATTCTATCTTAGTATTTCTTATAAATAAATAAATCTCAATATCGATATCTATATAGCGCATGTCGGAAGTAGTCAATGAATCAAACTGAATTGAAAATTAAAATGAACAGAATGAGAGAATGCCGAATGCCAAGTTTTTATGAGCTGAAGGAACAACACTCAATGGCCTCAAGGAGGGCATTTGCTTCAACACAAATTCGATAGATAGTATAAAGCTGACGTCACTCAGGTGTTTGTTATTGCTTTTTGCCATCCACGTTTATAAGTAATTCTCACTAAACTATATCATCCAGACTATAAACGTTCAAGATTACACATAGTTTTGTGTGTTGGTCCGTCATACTTCCGGATGGCAAATGTTATGAGCTTCTTAGCAAATCGCATACTATCTATATGTAAAGCTTAAAGTTCAATTTTAAGCATCAGGCTCATCCCGGCAAATATATAGCGTCTAGGGATAATTGATATAACATGTAGCGGCGATTTAAACGTTCTCACTTACCCTGCAGCACCTCCAAGCCTTGGCTGACCGGCCTTGGAAGCTAGAATCTCATCAACAATCACTTGAGGCTGCAGAAGAGACATGAAATGGAATAAAATTCCAGTTGGAATGAACGCATCAACTAATGACGGAACATGAAAAACAAAACAAAACAAAAAAAATAACAAAACAAAAAAACTAACCAAAAAAAAAAACAAATGACGTACCGGATTTCCTCCACATGTCTGGAAAATGTGCATATCAGCCTGGGTGATTTTTTTCTTGGGATCATCCACAATGGTGAACAAGATGAGCTGTTGTAGTGTTCACGGTGGTCGTTCTTGAAGATGGCGGTGGGGTCTGTTACATTCTGGATGGGGAAGCGTTCCAGCTCCTCCTGAAAGAGAAGAATTCATACGTCACATATAAAATTAGATGGAATAGTCGATGGTTGAATGAAGGAATAGATGGACGAATTGGTGAAGGGATAGATGGATGGATGCGTGAGGGGATAGATGAAGGATGGGTGAGGGGATAGATGAATGTCAACACGTTTATTACCATTAATATAACCACACACATACTGGGAGCATGAGACATTGTGTGAGAGAGAGAGAAAGAGAGGGGGGGAGAGAGGGGGGGAGAGAGAGGGAGAGAGAGGGAGAGAGAGAGAGAGAGAGAGAGAGAGAGAGAGAGAGAGAGAGAGAGAGAGAGAGAGAGAGAGAGAGAGAGAGAGAGAGAGAGAGACTTCAAAACAGATATTGCCGTGTCGGATGACTGAAAAGAGAAATTACGAGACTATTTATTTAATACCTCGTGACGTCATTCTGGAGCGCCCCCCCCCCCCCCCCCCCCCCCCCCCCACCTTCAATCCCCATCCCTCAGAATTACCAATTTTGTAGCATGCAGCATCTGTAAAAAAAAATCAATTTCTTCTACGAATATGCGTCATTTCCAGTGACATCGAAAGAGGTCATTTCTCATTTCAACATAAAATAATACATCCATCATTGCCATCTCCAGCGATCTGTGCAAAACGTATGCAAAGGAAGACAGGGGACTGACTGTATGTTATTATTAAGACATGGCTGAATGATTCCTCCACTTGTCTCCGACATCTCTATTTTATGACTATTATTATGATTACAATAACATTACGACCATCAGAGATCTTCATTTTTGGATGTTACACACACCCTGCGGCCTCGGTGACTAATTATGGCTTTAAGCAACGAGTAAGTAAGCCTGTGTGCGTGCGGCGTAACCAGACGTGTGTGTGTGTTTGTGTGTGTGTGTGTGTGTGTGTGTGTGTGTTAACATTTTATCTTTCCATCTTCCGGCCTGGATCTTCCACTTCATCTCCTATAACTACTATTTTCTTAACTATTCTCGAGTATACCATGTTTTTTAGCTCTCTGTAACATCTTGTCCATCCTTATAGGCCTAAACTCTCTGTATCCGTTGTGGCTGCCAGTCGGCATGGTGGGCAACAATGAAGGACAACCATCTTAAATGAGGATGATCTATATTACCTTTCTATGTGCTCGGGGTCATTGGCCACATTGCAAAATGTGCTCAAAGTGACCCACATAGTGAAAAGTGTTCACAGTTTTCGACCTATCCAATATCACAATTGGTGATTTTGTTCAGCTTGACACATGTGTATGTTTACAGCTTTCATAAACAAAGCAGTGTGTCTACATTTAATAAGAAATGCCCAATCCTTAGACAGCAACATATCATGTGATCGATGACTCGGTTGAACGAAATCCTGAATCTTGATCGCTCCCAATGAGTTTAGTTAAACTCAATTGGCTTCAACAGTCATGACGTAACTTCCCTCGTAATGACGCATAGTAACTTAGTAACTGGCTCTAAACTATCGGAACAATGGCGGACGCCCTTCTGAAATATTTCTCCGACGAGTATAAAAGTGTGTCTAGAGGAGAAAAACATTATACGCAAGATGTTTTGACTTATATACATTCTGATCACATGACATATGAAAAGTTTTAGCCGGCATGAAGAATAAAAAGTACCAATGTTCTTTGTTTAGAACCACGCTGCTCGCCGTTTCTGCGCGATGTGACATCAGACTATTGAATCCAATTCTTCCACATTTATCTCTACTGTTTCTTCCACGTTTATCTATACTGTTCGCTTCTATGTCATAATTTTTTTTTTTCGTTCTGGGATCGATTACAGTTCAGCTCCTATCTCCTGCCTTATGATATTATATACCCTATCCAATCTATATTGTCTCAACTCTTATGATTAATTTTCCATTCGGTAAGCGACTTGAAAGAATATTAATTATTGTTGATCATCGAATAGCTAGTATCCCAGGTCATCCAGTGTGGAATGCAGCAGCAGAGAGAGAGAGATAGGGGGGGGGGGGGGGGGGGAAGGGAGAGGGGGGGGAGGGGGGGGGGGGGGGGAGGGGGGAGGGAGGGGGGGGGGGGGGGGGAGGGGGAGGGGAGAGAGAGGAGAGAGAGGGGGGGGGAGAAGATGAGGAGATGGGAGAGGAGGAGAGAGAGAGAGAGAGGAGAGATGAGAGAGGAGAGAGAGAGAGAGAGAGAGAGAGAGAGAGAGAGAGAGAGAGAGAGAACTTACCCCATTGCCATTATCAACAATGACCAGGAAGCCCCTTTCCACGACCAGCTGACAGCGCATGGTCCATATTCCTGTTGTGTTCTCCATCTGGCGCAGTTTTCGCAAGCCATCCTCGGCGTGCAAGGGACCGTTCCGTGTGCCTGCAGCGAATGTAGCTAAATGGTCCAGTAGAAATGTAGGCTCGCCACCACCTGCGTTCACCATCCCGCCTCTATCTCTGTCAGCTGTGAAAGAATAAATACATTTATTAATTATTTATATATTTATATTATGTGTAAAATATCAAGTTTACAATAATTATTTGCGACGTCAGATTATCACGCCTTAAATTTCACAAAATTAGATTTTTTTTAAAAGAAAAGAAGTTACAGTTAAGAAATTTTGAAAATGTCTATATCTAAATCAAAGATAAAGAAATCCGAATCGATGGAGAGGTATAATAAAATATATTATACACTATAGCATTTTCGAATTCGAACTTTGTTCCCGACGCAAACTCGCAAGTTCGTGCAGCGATTAGGAACACGCCCGGAAAAGTAAGAGCGTAAGAATTTATTTCCACTCCTACTTTTGGAAAACCCTATTATTTCTTAGAAAAACGTGATCGTTGAATAATCTTTTAAAGCCTTTGAATAAAAGTATTATTCGACGATTACAGAATATGAATAAGAGTATGGGAAACTGTGTGAAACGTTTCTCAGAATCTATTCAATGAAATTGTCTGAAACTTTCCACACTTATCACAGAGATAATGTATAATGTCACCATGAGAGATTTTTTTAATATAAGATATGTGAATTTTAAATTATAATCCTAATTCTGAATTTTTAACATCAATTTTGTCATAACATTTTGATTCTCAACTTTGTAATGTTCTTATAAAAATTCCACAAGCTAAAGCCGTCAAATCTCTCTATGGTGACACACTATGGTACAATGTTGACAAGAGGGAAGAATATGGAGGTCATTCCTTCATTAGTTTTTGTGGAACATTTGCCACAAGATTGTTATATTTTTTTTTATGTCAGACCCCCAAATTAGGTCGCAAAATGAGTATCAACACAGATAATTAAAATTTTTCACCATAGATGTCGTTTTTTAACCTATATTGACGATACAGAATGATTAAAACCGCCCAATATAGGTAATTATTTTTTTTTTTTTAGAGAGGACCCAAACCACCCCTTAAATAGAAGTTAAAATGACTGCTCATTGGCCATCTGAAATAATCGAATGAATATAAATCCAACGTGTTTTTTGGGTTGTTTTTTTTTTCTTTAGTTGTCAAATTGTCATATTTGGAGAGCAGTCGAAGATAGAAAAACCATTATTCATTTGGCAATAAACCGTACTGAATTATCTTACACCCACACACACACTCACACACACAGAGAGAGAGAGAGAGAGAGAGAGAGAGAGAAGAGAGAGAAGAGAGAAGAAGAGAGAAGAGAGAGAGGAGAGAGAGAGAGAGAGAGAGAGAGAGAGAGAGAGAGAGAGAGAGAGAGAGAGAAAATAAAACGGTTATTTAATTTAAAAAAACATGAAAAAAAAAACATTTTGACTAGTATCAACTTGATTTGGGTAAACATAACTTCTATTCTATGTACACGTTTTTTTAAACCCTTACTGTGCGGCTATGTGATCTTGTGGTATGGTACTCGTATTCGGATCGGAGGTCCTGGGGTTCGACCCTCGCTCGACGCATAGTTGAGTCCTTGGAATAGGCTCTTTACTTACATTCTCTCAACTCAAGTGTAAAATAGTCGTTGACAGCGTTGTCCCTGTCGGAAAAAAACATTTGTAATTTCGCCTAACAGGCGTCATGTCTCGTTCTACATGTTACGTGTTGCTGTTGGTCCACGGGCCCTTTGTAAAGCGCTTCGTTTAGTGGATATAGCTCTATAGATAGTATGCGCTTGGCTTAGAAGCTCACAACATTGCCATCCGAACTGTAACGGACCAACACACAAAACTATGTGTAACCACGAACTTTTGATAATACAGTTAAGTGAGAATTACTCATAAACATGGATGCCAAAAAACTATAACAAAGACCCGAGTGAGTGACGTAAACTTCATTTTATCTATAGATAGTTCGAAGATGACGTCACTCATGTCTTTGTTATTGTTTTTTGCCATCCGCGTTTATTAGTACTTCTCACTAAACTGTATTAACCAGACTATAAACCTCCAAGGCTACACACAGTTTTGTGTATTGGCCAGTTTTACTTCCGGATGGCAATGTTGTGAACTTCTTAGCCAAGTGCATACTATCTATATAAAAAGCTCAAGTTACCGAATGCCTCAGTGACAACCACACAATCTCACTCTATCATAACTTCCTCACATTTACAACGAATGTTTCAAGGCTCATAAGCTAATAACTGTACCTTTAAATTTATCATGATATTCACCGGTACTCCACAATTCCGATAACAGGCTAAATATCAATATTAAAAGAAAAAACAATTGGGTAAGGATGGGCGATAATCGATATCACTACTCAGTGCTTACGTAGACTCAAGTTCTATATAATTTAGACGCCTAGTCGGTATTTGTCGATATTGAGAAAAGTGTGGATAAAAGTGTACTTTTTGTCTCTTTATTATCATCATCATCATCATCACCATCATCATCATCATCATCATCATCATCATCATCGTCACAATTATTATTATATTTATTATTACGATTACTATTATTATCATTATAATTATTTTAAACTGGCCTCTTGCGCGCATCTACATACTCTTTTACTGAACGATTTTGATTGCCTATGGCTCAAAAGACTCGGTATTAATTTCTTCGATAGAATAATACTTTAAATAAATCAGTGCCTGTGCGTAGTACACCTTTATTTTTTTCCACTAGTAGTCTTAACCCTCTCCTTACCAACCATAGGAAAATCGTCACATTCGTTACGATACAACCAGCACTTTTATCGTTCTGATTTACTTTGTATATCACACAATTCAAAGAAAAATGTTTTATTTTATCTAGCTGTAAAAACGTGACACTGTGTTTTAGAGTTCATTTTGCTGATCGATATTATGCATAGAATGTATCTATTTTTGTTGCTTTTCGAGTAAGAAAATTTTATTTTTGTGTTGCGTAGGTGTGACATTTTTGGGGAAATTCTGAAAATGGCTGGTAAGGAAAGGGTTAACTCATTCAATCCTAGAGATTTTTGCTACTTTTCAAAATTTCAATAATATGAAAAAGGAGCATGTACATAGACAGTTTTATTCAACTTTCATTAAGATGCAAAAATAGCTTTTATATTACGCTTATAATTTGTCTCAGAAAAATGTAATAAATAGGCATGGGGCAAAAGTAATCCGGGTAAACTACGGATATGGTCGGTGTTAGGGTTAAGTGAGTTAAACAGTGGATTCCACGGAGGTCGTGTAGCTTTACTTGATAGCCACCTAAGCTAACCAAACATGGCGGCTCCATACCGAAGCCGCAGCAGCATCTCCGCACAAGGAAACGTTTTGTTTTGTTTTTGTCTTGTGACTGACATTGACTGGTTTGTTATCCGCGGCGTTGGACAGCAGAGCAGACCTAAAGGATAATGATAGGAGTTAGCTGCCGTAACTTACATGTTCTGCTCATTTTACTATTCCCCCCCCCCCCCCTCTCTCTCTCTCTCTCTCTCTCTCTCTCTCTCTCTCTCTCTCTCTCTCTCTCTCTCTCTCTCTCTCTCTCTATCTATCTATCTATCTATCTATCCATCTATCTATCTTCTCTACCAACTGAGCTATCTTGACCCCCATCACATAACTCAACCTCGGGATTAAGAAAAACAAAAAAAGCAAAAACAAATACTCCCCCCCCCCCCCCCCCCCCAAAAAAAAATACAAAAACAAATCAAAAACAACAACGACAAAAAAAGCAAAATGGCTGGATAAGAATCCCATTTTTTTTTTTAAAAATTTTAATTAAGTTTGTATTTTTTAAAGTTATTTTTTTTTTTTATTTTATTTTATTTTTTTTTTTTGGGGGGGGGGGGGGGGGTTAAATCAAAGAATTCCAAGAATCCTGCCCAAACCAGTGACCTCATGAGGTCAGTGACGACCATGCCTGCCCTGTCGCTCGCCAAGACCGACTCGCTCGCCCGCCCACAGTAGGACAACTAACCTCCCCACTCCCCACACCCACCTTCTCCTTTAACTGGTAACCCCGCAGTTATTCAGTCTACATACCAGGTTCCTTTGCCTTTTTAGTTTGAGTTGGAATGCAACCAAATTGGTTACATGGTAAAAAGACGATCTGCGATAGGATTTTTTTTTTTGGGTACTTCATGCATAGGGGGATAAAGCCATTAAAATCCAGTAGCGTAAGAAAATGTGTCCTTGCCCCCACCTGAATTGAGCACAGAACTCCGGATCTGCAGGCGAGTAACTCACCCATAACACCAATGGTTTGCCTACCAGCGTCAGCCACAAAGCATCGACACAAAGTGCGCAATACGAGAGGTTTAATACGTAAGGAAAAAAACAAAAACAAAAAGAAAACAAAAAAAAAACAAAAAAAAAACAAAAAAAAAACGAGATAACGAATGAAAGATCGAACCCGTGTACTTCAAATGATTATGTCGTAATAAATGCTTTATCCACTCGTCAATCTCAGTTGCAGGCCGTGAAGTATTCGAAGACTTTACCCCCACTTATCATTTAATTTTACCTTTCCTTGACAGATTTTATCTCGGGACGTTTCAAGTGTATCTCAATTGCGTTTTTTTAATGACGTGAATATTAGCGATGGGAAAGTAAGTTAGCATACGCCTGAACTTTGTGTCATAAATTAAAGTTTGTAAAGGTTTTTTCTTTGAGGCGAGAGTAATGTCCAATGAATGGAGGTGAATGAAGGGAGCATGGAGTGAGGAGAGTACAAGAGCTAACAACTTGATTGACTTGATGGGGTCACTATTCACTTAATAATGTTGACACAATACAAACAGTAGGCGCTTACATAATTTTCTCTACATACGCTTAAGGTTAAGATTAGATATAGCTTTATGTTATTTTAACATTAGACCCAAATTAAAACGCATGATTCCCCCCCCCCCCCCCCCTCCCCTCAGAAATGTTAATAGGCAATACTGATAGTGTCATAGGAGGAGGGAAAAGGAGGTAGAAGAGGAGAATATGAATAAGAGATGCTTAAAGTGATGAATCCTATATCTTCCAAATATTTTAACCCTCTCCTTACCAACCATAGGAAAATCGTTACATTCGTTACGATCAAGCCAGCACGTTTATCATTCAGATTTCTTTTGTAAATCACACAATTTAAAGAAAAATGTTATAAAAACGTGTCACTGTGTTGTTGAGTTAATTTTGTTGATCAATATTATGCATAAAATGTATTTGTTGCTTTTCTGTTTGAGTAAAAAAAAATTATTTTTGTGTTGGGTGGGTGTGAAATTTTGGGGGAAATTCTGAAAATGGCTGGTAAGGAAAGGGTTAAATTGAAATGCTTAACTCAAAGGTTCAGACGGAAATGAGATTGATTTGTTGTCAGCGAATCGGTCACTGACCACATTCGTGGTTGCTGGACTGTCATCAGTAACCGCTTGACCATCAATCCTCGTATCGGCATAGATTTGAAGACGTTAACGAGGACAAGTCGCGTCAAATGAGTTATCTTTCAAATTATTGTATGAAACAACAAAAAATTTGCTTTTTTATAGCGAAATATCCACTAAACGCGATATAAGCGCTTTACAAAGGGTGCCTGACCAACAGCTAATACGTAACATGTAGAACGAGACATGACCATTGAAAGGCGATATTACATTTATTTTCTCCAACAAAGACAACGCTGTTAATGGCCAGGTACTCATTAGACACCTGACAACGGTGAGAGAATGTGACTAAAGAGCCTTTTTCAAGGACTCAACTATGCGCGAGCGAGGCTCGAACCCAGGACCTTCCGATCCGAAAGCGAGTACTATACCATAATACTACATACGTAGCCGCTCAAACAAACTACGAATGGTAATGACACTAATCCTTGACACATTAATGTGTGGAATTTCACTGTCACATTGTACAACGCAATAAATAATTATTCTCCTTGGTCAAAAATTATGATCAATATCATTTAGGAAAAGATGTCGGATTATTTCAGCTGACAGCTGCTGCATATCTACCGATGAAAGCTATGGTACACATATTACGTCAAATTTACATTGTTAACTGAGAGGAGAAAATATAGTACAGTGCCAGCTAAATATATGTGGTAAAACTTCACTCACTCCCCGTTATTTCCCCAACATTGTTTGTCATTAACGTAATGAGAAGGATGGACTGTCTAAAACCCAAGAAATGTCTATTCGTTACACTGTCGTCTCATTACATTAGCAGCTCCGGAATGTTTTATTGTACTTAGACGGAATCAGAACAGAACAAACATAATTTGATGTATGTGATTTTGACAATATCATTAATCTTTAACCACAAAAGTTAACTTTCAACTTTCAAAGGAAACTCACCAAATTTGAACAAATAGTTGTTTTGAAAAAAAAAAATACGATTTTCGACAAATGAAACTCAAAACTAATGACAACATTCAAACAATTTCTGACTGAAGAATCTCAACTAAAATTCGTTGACAATATAAATAGTAATATAAATCAAACAATGGAAAGTCATTCTGAATGACAATCGTGTTGACGAAGGGTAAATACTAAACCACTATTTCACTACTTTAGAAACAAAAAATAGGTCATCCGCACAATTCCGTGACAACGATTGGCGGATCCATCTGACTTCATTTGGGGTCAAATAGCAAAGGAAATCACACACAACCACGACATCCTACCTAACCAAATGATGGTTGCCTTTCTAGCGACCTATCAAACTCGTGTATGCAGGGAGGTAAAATGAAACCCGATTTAGTGCTATTTGTCTAAACTTTGGAGGAGTTTAACGACTTTCGACAAATGTCTCAATGTTTGTTTTATTCAAACGTCCTTTCGTCTTTGGCGCCTTGTGTCTACAAATCGACGAATCACATATTTTGTAATAATACGCTAACTCCATTTGGCAAGATTAGATTGAAAAAGATCACTCATTACCTACTCTGTGTGTGCGCTGTGTGTGTGCGCGCGTATATATATGAAGAGTTTGTTTCCAAAGTGAGACATAAGTCAAATTCCTGTTTTGAGATATTTGACATTTAAATTTTTGACCAGTAGACAACGCAGATTACATAATTTGATTAATTGAAACAGTTATCCTCTTGCTCAACATCAGAACATAATTTTTTTTTTAAATCTATCTTTTTTTAAAATGTACTTTGTTATGATTTATAATTTCACTTTTTCTCCAAAATGAGACATATCCACCCAACAGATTTGTGCCAAAGTGAGACATATCCAATTTTGATCAAAATGGATGTAGTCACTCTCAAGATGTTGGTGTAAGTAAGACAGAAATACAGATTTACACCCAAGCAAAGTATGTGCTATAAGCCTACACACTAATGGCAACTCTCAGTATTCTTGATGCCTTGGGGCAGACACAGAAGTTTCTTCTCTAACCAAAGAATGCAAGCTAAGCTATTTGATCATTAGATGAAATCTACTCTCATGACAGTGGTAAAGCAGCCATAGGAAATATGGGGCAACAAAAAATTGCTTATTGGCAAAAGATAGCGACAAAATATAAATTACTTGTCAGGGCTAAATTGGTCATCCTGGTTTGACACAGCATAGCATAGGTTTTTTTTTCTGGACCCTTGTCAGTCTGGAGTCAGCAAATGGTTAGATGGATCTAATCCAGCAATTTGTACTCTACCATAGACTAGAGTCCTGGCTAAATGATAGCAAGCAATTTATGCTGTTAAGTTCCCTCTACAAGAAGAGGGAGGAAATTGTTTTTGTTTTGGAATGTTTAACAGCGCTTGCAACACTCTTAAGTCCTATAAGCGCCAGGGCTTTGTAATATTCAACAAAAGTCCTATCAAGAGCCAAGAAATGCCACAAAATCGTCTGATATAGCACAGAACAGCAAGATGGTAGTGATAGATCAGGGAGAAAAGGAGGGCCTACCAGTAGCACCCAACCAACTCCCGCAGACTAGTTTCGATAACCAGTTTAAGTACAGTCACTGGATGAAAATTAGCCCAAGACCAATCATAAACATACGTATTGTAGTTAATTGTTCCATATTGCTCTAGGAAATTTAACCCACAAACTGTGAACTGTGAGGGCCAATTTCAAGTCGACCTAACGTACGACTGTTGTCAGGATATGACTGTCGGTTCCATCAAGAAATCAGTAACTGCGATGCGACTTGAGTTTCTGGAGAAGCTCAAGTCGCATCGCAGTCACTCTCACAGAAAGCGATGGAAACAGCAGTCATATCCTAACAGTTGCAATGCTTCCTACCCCTTCAGTCATAAGCACCAGGGTACTTGTTAGGTTATGAATGTTTAATGGGTACTGGCTCTTTAGGTCATAAGCGCCAGGGGAAAAAGTAGGTGAATAGTAACACAATTTACTAGAAATAGAAAGACGAAACCTGTGCAAGGCCTCACAAAAGCCCAGACTCCTGGTTATAACTCTGTTGGGAGTCTACCAAAGTAATATAGCCAGCAGTCAATTAAATGCAAAGGAAGTTGATTAAGCTGAAAATACAACATACACTAACAGTAAATCCACTTACACTCCTCTTAATATTAAGATACAGAAGGGTATAAATGAGAACACCAATGGAAGTTTCCTCTTCAGCATAAGCATTCTCTATTGCATAATGCAGTCACAAGACAATGTGCATGAAAAGAAAACAAAAATAACTCAAAAATATATTTTATAAATTTAATGACATCAAAACATTTGAAACAGATAAAAAACATGTCAAAGTCCACATCAACTACATGATGGGGAAAATCAAACCAAAGTAAAAAAAATAATCCTACTGAAAATTAAAAATGATACAATATCAAACGTGTGGTACTTGCAAAAAATACGGGACTTCTCAAACAAAACCCCTGAACATCCCCCCCCCCCCCCCCACCCATAAAAAAAAAATGTTAAGCAGAAAACATGACTACACATCCAAACCACTTTTTAAAATAGAAAAGAGCCAAAAAATCCCTGCCTTCATGCAAATAAGGAGAAAAGCAGTTCCATTGCCAGTAAGCTGAATTAAAACTGGGGTGTATCAAAAGCTCAGCTTAAAGTTAAATAAGCAACAAAAAAATGTATGAATTCTAAGTCCAACAGTAAATAGACAATTTATGAAAGATGCGAAACTTTAGGGAATAAAAACTGATTGAAAAAAAAATACTATGCTAAATACCCCCCCCCCCCCAAAAAAAAAAAAAAAAAAAACTCTAGAAAACAAAACTGATGGATTAATTAAATTTAAAAGAATAGCCTGGTGTCAACAGCAATTAAAAAAAGGGAACGTAATTCAAAACCCAAAATTTTCGTGCTGATAAATTCACGTGTTGTTGAGGATAGCTAACTCTCAACATGCGCATGTGAGACTTTGGGTGTCGAATAACCTGGTGAAAAGATACACCTGAGTTTCGGGTGTCGAATAGCAATCCATTAAAAAAAAAGACCTTCTGTCAATCCACAGAGAGGGACATAATCACAAGATTTAAGTATGTAGTCAGACAGGTAGGCATTAAATGTATGAAATATGACAAAAATACCCAAAGGAAAACTTAAGCCAACCAAAACTGATTGAATAATTAAATGGTCTGGTGTAAACAGCCATTAAAAAAAACACCATACAGGACACAAAGCATAAGACTCATAAAAACAATGGATATGGAAAAGGGAATAAAAAATTATATAAACACAGTAAATCTAATCTTCATCAGATTCTGGATCCTCTGTAACAGAAGTTGATAGGAGCCAACTATCATACTGTGCCCTGACATCATTACTGACACCAAGACTGTCCAATAAATTGCAAACGTCCGTCTTCTTTTCTTCTTTCACACAAGAAATATCTCCAATCACCTCAGGGACAAAGTCAACCCAACGCTTCCCCTTCTTCAGAATCGAATGTTCACAAAATGGTCCCTCATACACTGACTTAAAGCCAACTTTATCATTGTTAAATTGTAACACCCTGGCATCACTCACTCTGAAGCCCTTTTGAGTCTTTAAAAACGACGCCACTTCTTTTTATAGTCCTTCACAAACCAATCCTTTCCATACTGAAAAACAGTGCCATGTCTTTTTAAGATGTCAATGTATTCGGATGGCAGCAAAATAAGAGCTTTTTTCCTGATGTCCTGCTCAATACGTCCGAATACCCTGTCAGCTGGCAGATAACTGTGGCCACGAATTGGAAAAAAATATTGAATAGAACTATTTGGAATATGTCGTTTCCTGAATGAGTGCAGCATCGACACCATACTGAAATTTTTGTTTTGTCCAAAACACGAGTCAGAAAATAATCTGACTTTCCTGCCCTGAAAGCTTTCACCGAAACCAGTTAAAGCATGCTCAACTGCGGATGCAATGACATTTGAGTCTTTTTTATTCTGTGTCTCCATCCACGTATAAAGGAAAACATTCCTTAATGGAACAGACTGTCCTCGTCCTTCATGACGCACGACAGCAAAAACATACATATATAGCTGACGTGAATAATACGCCTGTCCAATCGAAGTTTTAGGGAGAACAAGGTTCTCCATTACATCAAAACATAGTGTTAATGAATCGTCAACGTTGTCCATTAAGTCATAAAATTTCCTGGCACGTCGCCTATGAAGCAAAAAAGCGACTGCCTTTGCTCGCTTTTGTGCTTCAGGTAAATCTTGGCGCAACTGAATCCGGAATCGCAGACAATCACTGCATATATCCTTGGCCGGGTGCCCAAAAGCCAGATTGAATCGATGCAAAAATATTGAATAATATAAGGCATAGGAAGCCTGTCGATGATTCTGCTCATTAAAGAGTTGGCGCATCTTGGCAACATTCATGTCACTGGGTAGATACTTCCGTCCAGGAGCTCCACGACGTGCATAATGGCTGGCTCTGCACGTGAATGTTTCAATATGAGAAACGATTGACTCTTTAAACTCAACCATCTCTGGGGTTTGTCTGCTGCCACCGCGACGCTCTTTTCTCGGTGCGCCTTCCTTAAGGAAATTATTTGCAAGACGACTGAGACGATCCTTCTTGACATCTGTAAGGATATAAAAAATAGAGGAAAGATGTTACATTGAGATAAAGGGGTATATGAAGAAAGTATCAAGCAAGAGAAATTATAATGTTATAGATGCCTACACACACAAGCTTCAATCCCCCACAACTTTTCCTTAGACACGAATAATAAATCAAAATTCAAAACAGAAAAAGCATTTTAAAAATCTAGCTTGTGAGAACAAAAAAAAGTAAACAATAAAAAAAAAGACAATAACAAACGACTAAAACCACAGATAGGTAGTAAACCAATGAACTATGAGATGATGGATTGCGCCACGGGGCTGCAGAAACTTAAGTGAAAATTAAATTAGGTACTCATTTACTGTAAAGACACCCTCCCCCCCCCCCCCCCCAAGCAGCCTCCTTAAGCTGTATGCCAATTGTGAAGGGAATTTTAATTAAGTTAAGGATAAGCTATTGTGTCCCCTCAAATCTTCATGCAATATGGCACACATGCTACCTTCCTTAAATGTGTGTCTATCTTTATACTTTATTATGAAAAAAAATGGCGACTTTTAGAAAAATAAACAATTTTTGACTTCACAATGACCTCTCAAAAGCTTTTTTAATAGCTTTGTCAATGCTCTTTAATCATAGAGCTGTGAGCGCTTATTTCATTCTGACTACAATCTCAACGTTAGTCACAATACGACTGTAGTTTCCATCGCTTTCTGCATAGTGTTGCGGTCTCTGATCGTCGCTCCACGATTTTATTTCTGGTTGTCTCTCCTCGACATCATTTCTTTAATTTATTAGCAAAACGTGCTGTTTAATTTTTGTCCGCAATTTGTAACAAATTTTTAACAAGTAATCCTAAATTTGTTACCAGTTATTACCTTGAAAACTGTAGCATCATGAAAACATTAAGACTATTACTATTAGCACTTCATTTTTGTTAACAAAATCTTTATCTACTACTATTACTATTATGAACATGATTCTTCTTCATATCAGTGGTCCAAACTACACAAGGTGAGATATAAAAATAAATATTCATTCATGCCACGTGGTGTGAATGTCCACTCACAACAGCAATAAAAAAGTATACCCCCCCCCCCCCCCCCCCCCCCCCCATACCATGAAATGATTTTTATGGTATTTTATAGATAGAATGCGCTTGGCCAAGGAGTTCACAACATTGCCATCCGGGAAGTATAACGGACCAACACACAAACTCTGTGTAACCATGAACTTTTATAGTCTGGTTAATACAGTTTAGTGAGAACAACTCACAAACGCGGATGGCAAAAACAATAACAAAGGCCCGAGTGACGTCATCTGCATACTATCTATAAACAATGCACTCATCTCGATGGCAGGACTTAGTACTCACCTTCCTACATTACATGGCTTTACTCTATGTTCATTATAAATAATGAAGACGTTACCATGTCCTAAGCTCTATTTAATTTTCTTTCTACTTTCACTTTAACTTAGACTAAGTCTAAGTGATCAATACGAAAATAACGTAATCATTATCATAACATAAATAGTGATGCACTAGGCAATAAATCAGCAAAAAGAATAATTAAAACAGTGGAACAGAAGAAAGAGTGGGCACTAGATCCAAGTTGAGTGAGAACAAAGAAAAATAGGTTAGAGTTGAGTTAGAGTGTTTGATGTTGGATACGGATCAAAGTCAAAGTAAGATAACTGAATGAGAGAGCCTTTGCAATTCGATAATATTATAATAAAAAAGGAAATGACAACTTACTGAGGATGGACATGAAGGATGCTTTGCATACAGGCAATCTCCCGCTTGTTGAGGTGACCACATTGTATTTGATGGTAACATCACGGCCTCTTTTCCTCTCTGTTTCATCGATCCTGGCCCTTGAAGGAGCTGACACGTCCATCAAGGATATCAACATGCTGTTTTGGTCAGCATGGCTGCTCTGGGAGCAAAATGTCTCGAACATTTGGACGAGTGACTCTGGCTTCAGCTGATCTGCACAACACAAAGGAGTTGAAACGTGGTTGCAAGAAACAGTCGGAATGTAGCCTCCATTGGCCCGTCTCATCTTGCCTACTGTCTTGTATGCCCTAGCTGTTTCTTTCCTTTTCCTCCCTCGGTCTGTCCGCTGTGCAGTTTCATTTATGTTATCAAAAACTTCCATTGTCTCTCAAAATTGAATAGTCGAAGTTAGGAGCGGTTAAAAATGTATGTTAATGGTGTTAGCGGTACGAAGTTGAACGAGTGAATGGTTAGGCTATCTCAGGGTTGCCAGATTATTTTTCAACAAAATGCCAGGAGAAGACTCAAAAAATGCCAAAACACTCAAAAAAATGCCAAAGTCTGTTGACTCCCACCCCCTCTAAGAAAACTACTCACTTTTGATAGACAATTTACTATCATATCCTGGTGGCTTGCGTGTTTTCTTTTCTTTTTTTTCTTTTTTTTTTTTTAATTATACTAAATTTCCCGTTGGGGTAATTTTTTACCTACTGACTACTAAGTGGAGTGCTAAACCACTACACCACGGTCGAGAAAAGGTGTCATTTGAAGTATAATATACAAGAAAAGAAAATGCCAAATGAAAATGCCAAATGCCAAATGATTTTTCTAATGCCAAACGGTTTTCAAAAATGCCAGATTTTTGGAATCTGGCATTTAAAATGCCAAACTGGCAACCCTGGGCTATCTACGGTCTACGCCAATGGGCGCATCCATGATACCAGTTCCGAGCCAAAAACATAACGAATTACGACTGGTCAATATTAACACCATTCACGGTCTTTGATTGGCTCTGGTTATGTCTCATTTTGGAATAAAACATTGCAGTCCTATATCTCGTTTTGGAAAAAAAGTAGAATTAAATACACGTTTAATTAAAGTTATGTCGCGATTTGGACGGAAATATTTTTGAAAGGGCAAAGCTTTATCACCCATGAAGTGAATCTGAGCCGCTTCTCTCAATCCCTGAAAATGGCGTATGTCGCATTTTGGAAAAAAACTCTTCATATATATATATATATATATATATATATATATATATATATATATATATATATATATATATATATATATATATATATATGTGTGTGTGTGTGTGGGTGTGTGTGTGTGTGAGTGCATCACAAGAACCAATCCAATGTCCTTAACAGACTATATCACTAGAACTAGAGCGCATTAAACAAAGAGACAGAGACGATATCAAACGCATTTCTCTCTGTTTAGATACATCTTGATCAATGTTTGTAAAGTCGGGCGTTAAAGAATGCACAGTGTTGTAAAATGCAACAAAGGAATCCAATAAATCAATATGTCAAAATAATGTGTCAGATACCCGAAAACTAGGACGGGGGGGCAGCCCAACTATATAGGAGGGTAGGCATGGAGGTTATGGAAATTATCAAATGTGGATGGGCTTTATTATACTCTAATAACCAAAATGGACTACAGTCAGTCTTATCTGAACAAAAGGAGACAGACCAAAGGGAGATAATAAATCTGTCACAACACAAAAGAAGAGTGCAAAGACGCGAAGACAGTGACAACAGTGGCCGCCCTAAAATAAGAACTAATGGCAGAAGATAATAATATGGCCAGCTTCGTCTCACATGGAACAATCTATGGTATTTCTTTTTCCTCTTCATCTACTCACTTGTCCACAACATCTGTCCGCTTGATTCCACTTTATCCCACCGACCTGGTGTAAACAGCGGTCTAGTTTACCCAAAATGCTCCTTATTTTATCTAATTTTCAATGTGCTTGTTGACCACATTGCAGAATTAGTTCATAATAACCCACATCGTGACTTTTTTTTTCAAAATCTTTCTACACACCAAACGACTCAATAAATGATATTTTGCAAAGTGAGACCTAAAAAGTGTTTGTACTATATTGATAAACAGAGGGTATATAATATATTCGATTTATGGAGACAAATGTTGACAATGATTTTGTCGGGTGATTCTGCTAAACGCAGAATTGTAGGTAGCTATGATTAATGCATAAAACGGTACTTTTGCTTTCCGTATATATATGTTGTATAAAAATGTTGATCAAGTTGGCAATTTTTCATCCTATTATTTATTGAATACCGCAAGTTTTAAGGGATCATTCATTGAGTCCGTAGATTTGTCTTTTCTTTTCTTCTAACGATCAGCCAATGTCTATTTGGAGTGTCTAAAAGTCAAGATTTTTGAAGTTCACTTCAATCATTATTCTGAAATAACACGTTGATCCAGACGTCAAGATATATAAAATCTACGCACCATATCGATTTACGTAGGATAGCATTGCGCATAATTTTATTATTCTAAAATTAGATTTTCTTGAAATTATTCACTTTAGAGATCAGAATCATTTTCCAGCGCGGTCCCACAATTGACACTTTGTACTTTTGGCTTCATGACAACTTTCAAATATTTTTGAATTCTAACTATGTTCTATTTTTTTTTTCAATTAAAATCAAAATGACACGAACAGCTCTATTTATAGATAACTCACCAAGATAGTCTACAAATCTGTCGTAAGGGGGACCACCATTGCGGGCGTTGCGTTTAAAACGGTCCTCTTCTTCCCGCCTCATATCGTCTCTGAAAATATATAAAATGAAAAACAAATAAATTGACTTGTAAAAAATAATATAAGTCAGGTCTCCTAAATAAATGTCCGAATTTTCATGTGCGTATCACGTGATTGACCTGTGAAAACGGAAAGATTTTTGTTTGTTTGATGAACAAACAAAACAGGCCTTACCTTACATATTTTCCGTCTTTTCGGTTCAAAGTCGATCGATACTATATACTTATAGAATTGTAAATACAAATATACAGAACAATCAAAGCACTTCTTAACGGCGTTTCAAATAGATAATTGAACCATGAACGGTCTTAGTTAGTTTCTATCAATATACAACAAATAATATTGGTTGATTATTGCGATGTGCATGAAGATTAAATATCGGCCTACCCATTGTTTATGTTGTGCTTTGTTAATCAATTACCTTAACTAGACGGAGTAAGCAATATAATAATGTGCGAATCGAGGTCTATACTAGGATATCACGTGAAAGATTAAACTAAATAAAATAATCAGTAAAACCGACGTTCTGAGATCCGGATTCTTGGAAAGGGGAGGGGGGGGGGCGGAGAGAGAGAGAGAGAGA
>NC_088367.1:26450869-26455869 GCF_034508935.2 Berghia stephanieae
GGATGATGATGTCACCATCATCATATCATCATGGTGTTACTAATTAAGGTCACATAACAGAGAGTGCTTAATTAGTGTTTACAGGTCATGGGAACATTCTAACACGTGTTAAAATATTTGCAAAACAAACAACAGGTCCGTGGGCATACCAGAATAATTACCCGAAAAGTCACTGTTGTCCACCCCTTTTAAAAATGATTTAATATTGAAGCAAACCTTTATTTTATTTTTTTTTTTTTTCGCGGTGGTCCGATTCTCTCTCCAATAATTTTAACAATCCTATATTATAAGCAATTGAAATGGGAATATTTGGCCTTTTTGAAATTTCATTGGCTTTTACAATACGCCATTTGACCAACCGTTCGTTGTTTTTTCTTTTGTTTTTTTTTTGTTGTTGTATTTTTTAGGGGGGGGGGGGGGGGTTTTTTTTTTTTTTTTTTTTTTTTTTTTTTTTTTTTTTTTTTTTTTTTGGGGGGGGGAGGTTTAAATATTTTTTTTTGTTTGTTTTTGGGGTTTTTTTTTAAATTTTGTTTTGGGATTTGTTTTTTTTCATTCGCTCCATGGTCAGATCAATCACTTTGAATGGAGGTCGATCACGTCCGACATGTGCGCTATTTTTCTCTACATATTTATTGGTTATAATTACGGTATACCGTTTTGCATTCCGTTAAAAGAGGCGATTGGCATTTAAATTGAAGGGAATTGTTTTGGGGTTTGTTTGTTTTTTTCCCTCCTCCAAATTGTCGCATTGTACAAATTCACCCAATCAATCAATATGCACCGTCCGTGCAACTTGAGTTCACCTTGAAATAAAGACAGACTGCAAGCAAGGTGTGTACCGTTTGGACCGCGTCCCAGTTATTTGGATTAATAGGATTAAGACGTATTTGATGATCCGATAATAACAATAATATCAACATCGTCGAAGATTATTGGGAGGTCGTCATTCCATGCCGGTCAGCACACGGTGAATGAATAAAGTATGTGTAGTACGGGTTACACATAATGTATGTTCTAATATCTGAAACGCCTATTGTGTCAAATAACATGAGCTCCGTAGAAACGTGATGAATGGCAAAGAATAAAAATCTATCCAAAAGAGTTTAAAATGATTGGCATAAATAGAAGTCTGAATTGGCCGAGGCAGCGGCTGCAGTGACAGCAGCTAAAATGACAGAGACATTGACTAAAAGATCAGAAATAGTGGCTGCAGTGGGATTTACTAAATTAGCAGAGACAGTGGCTGCAGTGGCTTAATTGGCAGCGACAGTGGCTGTAGTGGCAGTGGATAAAATGGCAGAGACAGTGTTTGCATTGACAATGGCTGAAATGGCAGAGACAGTGGCTGCAGTTTCAGAGGCTAAAATGGCAAAGACTGCGATTATTATGACAGAGACAGTGGCTATAGTGGCAAAGGATAAATGAAAGAGACATAGACAGCCTAGAGAGTTGCTAAAACGGAAGAGACAGCGGTTATTATGACAGAGGCAGTGGCTATAGTGGCAATGGATAAATGAAAGAGACAGGTAGCAGTGATAGTGGCTAAAATGGAAGAGACAGCGGTTATTATGACAGAGACAGTGGCAATGGATAAATGAAGGAGACCGAGGCTGTAGTCCAGTTACTAAAATGAAAGAGAAAGCGGTTATTATGGCAGAGAGAGACAGTGGCAATGCATAAATGACAGAGACAGCGGCTGCAGTGGCTAAAAAGGCAGAGCAGAGACAGTGGCTGCAGTGGCAATGGCTAAAATGGCAGAGATAGTGACTACAGTGATAGTAGATTTAATGGCAGAGACAGTTTCAGCTTGGTATAATTGCAGAGAGTTTCGTTTTTGGCATGTTAAATACCAAGATCGACGTAGCAGCAGTCAAAAAAAAAAAAAATCTAAATTATATCTCAATCTGGCCATTCTATAAAATAAAACTGCATTAAAATATTGAACAATTAACCTAAAATGAAACCATTACCAAAGTGGAAAATTAGGGAGCAGGCACTGGTGTAAGATAAATATCTGAAAAAGTGTTATGAAACAATGTCAGTCAAAAGCAAGAAAGAGGAATACAAGAAAAAATATCTAGAAAAATCAGTCTGCCTCGACTGTGGAACGAACCTCAGACTTCCTGATTACCGGCCAGACGGGTTACCTCTGTGGCGTAGTGGCAGCACGTCCACAGACTAGGTCCTGTATTCTCTATGAGCACGTCTGACCCTTGATAAGGAAGTCTGAGGTTCGATCCCCAAGTCGAGGCAGGCTGGTTTTTTGGAATGTTTTTTTTTTCTTTCTCGCTTAGTCTGGAACTGTTTCATACACACTTTTTCACATATTTATATTTTTTTTAAATAAAAAAATTATACAGACGCATTTGCTTAGGTTAAATTGTTATGCTTAACGTGTACGTAGTTTATATTGTTCGATCGACAGCTATAGCTAATTATAATATCTTAACCCATAAACTGCGAGACTGGACTGATTTCAAAGCAATACTTTATCCATCTGACAGTAGTTGTGAACAAGATAAGTGGTGACAATGCGACCCAGGCATCTTCATTCAAATCCCAGAGTCACGTCAAGGTTACGAACTGCTCTCGTGATGAAAATGTCAAGGCCCACGGGTAGAGATCGAACCGCGCCTTCCAAAGATTAAATGCGTCGCATTCATGGCCTACTTGAGTCCTATAGTTACGCCGCCATGGTCGCATTGCATTTCAACTTATTTGTTATAATAGTCCATTCACAAAAATATGTAAGATGTACACAGAACCAGTCAACTGTGCAGAAAAGAAGAAAAAAAAACCGAGAAAAACTTAAAATAAAACAAATCTTCTGTCGATAACACGCCAGTATCTTCCTATTATTTGTTAATAAGAAAGGTAAATGGTACAACTGCTATTTAAATGGCATCGTCAAATTATACACATCAACAAGTCAAAAAAAGTTAAATTTGAATACATTGAATGTCTGCAAGTTTTTTGGGCAGCAAGCCAGACCAAGGGGATGAGAAAATAAACGTTCGTGAAAAATAATTTTCTGTACACACAAATAGAGGTGATATACTATTTACGACACATTTTTATAGAAGAAGAGGAAGCAGAAGAGGAGGAGGAAGAAAAAGAAGAAGAAGACGCAGAAGAAGAAGAAGAAGAAGAAGAAGAAGAAGAAGAAGAAGAAGAAGAAGAAGAAGAAGAAGAAGAAGAAGAAGAAGAAGAAGAAGAAGAAGAAGAAGAAGAAGAAGAAGAAGAAGAAGAAGACGACGACGACGACGACGACGACAAAGACTACTACCACCACTACTACTATTGTTACTACAACTACTGCTGCTGCTGCTACTACTACTACTACTACTACTACTACTACTACTACTACTACTACTACTACTACTACTCCTACTACTACTACTACTACTGCTGCTGCAGCTGCTGCTACTCTCACAACAACCATTAAACATGACAAACAGCAATAATCATAACCAACCTCATAATCCCAATTGATCTTCCGAAATTCCAAAAAAAAGTAGGGGAGTCGGAAACCCAGCACTTCACTTATCCCCAAATGAAATGACAACTATCACAATATCACAATAAATCCAGTGTCACACGGTATATGGAAATTGAAAACCACGGGTGTAAAAATTCAACATCTATAAACAGATCATTACATGGTCAGTGACGTTCTAAAGGATGAAAAATCCCCCACACACAAATCAAACACAGAATAAACCCGATAAACTAAACAGGTGCGCGGTCGATTTAGGTTTATAATAATAGCAACACAAGCGATAGCAGCTAGCTACGCTATCAACTGGCTCGATACCTTCACTCTCCCAGCAAGACTTAAAGTCTAAAGAATTAAATAACTGGGACAGGAGTGAATCGATGTCCTCTCTGATTGCGAATGAATGAATGAATGAATGAACGGATGAATGTCGTACTGAATGAAACGCGGGGGTTTGGTTAACCCACCTCGAAAGACACGGATAGTGGCACAAATAACAAAGTGACGCCACCTTGTGCAGTCCTTTAGTGGTAGATAATACCAATATTAATGTACCAGCACTGTGCAGACAGTATCGCTTGGCACTGCTCAGCGGGTCCCAACCAACCAACCAACCAAATCAAGCAAGACTTAAATAATAATATGGAATACGCCTGGCCTACCTACACCTACTCCAATGGTTACTTTTTACTCTCCGCACTTCACTTCGATATGACAGTAAGACTAAACGTCAGTTGCACACAATATTACTACTCGGACTAGTCAGTTGTACTTCAGTCCTATGTCACCTGCCATGTCATTAGCAAGTTAACGCTTACGTTCCCAAACTACAACGATCGACGAACGGCGTTGAAGAAACGAGGATCCGTCCTAAGACTCTTAAGGACAGATCTTCATTTTCTTCAACGTCGTTCGTCGCAAGTGGTAGTAGGGAACGTAATCGTTAACTTGCTATTATCGATGGAAATCAAGAGAAAATCACGAAACAAACTGTCTTCCAAACACAACAGTCCACTTATCTCTGCACATCATTTGTGACACACCGCCTCAAAACAGCATTATGTCGGACTGACATTACGCTCAATTTTTTTTAAAATTTATAGTCAAATCTAAGAAACTCGGGTTAACTTTATATGTTGTATTGAGTATAGCAT
Source organism: Berghia stephanieae (assembly GCF_034508935.2). Taxonomy (NCBI): domain Eukaryota; kingdom Metazoa; phylum Mollusca; class Gastropoda; order Nudibranchia; family Aeolidiidae; genus Berghia; species Berghia stephanieae. The sequence goes on from NC_088367.1 coordinate 26,455,520, forward strand.
GTATTGATTATAAAAATATAGTTCATCTGATTATAACAAATATTAATAGTTTATATGTTGTATAACAAACCTAGTTCATCTGTTGTGTTAAGTACAACAAATAAAGAACAGTGTGCTTTAACAATATTGTTTATCTGCTGCAGTGGGTATAACAAATACAATTTATCTGTTGTGATGGATATAACAATAAAAATAGTTAATCTGCTGTATTGAGTACAACTAATATAGTTTATCTGTTGTATTGAGTATAACAAATATTAATATAGTTTATTTTATCTGTTGCATTTAGTATAAAAAGTATAGTTTGTCTGTTGCATTGAGCGTAACTTGTATAGTTTATCTGCTGTATT
>NC_088367.1:26463369-26565869 GCF_034508935.2 Berghia stephanieae
TAATAATAATAATAATAATAATAATAATAATAATAATAATAATAATAATAATAATAATAATAATAATAATAATAACAACAACAATAACAATAACTAATAATAATAATAATAATAATAATAATAATAATAATAATAATAATAATAATAATAATAATTATTATTATTATTATTATTATTATTATTATTATTATTATTATTATTATTATTATTATTATTATTATTATTATTATTATTATCATTATTATTATTATTATTATTATTATTATTATTATTATTATTGCCAATGAAAATTCAAACAAGTTCTTGGGAATGCTGCGCGACCTCGGGAGCTCGCAGGAAAATTGTGAAAAATGTGACCTTTTGCCTCAAAATGGTATTGTGTTGGGGTGATCTCCATTTCGAAAAGCCAGGATTCCGGATTAAGCCGGAAACCTTGCCCCCAAGACCTCACCTACATTATTTCTTATCAAAACGAAGAGCACATAAGAAACGGCAGTCAAATTTTTATTTTTATTTTTCAAATTTAATTACATAATTTGAAGACATGAATATTTTTTCTTAAATAATGTCCAGATAAATTCTATTATTTATAAATGATAACCAAACAACATTCTCTGACTGAAAATTTTAAAATCGGAAATTGAGTGTGCCGTTTAACCCCTGTGTTCTTCAAATGTATTCTTTTTTACAATGACTAGTGGAGAGAGAACCCACAATATTTGCTGGGAAATAAATGCTATTACGAACAGGCAATCATCTACATCAATTATTATACAACTGTCTTGCGAAAATAAACATAGATCGAGATGAATCTTTTGAGCCACCAACGATCAAAATCGATCCGGTAATAAAGTCTGTAGATGCGCGCAAATGAATCTGGCATTAGGACGGCCAGATGGCGATTCCCATCAAAGGGTCGATCATTTTCATTCATGCCTTAGTAGTAGATTTTCTAACTTAAGTCAACGGGTGATGACAGTAAACACAACCAGGTGATGCATGAAAATATAAATAGATGATATAAAAAGGCATTTAAAAGAGACGTCATTGGTTAATAAGAGACGCACGTAAACCACTTAAAAACAAGTCGCCTTTTCAAGCATTTGGTGTCTCTTTACAAAATAAAAATATAATACAGGATGTCCTTATAGTCTATCTCTGATTTCAAACAATTATTATTCTTAAACCATTATAGATATTTTCATCTGTTTTCCGCCATCTTCTAGGCAGGAAAAAGTCGTACATTTTGTCCATTAGCCATATTATAGACCCACAGGCCTACATCACCAAATTTAGCAAAAACAACCTGAACAGACATCATTAATTTTATTTCTCCCTCCTAATTTTGGAATGGCATAAATAAGTGCGGCACAACGTGAATGAATGAAACAAAGTCGTCAAAGATAGCTGAAAAAGCTTTCAAAGCCCAGTTTAAAGAAAAACATTAAAGGAAAACGATTTTATTTAAATAGGATAATTTACAATTGCTGAGCTACAAAGTGAGAGATCGGTCAAAGTTCCGTCAACCAAGCGTTTATCGTCGCACTTCCGGAATAGAAATAGAGAAAAATGAGGTATTTTAAATTCATATTGATTTTGCTAAATTTGGCGATTTATTGTGGATCTATGGCTAATGGGCATAATCATGGCTTTTCCTTAGAAGATGGCGAAAAACAGATGTAAATATCTATAACGGTTTAACTCTCTACTTACCTGCAATTTTTCAAATTTTCTACAAAACGTCACACCCACCCAGCATAAAAATATATTTTTCTTACTGAAATAGAAAAGCAAGAAGTACATTCTATACATAAACGTGTTCAGCAAAATGAGATCTACAAAACAGTATCAAGTTACGTATAGCTATAATAAACATATTTCCTTGAAATATTGTGATGTACAAAGGAATCAGAAAGAAAAAATTGTTGGTTGCATCGTAACGAATGTGACGATTTCCCTGTGGTTGGTAAGGAGAGGGTTAAGAATAATAAATCTTTGAAATCAGGGAAAGACTTTATGGACACCCTGTGTAATTCTTTTTTTATTATTATTAATAAATACCAAAAAAAAAAAAAAGTCATTGAATGAATGAAGTAGACCTCGCTCGCTCTTGGTTATTGTTTTAAGACCGCCACTTGGGCGATTAATTTTCATATTGTCCCTCAAACAGTCCATAAACGTTAAAGAATATTCAAGTTTTGTATGTTGGCACGATTCATCTGGCGGGAAGAACAGATGAATATTTTACCTAAACACATAGCATTAATATAAAAACGCATGTACTTTGACAGGAGAGAGGGAGAGAGAGAGAGAGAGAGAGAGAGAGAGAGAAAGAGAGAAAGAGAGAAAGAGAGAGAGAGAGAGAGAGAGAGACTGGGGTAGGAGAGAGACTGGGGTAGGAGAGAGTCTGCGAGAGAGAGAGAATTTTAAAAATAAATATTTATATAAAAGACGGATCCCGGATACAAATCATACCAATATATATCTGACATCACTGTTCCCAAGTTTCCATCTGCACATATTTGATGCAGTTCTGCCATGTCCTGTTAACATGCGATTTGAGTAAACCCAATATTTCCTGGCATTGTAGAATGCAGGCATTCTTTTGGTGGGATATTTTATGATGTTGCCTCCTCTTGGTGTTTCCCTGTTACACATTGCTCTCCATTTCTCCTCCACACTGAAGCCTACCATTTTTGTTAGGTGGAAAGGTCTTCTCGATTTGAGCCTTGTTGTTGAAGGTGCTCCATTGTTATTATTTTTATAGGGGTGTTATCTGTGGCTTCATCAATTCTTGCATGCATCCTTTAATTAGCGTCCTGCCGTCTAAGACTTTACTATAAGCAGACTCTGCAGCAAACCCATCAGGTCGATGGTTTCGATTTTGCTTTATGGAATCTTATTTGACTAACACCCCCCCCCCCCCCCCCCCCCCGCCTTCTTTATATTGGTTCGTTTCAAATAGCCATCTGGGAGATTTTTTAATTTAAAAAAAAAAAGTTTTGTCGCTTCCTCGGATTGAAATCCTAATCATAATATGTTGAGCGGAAAAGGATGATGGGTTTAGAAGGGGAACATTACATCGCCTTTGACACCCCCCCCCCCCCCCCCCCCCCCCCCCCCCCCCCCCGACATCTCGTGATAATGTTGCGTACATTTATCTCGTATTGACGTAATGCAGATAATTTGTTTATCTAAGTAGTACGGTGTATCGTTACTTATTTCCATCTTGACTTACTTAGAGAGGGACTTAATTAATCCAATGTTGGACAGATTGTAAAAGCCGGACGACCCGACCCTGCTCTAAATAGTGAGCTTACATCACAAAATGAATAAATAATTTGTATCGTGCACTTCACTTAAATCCCATGACCCCATTTAATGCCCAGTGAGTGTTTATTTATGCCCAAAAAAAAAGTCCCAGGCTTGAGAGGGTTTTTTTTTTTTTTTTTTTTTAGCAAAACGAGGGTCACTTTAATCGATTGATATTTGAAGAACGATTTTTTTCTGGCCAAAATTTAAAATTCGTGTTTCTCCAGAGTATAGCAAAATAGCTGATGACACGACTGGTCAGGAATGCTCGGATTTGAAATCAATGAAACCTTTCTGGTGATAACATTTAAACCATTACTATGGGCAATGGTTAACCCTCTCCTTATCACCTACACCAAGATCGTCACATTTGTTACAATTTTCTTATTCAAATTCATTTTGTACATCACAAACTGAAGAATTATCCTTGTTTAATTAATAACAACATAAAGCTGTTTTCTAGCAAGATTGTTTGTTTTTTAAAAATCTATTTTGCTGTTGTGTAAGCCTGCTATTTTGGGAAAGTACTGGAAATGGTCGGTAAGGAAATAGTTAATGTCGACGTGTACAAATATGCAGGTCTGACATCCGAACACAATTATGGGCTTAGTTTAACACTGTTGTAATGGACAATATTTTGGGTCATTTTAAAAATGTTTCCATTACAACAATGCAAATTATAAGTGTACGTCGGTTAATATCGTGTAATCTTGTTAGCATGAATTGGCATTGCTTGTTGTGAGAAAATAGAATATAAAATGAATTGAAATGTATGCAACAGTAAAGAAGTGTGTGTGTGTGTGTGTGTGTGTGTGTGTGTGTGTGTGTGTCTGTGTCATCTGGACAAAGCGCTGAACGGGTTTGAATTGATTTCAATTTCCGAATTGACTATATAATGTGGTTTACCATGACCAATTATTATCGATTTGTGTCACCAATCCTGATTTAAAACAAAGATTACTCTGTTGATTGTAATGGCAAAGACGATGATGATGATGATGATAAAGATGATGATGGGTACCTAAGCACTTTCAGAATATCTGTTTCTGAGTATATTACAGTCTTTTCAGTACAAAAAGTTGAACATTTTATGCAACTAAAATGTTCCTGTTGACCAACTTTTTTCACGTCAAGGTGGGTATTAAGGTCTGCGCAAATGAATAGATATCTAAACCCGTATCATTTTGTCTTTCTTTCCTTACTTTTTTTTCTTCGAATTGCTTTGAAAAAAACAAACAAAAAAACAAAACAAAAAAAAAAACAAACAAAGTTTGCTCAGTTATTTAAATTACGTGGTTCAGCGGTATGGTCTTTGCTTTGAGTTTGAGGCGCTGCACTGCGGCTGAGGCCTGGATTATTCCAGTCATCCCTTGAAATGGACGCTAAAGACAAAGTTCCCCTTGGGCATGAATAAACGGAATTTTATTTATATATTTAGTTATTGGGTTTTTTTTTTTGTTTTTTTTTTGTTTTTTTTTTTTTTTTTTTTTGTTTTTTTTTTTAATTTTTTTTTTCAAATTTCAAATCTACTGTCGAAAACCAGAAAAACACCTGCTATTGCTAGGAGCAGAGAATGTGGGAGTTCAGTAAGCTGAGAGGCAGAGCACTCGCTTCAAAAAGGCAGGACCGGTACCGATAAATATTATATATTGAGGTCAAGGCGCCATGGGTCAAGTCCAAGAACAAATGAGGTATTTTAGATCTTCCCAAAATGGTGGTCTATATAAACCCCCTTCTCAATAAATATGTGTCTACAACACCGATTATTCATAATGATATTACGACAGAGTACATAAAGTTGATAATTGGTGCATTCCCATCTATCACGTACCTACCCCAACCATGTAATTTCTCCCCCAAGGGGCGTTGGGAGTCGAGAGGAGGCGTTGCCAAGTTTCTCATGAATATTCATTATGAGTTAAAAGGCCGAATCGGTACAGAAGTTAATATGTGGATGTAGATAGACGGACAAAATAATAAATTTAATTTACGGCGAAAATCTCGTGACTTAGTCATCGAGGCAAAACGTTTTCGGACAGAAAGAATTTATTTTATCCTACTGAGCAAACTGTGCATTAATAATCTTGCACAAAACATCGAGAAACCCTCGGCACGGCTAAATCTGAAAGTCTTCAGCGAAGAAGAACCTGGTGTTTCCCGACTTTCCTAGTGTAAGGTGCGAAACATGACGTAACTACAGTTCTTAAGTGAGCCATGGTGCGGAACCACACTCCCGCCTGTTTTCCCTTTTATAAAGTGATTGCACTTCGGTTTGAACACTCAGATGGTTTAGTGATTGTCATAATTGTCCACTGTTTAAAGTGTAAGCTCTTATCCATCGCTGCCGGTATCTGGTTTGTTTTTGTTTGTTTTTAAGAGTTTTACGGCGATGGCAACACAATTAAGTCATCCGGTCATATCAGCCCCAGTAAAAAGGAAGAAAATTGGATAGTAAAAACATTCAGATGTACTTGAGGAAAAAGTAAGACAAAGGAGAATGGTTCAAATAGGAAACAGATGTAATCCCAAGAGCACACTATCAGTGTACTTTGTGAATACCTAAAAATCTCACCCAGGCTACGACAAAAGGTCCCACTAAGAGGAATACACTCAAATGTTTACAAATCACATATTTAAAAAAATAATAATAACAGTATACACAACAGAGCGATGATTTACAAAGAAAAAAATATCATCTCCCAAAACTATGACTACATTCGACTGTTTCCTTCCCAGCTAAGGACTCCGCCCTGGGTCAGGACAAAACTAAGTAATCTCATTCCAAGACAAAAAAAAAAAAAAAAAAAAAAAACAAATAAAAAAAATAAAAAGACAGAAAGCAATTGGAAAACAGATACAGGGGAATAGAAGACACAGCAAGTATCTCCATGCCCACTATGGGAGGTCCGGAACCCCACCCAAGCTGCCGGTAGTGTCCCATGACCTAATACTTTATACAAAACATACGTTGCCGACATAGAGCATGGGTTTGTTTCTCGTTGTTTTAAAGTGTTTTGTAGCGTTTGCGACACATTTGGATCATATCAGAGCCAGTAAAAAGGAAGAAAATGGGAAAGGAAAGGCAAAGAATTCTAGAATAAAAAGCACCAAAGGAAGGGTATCGACGACAAAATTAATCAAATCTAAGATATTATAATATATAATAATTATCTTTTAATCGGTGCAAAATAAGTAACACTAATCTTTAAGTCAAATAACATTTAGATAGAGTGTCAATGTAATGAAAGTGATCTTTGTTGCACGAAATATTCCTCGCGACTGAACGTTTTCTGTTTGTAAGGTCATCAGAAATCGCAGATTCGGTTTTTTGTTTAGTTTGTCAGGTTTTGTTTGCTTTTTTCTTTTTCATTACTTTTTGTTGGGTATTTTTTTTTGTTTTTTTTTTTTTGGTCTTTTTTCTTCCTTTCATTTGCTTTTGTTAGGGTTTTTTTATTATTTTTTTTTTTTTTACTTTTGATCTACAGAGAAACCTTTCCATTGCCTCAATTTTGTGCTATACATTCCCAGCTCTTCAAAAGAAGCCACCTGTGTCTTGTATTTCAATGTATTTTTTTTTAATACTATGTTTATGTTATGGCTCTTTAAACGATTCACATTCATATTTTGATAGGTTGTATTCGATATTGACACTACATAATCTCTTTAGTTAACAATCGTTATCATGTAGTATGTCCGTGTCCCTTGAATACCACTGACAATTTAAAATAAGACGCAGACGTGTAGGTGTGTCAGCCAATATAATACAGTATATATCGCTCCTATTATATTGTTATCAATAGGTAAGGAAATCCTTATGTCGGTACATGCTACCATAAACTTATCGTTGAATTGCTATTGAATAGCAAAACACGCATACACACACACACATACACAGAGTGGACTAGATCTACAATCCACGCACACAAAACACACACACATAAAATACACAGAAGGCAGATTATAGCGATTTTACGGTCTCAGACAGCTATATGCGTAGGCCATTAAAAGCGATTTAAAAACTAATGCAGATAAGACTCTTCGCGGACACATATTTCACACTGAATACAATGGATTTTATGCTTTTAATCGTCATCAGCAGGTGAAGAGTACTTCTTCAGAACCATAAGGCCCATGGAGCCGGAGTTTAACCCGAAACGGTACTTATGACTGCTGTTTACGTCCATTACTCCAGCATCAGAAATATATATATATAAACGCGTTAAACGTCAGTGTTAAAAATTTCAGAAAGGACGATAGTCTATCGCAGAGTACCTTACGATAATTCGAACAGACCCAGCTACCCAATCACTAACAGTGAGGTCAGAAAGAAAGAGAAAAAAAAAAAACTATTCAACTTTTAAAAAGTGAGCATTTATATAGCAAAATCCACCAAACGTGGTCAAAGTCCCTTACAAGTCGTCCCTTGCCAACAGTAACACTGAACACGTAGGACTAGACATGACGCCTGTTAGCGATATCATATTTTTCTTTTTTTTTTTACCCGACAGAGACAAAGCTGTCAACCACCAAGTATTCATTTTAAACCCGAGTACGGTGAGGGAATGTAAGTAAATAGCCTTTCTCAAGGATTCAACTATGCGCCGCTCAGAGCGGGATTTGAACCTTGGACCTTACGGTTTGATGCGACGAGTGTCAGACCACAAGACCACATGGTGTAAATCCAGGATCGATTACGGTCCATTTGCTCGTGAGTCCAGAATTCTCTCTACCACATGATCCCAGTTGGTAAGATATCCAGAAAAACAGTCCCATAAACCACGCATACCTCAATCCTCTCCTTCTGTAGTGTCTTGGACAACGAATAATACGTCCTGATGCCTCCATCGGAATCCAAACCTGCGACCTCCCATTCCCGACCTCGGAGTTTTTCACTTGAACCAACTCTGACTACCCAATTTAGGATAAATCATATGCTTTTTACCGTGATGTTTTGAAAAAGGACATTTTCTTCTTTATACGCAAAACAATTTGGATTTTTTTTTTGTAATGGTTGGCCAGATGCTTTCTAGTGATATGTGGAATGAATGGGTTGGTTTGTGTTTGTTTTTAAGAGTTTTACAGCGCTTGCGACACACTAATGTAGGTCATTTCAGCGCCAGTAAAAAGAAAGAAAACGGGATAGTCAATTATTCTTGATTTACGATTGGAAGCACATGAGAAAAAGTCAGACATAGAGGAATAGCTCAAAATGGGAACAGATGTAGATTCTAAGAGTATTATATCAGTGTTCTTAGTTTGAGACCACCTAAAAATTCCATCCTGACACAAGCAGAGGATCCCACTAAGACTAGGAGGAATACACTCAAATGTTTACAAACGGTAATATATTAGAAACAAAAAAAAAAAAAAACAAATATATATATATATATATATATATATATATATATATATATATATATATATATATATATATATATATATATATATATATATATATATATATATATATATATATATATATATATATATATATATATATATTTGACTGTTTTCTTTACGGCCAAAGACTCTTGCGCAGAACAAATCAAGTAATCCCATCCCAAGACAAAGACCAAAAGCGACTCAGAAAACGGGTAAAGGGGGACAGAAAATACAGCAATGAATGAATGAATGAATAAATGAATACATGATGAATGAAAAGCTAATTCTATGACAACAAACGTTTCACTGTTAATTCACACGAATTTGCACCCCTTTGAGCTCATATAAATCGAAATAAAAACAACCCTATTCTGAAAGCCTGCAAGGTTGGAGCGGTGCAAGGTGTTTAACTTCACCAGCCTGTGACACCAGGCCCCAGTGATCAGAGAAGGCAATGAACTATAATTTTCTTTTAGCTTTAAAAATGAAACCTTTGTGACTGTCCCCTTCCTCCTTTCTCTTCGATCCCCCATTAAAAAATAGCCAACTAATCCATGGTTACCTTGAATGGTAACTTACTATAACTTTTTAAACCAAAAAATTATTTAAAAAAAAAAAAAATAAATAAATAAGGGGGGGGGGGGGGGGGGCTATCTTAAAAACAGAACCATTAGTGTTTGATTTTGAATAGAGCTCAAATTTCGAAGCAAAAACATAATAATGATCCCCAGTCCATCTACAAATAGCAGCCTTACATTATATCATATCATATTGTATACAGGTTATTTAGGCCAAATGTCTCTTGAATTCACATGTTTAAAAGGCTTCTATAATTCAGAACCAAAATCGATAATGCGGTTCTGCTTTGAAAATATTTTAATAAGTGTAAGAAAACTATTCCATAGTCCATAATCCAAAAGTAGCGAATTCATCATAGCATTATATGTCCCAAACAGGCCAAACGTAGCCAAATATGCACCTCCAGCTGAATTTAATCCATGTGGAACGAGACTTGATGCCTGTTAGGAGATACTACAATCTTTTTTCCCAACAGAGACAACGCTGTTAACAGTCATGTACTCATTTTACACCTGAGTACGGTGAAAGAATGTGAGTTAAAGAGTCTTTTCCAAAGACTCAACTATGCGCTGAGCGAGGCTTGAACCCAGGACCTTCCATCCTAAACTAAGTGTCATATCACAAGACCTCAAATGCCTTATTAAAAGTAAAAGGACTGACTGCTGCAGTACAGGCATTCAATATTTTGAAAGATACCACATCACATCTTGTGTCAGTCTAATGGAACCAGGTTGCTAGGCTGGTATTGACATTATCAGTTTGTCAAATGAATTTACGCAATATCTTAAACTTAGACATAATAATCAAGTTAATCTATGTGCCCCAAGGATTTAATTCCAGTACTAGAATATTTACAAAGACGTTATGGCCTATTTTTAACTCATTTTTGAGAAAAAATTCTATGTAGCAGTTACATTGATGATCTTTATTTACAGCGCTCAGCATATGTAAAAAATGATATATCACATGTTATCCATGTTTACCTCACTTCGTTTTAAAATATCCCCAAAATCATTAATAACACCTTCACAACAATTACAACATTTAAAGTTCATACTTGATTCACAATTTTGGCAAGTCTTCTAAGATTATTAACAAGGCCTCACAGTTTCTATGATAAATAAATTCCTGTAAGACGAGTGGCATGAATACGAATGATCCGTACATTTGTGGCTACCTTTCTGGCTGTAGATTATGGTCCACCTTTTTTTTAAAGAGAATTGAAATTATTTATATCAGGGCTTTGAAAACAGAACAATTTTGACCAAATGGCTACGTTATCAACTGTTCAATTCTTTAATCACCATCACAAGATCAACTAGTATTGATAGTTGTTCTTTAATTGTTATTAAGTCATTATTGTCATTGTTTTTAGGAGTGGATAACTTGGAGGCGACAGAGGACGGGCCTTCAATCTTTGTTTTCTTTCCTGCATAAGCAAAGATTTGAGATTTAGAAAATCTTTTGGTTGCAGCTTTGCCCTTACCCTTTTTTTTTTGTTTATAAATTAATCACCTCTGGTTCTCTATCAGCAGTTCTTCTGATTCAATGGTATTCTCCTTCATACTATCAACCATTAAATTTAGCAATTTTTTTGCAGTTTTCCATCCTTAATGGGAAATACAACACCACCAGTTAGGCAATATAAAAATTCTCAGAATTCGGCACAAGGGTTAATATATTGATTGGTCCAGAAATTCACTAAGTATTTCACTCCATCACAAAATATACATATCATAATTATAATCATAACACAAATTTGTAATCGTAAGAAACAATTTTCGTCAAAATTATACTACTTAGATCACCTCAGATGAACATGGATTTAATTGTAATATGAGGGTAAGCATCCGGTACGAGAGTTTCACAGCACAAGTGATTGTCTTGAGTCATATCCAGCCTTCTTTGGTGAATTTATAGGAGTGGCAACAAAATAATGATAAAATCAACAACAACAAACATCAACAACAATACTAACAACAACACAAAATATTGATGAGCTAATGGTGGATAATGCTATAAATAATAATAATAGTGTGTGACACTAACCTGTCAAATGTGTCATCGTGAGCGTAGGACAGATCACTGAGGAACGAAAAAAAAAAGGAAGAAAAATCAAAATGTGCTTACAAGCTGATTCAAATTGGTCAAAGTCATCTAAATAATATTGAAGGTACTAATTAAAATTTCTCATAAACAAGATAGCCCTATTCTTAGTATATTTGAACTTTTCTGTTGCTTGTCGACAATTCAAGCTGTCTTTGAGCTCTACAGCTTTGATTTCTACTACAGTCGATGCCGCTTAATCGCACATCCTAGGGAGTTTGGGTTAGTGTGTCGAATTAAGCGGAGTGTGCGATTAAGCGGAGAAGCTAATAATAGCATCTAATCCACAGCTGTCATGTGCAATTCATGTAGGACGTTTCCTTCTGGGTTTTCTACAGGCTTGGAAGCGTCATATTCAAGACAAAGCTTCATTAGTCATTAGAATGTTTGTTTCTTAATTTTTATTTATTTATTGCTTTTTGTTTGCTTTGTTTATCTCGTTTTCTTTGTGTGGCTGAACAGAGCTCAGTAGCTCCTGAGATTTCAGTTCACCACTAATGGGTATATACTTGTCCATTGTAAAGAGCTGATCAAATGCTTCGGCCGAAAAGTTGTGTGGAACGGGAACAGCATCGTTGACTTCATATGTCTGTTGGTTGTCACTGCAATCAAGGTGTAGCGATTAAGCAGAGATGGTGTGCGATTAAGCCGAGTGATTATAAAGAGTTTCGGGAATGTGTAGCGTATAAGTGGAGTGTGCAATTAACCGATGTGTGATTAAGCGGAGTGAACTGTATTAAAAGGGGCCTTATAAATTACCCTCAGCAGTCACAATATCAGAAATGCCAACATTACAAAATGCCAGATGGGGAATTTTAGATTAGTCAAACTCAAATCTGTCACACATTGACAACTAAGAACAAATTCAGTGGGTGCATAAAAGAAAAAGCAGGTAAGATTTAACCATAGCAGTAATGAGATATATACTTACAGTATAGTAACAGAGGACTATTTTGTTGAGTACGTGTTTGTTGCTGTTATATTTTTTTTCTTCACATTAATATGTAATCCTTGTATGATAATAACAAGAAATGAAGTGTGTAGTAAAGTGCCAGAAGAAAATCGAGAATAAAAACTTAACAGCGATGAGGATTCAAACCCACGACCCGCATGTTACAACATCTCCGCCTGGCCATGAGAGGGATGCTCTACAACTGACACCTTCCACCACTTGTACAATCATGTGATCCTGTTGCTATTGCCAATATCCAAGTCAAATGAATACTTGAAAATGAGGCACCATGTAACGTATAATATCAAACATAACCCATAGTGAATAGATTATATTTCTATGTCTTTCTATTTGTCATTTGTCACATTTATTGTTATTGAAATTCCCTTGTTTTGAGTTGGCAGGTCTGTAATATATTCATTATTTTACAATCTTCATCTGGACACCCCAAGGAAAGCGAAAGTGAGGCCGCCCCAAGGAGACTTGGAGATGTACCGTAGAGAGGGACCTAAAACACAGAGGTCTGTCCCTCAAGATGGCCCCAAGAATAGCTGCTGACAGGAACAAGTGGAGATCCCTTGCATCGCCTCAAGTGCCAGCAGGCCCGGAGAAGATTGAGTGAGTGAGTGAGCAGAAATAAAGCAATCAATAAAGATGAATCCTGAACAAATTATAACGATGCTGCTTCAATTTAATAGACCCTTAAATTATATAATGGTTAAAAGTTTTAACTGACGATAAGTCAGTTAAATCTCTGGATGTGAAAATTACTAAAGAGGCTGTCCAAATAACATCCATAATAATGTTACAAAATGTTTGTGCAACCAATTTCAGAATATGTGATTAACATCCTGGACCCTAATCTCCAAAAGTTACCAAGATTTTGGAAATGACACTGCGGAGGGTAGCCAACAGTGATTGGGTAACTGGGTCTGTAAGATTTAGGAGGCAAGCAATTTTTATTGTCCATTTCAATGTTAGTTCCTCTCTTTTGAAGCTTTCATTTATGAAGTTAAAGACAATTACTTTTTCTCATATATTTTTATTTTCTTTTAATAATTCAGATCAAAGCAACTTGTGACCTTCTTTTACTTACTGGTTGTTTCCTACTCCATTGTAATTGTAGCCTGGACTACGATAGTCGTAAACATTCATGCCTGCTTGGGATCCAACCAAACTGGGCATACTATAATGATCCAATAATTAGAACAAAAGCACTCCTCTAAATAGGATGTGTAGCAATCGGCAGAATCTATATTCCAGTCACTAAAGGATAAAATTGCTAGATCTTGTTAGTCACCTGAAATAAAAAGGAGGAAAAAAATTCAAAACAATAAAAAGTACATTATTAAAAACAACATAATTTAACATTTCTTAAAGACTGTTAGTTTTAGACTTAATTTCAAAGATTTTTGAATATCAGTCTGACATCATGATTTGTGGGGGTGTTAGCGTGTCGCTTCAGTTTTTTGGTTTGGCAGCAATGCCTGTCCGGGCTTTTCAGCTGACCAACTCCATCTTCATCCTACTTTTCTGTTACGATCCTCTTCCTTAGCCTTTGGTCAAAAAAGGCACACCCACAAGGTAGTGGGGATGTAACCCTAGTTACACTATATGACACGTTCAATAATCATTCATCAATTTATATATATATATATATATATATATATATATATATATATATATATATATATATATTGTTTATTGTTTTCTAATTTATTTTAAAATCAAATGTAGTTCTCTCCTCAAAAAAAAAAAGAACAACAACAATAACAACATCCACAACAACAATACAACTGCTTAAAAGCAGTGCAGTTAGAATTTGAACATTTCATTTAGGCCCTACAATCGAAAAGTTCAAATTTTTTAATCATAAAATTATAAAACGATTGTTAATTATGAAATTGTGGGAGGAAGAGTTACAAATGTGTCTGTGCCAAATGCAGTACAAATGCGACGTTCATTGCAGGATACAGAATTGAAACGTTTTAGTTTCATAATTCATCTAAACAACGAATTGCACCGATTACCAATCATTCATCACCACCATTGCACAATTGAAATCAAATCGTAACGTTGAAACATTTGGTGCTCGTAGATAGTCCTTTGAAAAGGTTGACAATTCAACAAATCTTTGAACCCTACTTGACACTTTCCCTCTCACCTGCCCTGGTCAAACGACCAAGGCGAAGTCACATTTCATTTATAACTCAATTCACTCGACAAGACCTCCGCCCTTAGCCTTATTTGTCTTACCTGTAAATGAAGATAAAGCTCCTGAAGAATGAAATATTTATTTATTACACACTGGTCAAAAAGGGTAGAAGATATATCGGCTTTAGACGTCACAAGCTTAACTTAACAATAACAAAATTCATAGAAGAAGAAGAGGAAGTGGACATATTTACCTACCTGTAGCCTGTAAACTAAACTGGTTCTTCCCTCGTCTTGATCTTCTGACTGCGACTGTGTTGTAAGTGGGGGGAGGTGTGTAATTCACAACCAGCAAAAAGGGGCGAGGTCGACTTGTTTTGGGCTGTTACAATAATCAATACACCTCCCCTTTAAAAGAAGGGTCTAAACAGTGATGACCAGACAATTATTTAGTGCATTTCTTCTTAAGGGAAAGATTAGTATGGTCTATGCACGCATGAAAGATGGTGTTATAAGACATAGGAGCTATATAATAACTAATCGTAATAAATAATACACAGATTTATGCGCACTTCGAGCAAAATTGCCTATATCGAGACAAATTAAATTGAAGGGAAATAACAGAGGAAATTAGATTGGCGTCGAAAAATAACCAGAATTGTTTTTCTTGACAGAAAATCTTTTAAATTGAAAACTAAATAGAGTTTAGACAAGTGTTGGGATTACTCACCTAAATTACTACCCAGGTAGAATTCGGAAAATAGAATTATTACCCGGGTACCCGCAATATCCTGTTACCGACAGGGTTGCCAGTTTGGCATTTTAAATGCCAGATTCCAAAAATCTGGCATTTTTGAAAACCGTTTGGCATTAGAAAAATCATTTGGCATTTGGCATT
Source organism: Berghia stephanieae (assembly GCF_034508935.2). Taxonomy (NCBI): domain Eukaryota; kingdom Metazoa; phylum Mollusca; class Gastropoda; order Nudibranchia; family Aeolidiidae; genus Berghia; species Berghia stephanieae. The sequence goes on from NC_088367.1 coordinate 26,478,753, forward strand.
TTCATTTGGCATTTTCTTTTCTTGTATATTATACTTCAAATGACACCTTTTCTCGACCGTGGTGTAGTGGTTTAGCACTCCACTTAGTAGTCAGTAGGTAAAAAATTACCCCAACGGGAAATTTAGTATAATTTAAAAAAAAAAAGAAAAAAAAAGAAAAGAAAACACGCAAGCCACCAGGATATGATAGTAAATTGTCTATCAAAAGTGAGTAGTTTTCTTAGAGGGGGTGGGAGTCAACAGACTTTGGCATTTTTTTGAGTGTTTTGGCATTTTTTGAGTCTTCTCCTGGCATTTTGTTGAAAAATAATCTGGCAACCCTGGTTACCGAGATCATTTCACTCACAGTTGTCTCCGCCCCCTCTCATAGCGGCCTGCTGCTGATATGCGATACATTTTAAAAGTGTTTTTCGTCAAGAAAAAAATAAAAATAAATAAAACAAATAAAAAAGAAACGTGGGATAAATGAAATACCGTGAAAATTATAAAATAAAGCATATGATAAAAGAAATGTTATCAATGAGTTTGAATTATTTAAGAAACTATACCCTTATCATCTTGATTTTGTTTGCTCCACAAATAAAAAGGATGAACGTGATTCAATGAGGTAATGAAATCTTTGACATACTATGGAATGGAAACTGATTTTGAAACAAAGTAGTCAACGAACTTACGACAACGTCCTTTTCAAAATACATGATCGCATTTTGATCTATTTCAATCAAAACGTTTTGCATACCGTCTAGAGTTTATTAGACCTAATAATAATAATAATAATAATAATAATAATAATAATAATAATAATAATAATAATAATAATAATAATAATAATAATAATAATAATAATAATATGGTTTTTATATAGCGCCTTACAACGTATCTCATCAACCTCAAAGAGCGTGATAACTTTTACTCAAACATATAACCACTCAAACATGCAGTATGAAACAAAGCAATATAACTCTACAGTGTTAAATATTAAAAAGAAACGTTTTAAGATGTTTATTTTTTTTAAGGGAGTTCAAGATAAGGGGTGTCGAATATTCAAACGCATGCTCGCAAATTTTACGAGTCATTTTTGGCTTCACGAGAGTGTAATTATCAAACATTAATCTCAGATTTCTGGCACGGACGAAGAATTGAAGCATATCATTATGAATAATAGGAATAATGTATATTTGTATGTTTGTGACGCAATCGCTAATTCCTTTGATGTTTTGTGGTGTTTCATTTTTACTATCCAGAACATTAGAATTTCACAGTAGCACGTATAACATCTCACAAACGAAAAATGTAACACATCAACAACAACAACAACAACAACAACATAAACAACACCAAAGTGTTTTTACTAAAGAATTATGGATACTAGTTGACAACCAACATGGTTTTAAGAAGGCTATTACATGTGATAATGAAGAATCAAATAGAGAAAAATTCTAGCTTAAACTGCATTCAGAGAACTACACAACATTTGGAACAGGATGAACATCATTAATGAAAATAAAAGAATACGCCTTTACGAAGCGCTAGTGCTGCCAATCCTTATCCCTATGTACATAACTATGGTACAAAAAAAAAAAAATTTGGACACCCTGGACTCCCTTCATCGCAAACAATTGAGACGAGTTTTTGGGGTACAATCGCCAGACAAAATCAGTAATGATGATGTATATGAGAGATGCAGAGTACAACCAGTCAGCACGCGAATAAAGAAACAAAGATGGAAACTGTTCGAACACTTGCTCCGACGAGATGAAAATATTCCAGCACAAACGTCAATGGACGAATACTTCAAACATGAAGCCAAATACAGAGGGCGTACACCGACTTCACTTCCAACAACAATGAATCAAGATCTCAAAAAATATCAAATATATTTAGAAACAACAACCGAAGAGCTGATTTCAACAACACAAGGAAACATCCAATTGCCTCAGCACCTTACACGCATGATGACATTCAAAAACTAAGAACACCTGCACTGGACAAAGATTTATGGAAAAAAATTACTAACTTGATACTAGAAACAGACTGACACATTCGAAGTAACACATACATTCAAGGCAAGCGTCCATAGAGACAACACAGCCATATTCAATTCAATTTCATGTGAGACCCAACTCATCAATACACTCAAACAAAAACGTTAGATGAAAGAAGAAAAAAACAGGATTTGTGTCCTCTACGATCAACCCATGTAGGGTGGTAACGTCAGCAAATTTCAAAGGGACTTTTAAATTTGAGCTTGTACTAGTGGAATAATTTGTATAAATTGTAAATACACGTGGTAAAAGAACACATCCTTGGGGAGCACATGTATTTCTTATTCAGTCCCCATCCCACTGTGGGTATGGACCAATGATGAAACTTTTCTATCCTATTCTGTCATTGGACAGTCTTTCCTTCTATTGCTAGCGCATCCCAGACCTCTCCAGCTCTACTAGAAGGTCTCTTCTCCAGGTTGACCTTGGCCTTCCTTTTTTTCCTCTTTCCGGATGGATTCCATTGCAGTGCTGTCCACAGACTACTAGGAGCAGACCAGACAACAGCCACTTTTTAGTGGCTAATCGCCGCCATCGTATTTAACCCTCTCGTGTTCAGATTCTTTATGGGGAAGTAGATAATGAGTTCCCTATATGGCCATGTCAATCATGTAGACATCCTTTGATGATATAAGCCTACCCTTTGATGTCTGCAGTCGCCTTTTCGTTTTCTACGGTCGCTCATGGCTAAACAGCCTTCAACAATGAACTGAACCAAGGTTGAAACACTGGAAGACGCTCGTGGCATAGTTGCGTCACAATCACCACGTTGCTGAATATATTATCCAGGCACGGTTGATAGGTAAAAAAGCCAGATTATGTTCTAGTTACATTTGAAACAAACAAAGTATATCACTGATCTCGTCTCATTGAGATATAAAGAATGATATAAAAATCAAGGAAATCGGCCGATAAATAAAAAAGTTGCTAAAAAAGCAAAAATAAACAAAAACAATTTTTAAAATCAAATTTATTCGTAAAACAGTTGGTTTTCAACCGATTTTTCTGAAATAAGTACCAATGTTTTTCTTTTTTTTTTAAAGCTGATTTCAACAATGTGATTTTCAAATTCCTCAGAATTATATTTTTTACTTTTAGATTTTAGCTTTTAGGCCTACTCAAAAAGGTGTTATATTCCTTGCGTAACAATAGAGTAATACATCGACGGTGAGATTCACAATTCTACACGAATGGACGGTGGCGGTAGATCAAAGAGGTGTACCAAATTTATTTACCAACTAATTTTCTCAGTGCTAGAATTACAAAGTAATAATTTCTCGTCAGAAAAAAATAACTCTCAAGTTCCTATCTCTTTATTACAATAAAATTGATACCACGAATGACAAAATCGCCCCACAAATAAGGGAGTTATAAATTATTCATAATATTTTTTAAAGTTATTATTATAAACCCGATCATTGGAGCCAAGTCTAAAATGTACAAGTAAAAGTGTAGTTTAATATGTCTAATTTGGTTTATCATCATAAACCTGGCCTTTTTTTCTATTTTCAGTCCACAAATCAAGGTTAATTGAGCTCAGTCAAAGTCATTCATATAGAGATTAAATCGCACAGCGTCCCTGGCTGCATAAAAAAGAAAATGGCGGCGCTCGACCTCTCACTAGCCACTCTTGATGACGTTTTCCTACCTGTTGTCGTCTCTAGTCCTGTATTCTCTATGGCGCTGTCCTTGTGATATTGTCATGGCGTGGCTATGGATATTTTTGGCTTTCTTAATGTGTGTCCTATCCATCTCCAGTTTCTTGTGTATAATTGGCATTCCGTGGCTTCTTGTCCTGCTCTTCTCTACACTTATTCGTTTTAAATTTTGTCAATCCGTTTGCATAAAATTTATCTGCCAAGCGTCTGTGTATAATCAGCAGCCAGGCTGTGATTAGACGAGGCTGCTGTGTGTAATCACCGCTGATTAGGCACAGAAGCATATGTGAATGGCGACAGCCTTGATTTGTTCTTGTTGTTGATACCATGAAGAGCACTTCTCGTGTTGCGTTTTGGGAAGGGGATCAAAAATATTCCCTCGATCAACGGTCAGTGTAGCGGTCATCACTTTTGAATGTTCCATAAACGCACCGCTTCGGCATAAGGAATGTTTGTCTGCGACAGGAATGTTGTTGGAACGGGCTAAATGTGGGGGATATTTTGTTTGGTTAATTCCTAATAACGCTCCAATGATCAATTGGCGCCTGGTGGAATATTAATCCTAAAGCATATTTTAATTTTTAAAATATCGTTGCAGGTAAAACGGACGAAAGGATATAGTTAACAGTCGAATGCTTTTGTCAAAAAACTTAGTAGTCATTGTGTTGTTCTTTTTTATGACACTATTTGTTGTTAATAAGTAGTTACCTATTATAGGAACAAAGACCGACTCCAGATTTTCTTTATCTGTTCTCTCTCGGTCCTCTCAGGAAAAACAAATGAAAAGTAAAAATGCTGAGTGTTACTTGGAGTATTGGGGTCCTTTTGCTTCCCCATTTACATAAATTATTTGGTCAACAATAATAAATTTCATGAAACAAGTCTTGTATTATTCGTTGATGAAAGTCTCTTATTCAGAACGATAGAAGATCATAACGATGCAAACGTTTTCAGCGTTCAGTCCATGTCTTGCAAATTTGCATCACCACCGATCTAGTTGATGACTTAAATTTCTCTATAATCTTGCTGATATCGTTACATCAGCAGGTCATGTCATCCAAGTTTCGATTTGGTTTTTGGTAAAACTATGGGCTTGGTTTAACATTGTTGTAGAATATTTTGAGACATGTTTATTCAGAGTGCTTCAGCCGGGGTGTAATAAGTGTGAACCTCCCAGAACGCTTCCTCCATTTTTGCCAGCAGAAGGTAATAGTAATTTCAATTTTAATCAGTGTGCGTCCCTGAAATAATCAGTCGAAAGATGAACATTTTTGTTTTGCGTTTTTTGTTTGTTTGTTTGTTTGTTTTTTTGTTTTTTTTTTTTGTTTTTTTTTTTTTTTTTTTTTGGGGGGGGGGGGGGGGGGGGGGGGGGGGGGGGTTGCATTTTTTGAAAGCCCACTGTCTCCTGAGCATTTTACTCTTAATTTGAAGCAAATAGGGTGATTTTTCATGAAGTGATGGTCACATGCAAGGGCTAGGGGGTGAAACCCTAATTTTGAGAAAATCGCTTCCTAAGTTGACACGAGTTGGTATTAAGTATAATAATTACCTTCATTAAAAAAAAAAAAAATTAAAATAAAATATTTAGGAGTCTAGAATTATATTTCATCAGTATGTAGAAAAATGTTTGATTTAATGATCTTTGATGAGAACTCATTTTCCATAAAAAAATGACCTCTTGACTAAAATAATTGTCAATATCTCTGTTCAAAACTTTTCACCATGCGACTGATCATCTCAAGGACGCCGGCCCGCTACCCGCCGTATGTACCCGGGTGCCCTCTTGAATCTCTTACCCGCGGGTATCCATCTACACAGGTGCCCGCCCACCACTTGTCAGATAAATTTACCAAATTGGCATATCTTGGTACTAACATCCCTAAAAATACCTCATAATTCATTCAACTCACTTCATTTACCATTCATGTAATAAGACATCATGATGATTACTTAAACCGAAACTAGATAGCTGGAAATTATTAAAATTCTTTATAAAAAGGGCAACTTTGTTCACAAGGTTATAACAACCTTTTCACTTTTATCCATTTTGCATTTTATTGCTTTTTTAAAAAAAGATTTGATTTTCTCTCTAATGTATTAATATCTGGCATATTAAAAAAATGGCCGCACAGGCCTCTGTCAACAACATGAATATGACGTATCGAAACCAGGATTGCCCGTTTGAAGGCTTTAAGGCTGTTTAGCATGAAAAAAAAACAACAACAAAAAAAAAACAAAAAAACAAAAAACCCACATCCATACAAATGGATGTAGTTTGGCAGTCACTTTCACCCGTTTGGCACTGAAAAATGGCATACAATTAATTTATTTACATTTTTACCATTAAATTGGCACGAGATGAAATTTTCGTGTCAACGAGATTTATTTGATTAGGAAAAGTATTGCTTTGGTATTTTTAAAAACTTATTTGGCATTCTAAGCAAAAATAATTTGGACAGTTTGGACGAGAAATAAATAAGAAACATACTCTACACTCTACATACCTGGAGTCAAATGTCAAATAATAATAACCGAACGACACTTAGTTTATTATTAGGACACAGTCCAATCACATCCATTAATTTTACAGAGAGAAACAGGCGAAATGAGGAGATCATATATGGGTAAGTTGATCTTTTATTTTTATAATATAAAATAAGAATTGATAATATCTTCTTTACTTTAAAAAAGTGAGTGCGACACCAAAAAGTTCTGATCTGAATCTGATTTGAATTTGAGTGCTCTGGCTCTGAAAACAGGGATGATGAAAATCTACTTGTTGAATTCTTTTTTGCCCCAATTAGTATTGATTTGATCGTTCACAATGTGCTCAATTTCTAATGATGCAACCTAATTATTTTATTTTAAAATTGCATCTCACTTCTCACGGCGGCTTTACTTAAGTTGACCAGCAGGGTCACACCTTGGCCTTGACGAAACATATGTTAATGTTATGTTGGTGTGTAGTTGTATCTATTTGTGGCTGTGTGAGTGCAGACGTGTTTTTGATCAGTAGTCTATGCTGTTTTAGTCAATTGTCTTTCATATTTTCTTTTTCTATCTAAATCTAGTCTAAACTCTAAAGGAATCTTTTAAAATGAATATATTGGGCTCTGACTTTGATCTTTTACCGTCAATTTAACATGTGCTTGAAAAGCTGTAGATTTTAATTTATTGAAGTTTTGTTCCAACTTTTTTATGCGAATTATTTATTTTATTGGCTTGTGAAATCATTCATTGATTTTGCAAGTGTTGTTTTTATTCATGTCAAAAGAAGTGAACTTTGCAAGTTGAATAACAACAAAATGTCACTGCCCAAAACAGTTATGGACAAACTTAAAATATAAATGGCATAAATTATAACACCAAACAGGCAATACACTGTGAAATGAATTATTCATCATGTTTTAAAATTGATTATTGTAGTTGTAAACTTTCGACGCTGGCAACGACAATTGATGAAATTCGACCCGACATAATAATAATTGGGACACAAAGTAGGCCCTATGTTGTAGCTAGAAATAGACAATAGACAAGTGTCATATACCTCGACTTCAGAAAGGCATTTGACAAAGTTCCACACTGGCGCCTAATCAGGAAATTGGAACAGTATCAAATTAATGATCAGACAGTCAAATGGGTCCGAGATTTCCTCAAAGATAGAAGACAAAAAGTGATAGTGAATGGAACAGCATCAACGGAGAGACTGGTAACAAGTTGAGTTCCACAAGGAAGTGTACTGGGACCAGTTCTCTTCCTGATTTATATCAATGACTTGCCAGACAATCTATCATCTAAATGTAAAATCTTTGCCGATGATACTAAGCTCTATGGAGTAGCTAATACAGAAGAAGAAAGAAACACCTTACAACAAGATTTGAAAAAGCTTGAAGAATGGTCCGAAATATGGCAGATGGAGTTCAATGTAGATAAATGTGCAGTTCTTCACCTAGGAAAAAACAACAGAGAAGCAAACTATATAATGAAAGAAAAACCCCTGCAGAAATCCAATGGGGAAAAAGACCTAGGAGTATTTATTGATAGGAAGCTAAACTTCAAGAAGCAAATTCAAGATGTTCAATCTAAGGCTAGTAAAACACTCGGAATAGTGAAAAGAAATTTCAAGAATCTGAAAACAAAACACATGACTACCATCTACAAGACTATGGTTAGATCAAAGCTGGAATATGCTAACTGCATATGGTATCCGAAGTTTGAGGGAGACAAAGACTGTTTGGAAAGAGTGCAAAGGAGAGCAACAAAACTTATCACACACCTGAAAGACAAAACCTACTGTGAGAGATTGAAAGAATTAAATCTCCCGACCTTAGATTACAGGAGAAGAAGGGGAGATATGATCCAAACATATAAAATAGTAAAGGGAATAGACAGGGTAGAGGCAGGATTCCTTAAACCAAACAAGAACATTCAGACACGAGGAAACAGCAAGAAACTGAAAAAGAACGTTTTAAAACAAATGAAAGAAGGAACTTTTTTCATCTAGAATTGTAAATAACTGGAATAAACTACAAGAAACCACAGTATCAGCAAAAAATTTGAATAAATTCAAAGCAGAGTTGGAGATAAGCTACACCCTTGGAAACAAGTTCAATTATAAAAATTGGTCCAATCATTAATAGATGAGGAGGAGCGAAGGAGACTACACCAAGTCTAAAAGCTCTATACAGAGGTATCCAGGTATAACTTCTCCTCAGTGATTACAATGTTTATCGGAATGACAGAGAACAGTGTTGCGAGGAGGAGGCACTATGATTTGCATTTAAGAAAACCTGGCTAGTGAACAAAAATATATTATGAAAACAATCCTGAGACGGTATTTTATAAAATGATAAAATAATAATAGTAGTAAGAAACCACCATTCATCGCTGGTGCAATATACAGACTACCAGACAATACAAGATATAAACTGATATAGACATTTATGAAACTATAAAGAAGATCGCAGTGAAAATCAAAACCTCAATGTTCCTGCTTGGTGGGGACTTCAACTTACCCAGTGGATTGAGTAAACATTGCAAAATATCTAAAATCCAAAATAAATTAACGAAATGTACATTGAAAACACACTAGACCCTGGTCTTCATCAAGATGTTGAGGAACCCACCAGAAAAGAATCAATTCTGTACTTATTATTCACAAACCAATCTCACTTGATTAATTAATTATACTACTGTAATCTTTATTTTTTAGTTTTTTTTTAGCTTTTATATAGCGCAGTATCTACTAAACGTGCTCAAAGCGCTTTACAAGGGGTCCCTGGCCAACAGCAACACTGAACATGTAGGACGGGACATGACGCCTGTTAGGTGATATTATATGTTTTTCGGACAGAGACAGCGCTGTTAACGGCCAGGTACTCATGTTACACCTGAGTACAGTGAGAGAATGTGAGTAAAGAACCTTTTCCAAGGACTCAACTATGCGTGGAGCGAGGCTCGAACCCAGGACCTTCCGACCTGAAAGCGAGTGTCATTAAGTTGATTCCTTTTTTACACCAGAAATTCCTCTTTTTTGTTAATTCCTCCTACTGACTTCTTTGGGTAGGGGCCTCTAGATTGAGAGAGTCATGGTGAACATCAAGATTTTAGACATTGACCGAAACACACACAAAAAAAAAAAAAAAAATACCTTGGAGTCACACTCTAGTGGACGGAGCTGGAATCACCACATCAATAAAATATGCAAAAAGGCAACCTGGAAATTGAAGTGGAATTAGCAAAAAATCTGAATCCACTTGTATGCACGATCCAGCTATAAGCATGCTCTGCTTCATGTTTCATTCTTGAGGACCATGCATACAAACAGAAACCACTGTATTCTTATTATTTTTTTTTTTTTTAAATTTGTGTCCTATACCATTCATTAAAATGGGTAAAACATCAATATTCCAAGTGCAGCTATGTGGTCTAGTGGTATGACACTCGCTTTCGGATCGGAAGGTCCTGGGTTCGAGCCTCGCACTAGGCGCATAGTTCAGTCCTTGGAAAAGGCTCTTTACTCACATTCTCTGTTCTCACCATACTCAGGTGTAAAATGAGTACCTGGTCATTAACAGCGTTGTCTTTGTCCGAAAAATTGTAATTTCCCCTAACAGGCGTCATGTCCCGTCCTACATGTTAAATGTTGCTGTTGACCAGGGACCGCTTGTAAAGCGCTTTGAGCTCATTTAGTGGATGTTGCGCTATATAAAGCTCATTTTTATAAAATTTGATTCTTTTTTTAAAAAATAAATTTCTATTTGAATTTGATTCCTTTCCAGCCAATCAAAATCAGGGCTACCAGTATCAAGACACAAGCCAGATGCTGGAGGAAGAAAATCAGCAATTAGAAGATGAACTGAAAGGAAAAGTTAAAGCTCTTAAATCAGTGAGTGGCTTTCTATTGCTCTCTTATCTTTTTACTGTCACCTTTTTAGACTTAGGATTATTGGATAGTCAAGTGCTTTGTTATTCATTGTAGAACACATGTCAACTCAACCCAACCTCACTTAGTGATTAACCCAACTCAACATATACACCAATTTTGCTTAAACTTAAATGCTGGGAAATTATTTTTTAAAGATTAATAAAATGATAATTGAAAAAGCTAATTAAATTTAACCAGTTTACATATTTGTATTAACACAAGGGTTTTATAAAAAAAAAAAAAACTTGAGCTTTTATATAGCGCAATATCCACTTGGGTGATCCCAATAGCTCAGTCCGTAGATCACTCGCTTCACACACAAAGACCGAGATTGATCCCGGGTGCAGTAGAGATTATTTCTGACACCCTCCCCCCCCCCCCACCCTTCTGTCCACCCAGCACTGATTGGGTAGCTGGGTCTGTTAGATCTGGTGGAAAGTACTTTGCGATAGACTAGCGTCCTTTTCAAAGGGTAGCAAGCAATTGTTATTGTCTGTTTCATGCTATAGAAACTGGGATAAACTCTGGTTCCATGGGCCAAATTGCTCTGAAGGAATATCCACTAAATATGCTCAAAGCAAAATATACAAAATATATGAAACGAACTGGATGAATAACGTGTTGTGCAAGAACAATTTTTTTAATGTTTACCAATGTGCACGGCAAAAGTAACAATGCTGAGGAATTAATAAATACTACTAAAAAGCTATTTTAATCTGACTGACTGTGGTATGGACAGATTTGAAGCTGTTCAGATTTTGGGCGATTTTTCCTAGGCCTATTATAAGTATTATTATCATTATCATACTATTGTTGTTGTTATTGTTGTTATTATTATTATTATTATTATTATTATCATTATTATAATTTTCACAGCTATCAATAGATATAGGTGTGGAAGTCCGGGAACAGAACAACATGCTGACAAATATGGTAAGTCATTTTACAAATATTAATAGGAGATAATATCTCAAGCGAAAGTTCTGACTTCATTAAAAACAAAACAATGAAAATAAAGTTCCCTTTAATTTATGTTCATGCTCGGGTATTTTTTTAATACACATTTGTGCTACTTATGGTTCTTTTAATTCCTGTGGAGGATTTTTTTTTTTTGATGGTAGGATTTTTTCAGGTTGAGATTTTGATGGACACACCAGCACAGTGCCATGCCATAATGTGGGCAATCAGGACAAAATTTTTTGTTCAAGGAAAATATATTACACCAATAGCACCATTTGAGCCTGGATTCCTCAGATGGAGCTAGAATGCCTTATTCACTCGCCCCTCAAAGATCAAAATTTAGTTCACTGTCATTGTGACTATATAATATGAAAGTGGAAAGTAGGTATCGATTCAAGATGGGAATCTTAAAAAGTGTTTATGATATAGTCCCAGACAAGTGGACAAAAGTTTCTCAAATTTTTTTATTTTGGGGGGTAAATTGTACCCTTTTTTTCAACCTCGTATTTAGTTTTTCTATTTGCTTATTTTGGCACTGTCGTAAGCACCTTTTCAGATTTCTGTCATTTTGAGAATGTTTGATAAGTACAGTCAAACTTTTTAAGTGACAACCTCCTAATTGGACTTCTAGTTATTCACATAAAAATATCCATGTCCTTTTCAGTAGTGCTCCCGACTAAAATTGTCCTTTTTCAGCAGCTATTCAGAGGCGAATAAATGTATGTAGCTGATTGGATGCTGCGTGTAAAAAAAAAGCAGTTTGAGAGTTATAGGTTGATGGGACTACTGGAAAGAGGAAGGGTGGAGCAAGTGTAAAACAAATTGATAGTAAAGTGGACATTGTTATTAGGTGTTACATGTGCGGTTATGTGGTCTTGTTGTATGACACTCGTCTATGGATCAGAGGGTCCTTGGTTTGAGTCCCTCTCTAAGCAGCGCATAGTTGAGTCCTTGGAAAACGCTATTTACTCACATTCTCTCACCATACTCAGGTGTAAAATGAGTACATGGCCATTAACATTGTTGTCTCTGTCTGAAATTTAAAAAATTAAAATATCACCTACCAGATGCCATGTGTTCGTCCAACATGTTAAGTGTTCCTGTTGGCAGCAGCCTCTTATGGTTCTCACACTACTATGTTATGATGATCGACCCAATCAGCAAAGTCTGGTCCGCACTCGTGCACCGTCGCGAACCCGCCCAGTAGCATCGTGACAACACACCGTTCAACTAGATGCTCTGCCATTTCGGGTTCTTGCCCACATCGGGTACATGTGGGACAGGTGGAAATTCCCCACTGATGAAGCGCACTTGCTGTTAGGCAGCTCCTCGACCTAAGCCGAATCGCAGCCACCCAGTGTCTCCTCTTACTGGTATCAAAGCCTGGCAACTTCTCACCAAGCTTAGAGGAGTATACGTCCCCGCCCCTACGAGGGATTGAATTCGTCCAAACCGACTTCCATCTCGTATATGTATCTCTGTCCATAGTCAGGGAAGCTGCGTACAAGGGTTACAGGGACTTATTTCGGCTCGAAACGGGGTCGCGTCCATAATGCGCTTCAGAGGGGTGTCCCAATTCCCTCTCTCTCGGATCTTATTTAGCCAGTTTACCGTAAGCGTCTCCCTCCGGACATCGGGGGGCTGGATCGCTGCAATTATCGGGCCCCATTCTCTAGGAGTTGTTGCCAGCATTCCTGACACTATGTGCATTGACTTGCGAAGTTTTACAACTACCTTCTCAACGTTTCTGCTTCTACCCCACACTGGAGCGCAATACACCGCGGTGGAATAGCATAATGCCAGGGCGGACGTTCTCAGGAGTGCTTGGTTAGTCGATCCTGCCAGCTTCCTCAGAAGACTGTTGCGTTTCTCTATCTTCTGGGCAACTCCTTCGAGATGCACCCGATAGGTAAGGCTGCGGTCCAGCATCACCCCTAAATATTTTGGATGCGGCTCATATGGGAGTGGCTGGTCCCCGACGAGGATGTTCAGTTTACGGGTGTGCCATGCACTGCATAGGTGGAATGCAGTGGCCACGGTTTTTGAAGTGTTCATCTTCAGGTAGGATTTGAGTCTGGTGACGTCCTCGCTGAGTATGCTCTCGAGACGGGTCCACACTTTACTCTGGGTAACGAGTGCCCAGTCGTCCGCGTATCCCAGTCTCAGGGAGGAAGTGTTCGGCATATCGCGAATGTAAACGTTAAACAACATTGGTGCAAGTACCAAACCCTGAGGGACCCCATTCTTCAATTTCCTTACTTTACTCGTAGCGTCTCCCAGTGCGACGTGGAATTGTCTTTCCCCTAAGATCGAAGAGAACAGCTTCAAGGTCTTTGCACCTTATGATCTTTGCAAGTTTGAGCATTAATCCTTCGCACCAGACCGTATCGTACGCCGCTGATAGATCTATAAATACAGCACCTGTTTGCTGTTTCCTCTCGTTTCCTTGCTCAATATGCTCTGTAAGGGCAATGACCTGTTCCGTGGTGCACCTTCCTTCCCTGAAGCCCTCCTGCTCGGGTGGCAGGGCAGTGTCCAGGACTGGCCCCCATCGGTTTAATAGAACTGTATAATGTTCAGAGTGTCCAGGGAAGTCGGAAAGTTGGAAATTGGTCAGAAATTACATACTTGGTCGGAAATGTTGGAAATAATGGGACTGAGGGTGAAATTTCCTTTAAAATGAGAAAAATTATAAATTTTTTGCTTAAAATACGATATCAAAAATGTGCGAAGGACAACTGCTGTGCACAAAATTATTATTTTACTTCTACAACTGCACTACTACAAACACTACCACATCATCATCCCTATCACCAACACCACTCACTAATGCAACCACCACCACATCATCATCCCCGCCACTACAACATCCACATCCCATACCATCACTGCAAAATTACCACATCATCATACCCACCACCACCACTACTCCAACCACCACCACATCATCATCCTTATCACCACTACTACTACACCCACTACCACATCATCATCCCAATCACCAACACCACACCACTACTGCAACCATAACCACATCATCATCCCCACTACCACAACATTATCATTATCCCTACCACCACCACTACAACCACCACCACATCACCATTGCTACAACTACCACTACATGATCATCTTTACCACCAGCACCACTACTACAACCGCTACTTCATCTTCATCCCTACCCCCTACACTACTATAACTACCACCACATCACCGTGCCTACCAGCAACGTCAACTTTACTACAACCACCACCATCGCCACTGCTATAACAACCACCACATCACTATCCATAACACTAACACCATTACTACAACAACCATATCATCATCTCATCCTTACCACCACCACTACCTTTGCAACAACTGCTACATCATAATCCCTACCACCATCACAATCACCACTGCTACATCCATTACAACTACCAAAACACTATCATCTCTACCACTAATACCAACAAATCATATGAGTATTTTTTTGCTCTTACTTTTAAAAAAATATAGATTGTGTTGTGGTAAGACCTATTTTAAGTAGGATTGTCTTTTTTAAGCGTATAGAACGCTGTGTGTATAAAATACCTGGTAGGAAATTTCACTTCTAGGTAGGAAATAGTAAGGTTGGATTTCCCTGGACACCCTGATGTTATATAAATGCTAAAGTTTTTAAATGTTCAAATAGACCTTTGCTATCAGGGGAGGAATCAATTCTCAAGACCGCAAACAGTGAATTAAATTTTTTAAAATTTTATTGTCAACATAGCAGGCATTTAGCCAAAATCCATTTTGAAATATGGGCATTAAGGGTTATACTTTAAAGAGAATTTATTCTGTTTTACCAAATTAGCAGGCATTCAGGCAAAACAGGCAATAGGCAAGCGGGTATTTAGGCCATCATTGTACCTTTGGTCCTGCCACTAGTTTTTTTTTAGTGCGGCTATGTGGTCGCTTTCGGATCGAAAGGTCCTGGGCTCCAGCCTGTCTCGCACATAGTTGAGTCCTTGGAAAAGGCTCTTTACTCGCATTCTCTCATCGTGCTCAAGTGTAAAATGAGTACCTGGCCGTTAACATCGCCTTTTTTGGAGAAAGAAAATGTAATATCGCCTAACAGGCACCATGTGTCGTTCTATATTTTACGTGTTGCTGTTGGTCAGGGACCATTTGTAAAGCGCTTTGAGCATGTTTAGTAGATATAGCACTATATAAAAGCTCAATTTTGAATTTAATTTATTTCCAATAATTTTGTTTTCTACTTTTTCCATTTCTAGGATGACGACTTTGACTCATCTGGGAACCTTCTGACTAAGACCATGGGCAGACTCAAGCAAATCTCAAGGGCGGGCCACTGGAAGATATGGCTTTACATCGGACTCTTTGCTTTCTTTGTCTTCTTTATGTGTTGGGTTATAGTGAGGTTTAGGTGATATCACTCATGTATACACTATGTCTTTCATTTTCCTTTTTGTTTGTTTGTACATGACTGGAGAAATTTAAAGGACGTTTGAAATCAGAATGTGACACATCTCATCTATCTGGTATTATGTCAGAATGAACAAGACTCTTGGAATTAGATTTAATGTCCGGTCTGAATCATGAACTTGAATTGTAAATATTATTTTATTGAGGTTGAATACAGATGTGTAAAAATTTCAGCACCTGATTCATCTGGATCTTATTGAGGCTTTAGGGAGGGGAAGTATGTGTGTGTGTGTGTCAATTTCAGTGTACCTTGACTTGAATTTTTTATATTTCCCAAATTGATGGAAATATTGGTGTAAGTTAGTACAGTACTCGCTGGATTCTGGGATGCTTTCGGAAGAAGCCAAAAAAAGCTGGAATCCCGAGCTTGCTGATATCCGATGCTCATGGGAGGCAATCAAATGCATACCCTGTTCTTCAAGTATTATTTCCTGCCTTACTTCCCTTATTGGTGATACAGCTTGTTGGGCAGGATGGAGTTGTTTTTATGCATTACGGCTCAGTTTGTATTTAAAAAGAAAATATATATTTCTTGTTTTGTTTTTCAATATTAATAATAATAATAATAATAATAATAATAATAATAATAATAATAATAATAATAATAATAATAATATTAATAATAATAATAATAATAATAATAATAATAATAATAATAATAATAATAATAATAATAATAATAATAATAATAATAACAGTAGAGCTGCCAACAACATCTGATGAGAATGTGTACAATGGGACCTCAAAATCGGGGAGATTTCATAAAAATGGGTACAATCCTGAAATCAACGGAAACTAACCATTGTGAAAGTAAGAGGAAGTTATACTTACATAAAGTCACACTGCACAAGCTCAATTGCAGTAACAATGATGTTCCCAAGACTATAATTGATAATCCAATCCTTTCAGAATTCTACCTCCCAGCATGAAGATCATAATTGGTCAAATAATATATGAATATCCTCTTGGTCACCAAGGTTTCTCAATAGGCTAGTAATAATACGAATAACAGCGTAACACAACATCCAATGAAGAGCTATATATACAAATATTTACATGTCATGTGTATTCCCTCAGTGGCTGACTTGGCCTTTACCAACACATCCTTGGGGATCATGTCTCTAAACGACGACTTGGCACTTTTGCACTCAGTCAGGGATTCCATAAGTTTATTTGACATGCTGTGGCGAAAATCTGTTCTATTCCTACGCACCAAACTGAATAGTCGCTCACAGGCTGCGTACGAGTGAAACATGGTCAGGATGCCAAGCATGACTTTGCTAAAGACTGCATACTTTCTGCCCCCACACTGACGTTCCACCTTGGCCATCCTGAACCAATAATCAGCTGCATTTTCACTAACCTCCATAGAACAGTCATCAGTTTGCCAGCACCTAAACTCCCTCACAAGTTTGTCCATGCTTTCTTCAATGTACACATCAGCAGGGAGTAATGGAGGAAATCTTTCCACAAAAAAATTCAGGTCCACAATTGAGGAAGACATTTGGTTGTTTGGGTCGACTACACAGGCATGCACAATGGCTTTATCATTTAAATTACAGTTCTTCTGAAGGTATTCAATCCCTGATTTGAAATATGACGCAACAGATTTGTAGAATTTGTCTTGTTGCTCTACATCTAGGTCTTTCTCCACTAATTTTCTACATTTGTAGCCCACATCAATGTCAGAATTTGGAAGCAAGTTTGACTTCTTGGAAGCATCAATTGTTAAGAGGTCAGTATCCTTTATTGCCTGGGGTTTCAGAAATCGTCTGCAAAGCTCCTTAATAACAGGCATCATAATACCCTTGACTTTGTGTACAAGGGGCACATCACTTTGCAACAGAGCATTGGCGTTTTCAAACAATGGAATGAAATTGACGAGAAACGAGGCGTAAGTAGCTGTGAGAGACAGGGGCTAAGAGACAACCACCTGATATTTACATGTTTAACCCTATTTCACTCACTGGGGTCGAAAATGACCCCAGCACACCATTTTTTACCTCTAAAATAGTCAAATATTGACCGATTGACCTGAAATTTCGTGACTTCTCCTAACTTTTGGTCATCTATAAACTACCCAAATTTCACGTTTCTATGACGTATGGTTTTCCCGCCAAAAATGGGCACCATTGGATTTTGAGATTGTATCCATTTGGGGTCAGATTTGACCCCCTAACCAACAAAGAGTAAAAGTGTGGAAACTTCCTAAATTGTGCTTTTGGGGTCAAAAAAGACCCCATACCAACAAATAGAAATAATGTAGAAAATGCTAATGTTGCACCTTGAAGCTGTTCAAATGTAATTCCATGCCTATTTTCAAGGTCATATACCCCATCACTTATCATTTTTATATGACTTTGAATCATTCTAAACATAATAGAGAGGGTTATAACACCATTGTCAATTACCCTCATGGTATAAGATTGACTTTGAACTACACCCTTTTTATGCCACTTAGTTGTTCAATATCATGTATGGATATGTGGTCTAATGGTAGATATTTGGACTGTCATCCAACAGGTGCAAGTTCGAATCTGGCTTAGAAACATTTCTTTACTCACATTTTCTCACCGAACTCAGGTGTAGAATGAGTACATGGTGCCGACTGCTTCGTCTCTACCCCCAAACAAATTGTATGAGCACCCAACAGGTCCTATATGTTAAGCTTTTGATGAGGGTCCCAGTGTAAAGCGCTTTGAGCACTTATGTATATTGCGCTGTGTAAAAGCTCTAGTTTTTTCTATGATTTCAGTTTTATGAATTGAAGGCACACAACTATTTTATTTCATATATATCAAAGAACCATTTAATTCGATAACTAAAAACTGGTTTCAATACAATAAAGAAACGTTTAAGGGGAGGGGCGACACCTGAAACTATTTTCAAGAATAATGGCTATATCCAATATCTTTTTATATTGGGACATTGCCTATGACCAATGGATTCGAACCATGTGATTTATTTCGGTGGGCGTGTCCGGTTGCCATGGTGACGGCCGCCATCTTGGATTTTACTCTTCTCTGGGTGCTATTTTTAAAAGTTACTTTCTCAAAAAGTTTCCATGGAATTTTCTTGAAATTTTGCATGATTGTATTTTTGTATATTATAAAAAAAAAATACAGAGCATTTTTTAAATATTTTTAATAGATTTTTATTTATAAATTTAAAAAAAAAAAATTTTTCGGTATGATAAAAATCATGTTTTTTGACATAAAAATGTCAATTTTTCAAAAAATAATAAAGATATTTAAAATTCCTTCTGTATGATTTTAGATAATCACTATAGCTCTAGACATGCAAAGTTTTAAACAAATTGATTGATAAATGACAAAATAAGATAAAAAAGATTGTTAAAAAATGTCATTTTGAGAAAAACGAGATCAAAGATAACAATGAATGAAAATAATAAGACAAAACGGTACAACCAGCTCAAAACATACCAGCACCGTATGAGGGTCCCCCGTGTTCTTTTCTGCCTCCCTCTGGGCTTTTTCACAGGTCTGAGCTTTCATTTTGCCTCTTTTTTTTCTCTTTATGTTGAGCAACCCTTATGCTTTGGTCAAGTCTTTTTGACTCTGCTTCCTGACTCAACATCTGGGAGTGTTCTCCCAGTCCACCGATGCTCAAAGACACTTTCAGGGATGTTATTTCTGTTGGACCAAAATTATACTCTGCACCAAACTCAACTTTTTTCAGGGAATGGAAGTATGTTTTATGGCATCTTGACCAAACAGAATTATGAAACCTTTCGTTTGGATTTTGTGCTGTCTTCATCTCACAACAAATCATATACAGGCTTCAAGTGCTCATGAAGCAAATCAAAATTCAAAGGTGTATGTAGACGCTGCTTGTGTCAACAGGATACACATGGGCAGCAATATATTTTTATAAAAGCATATGGAGTCCGGTTCAGGAGGACAATACCTATGTTGAGGGAAGTCATTGGTGGAATAACCGTGGTAAAGACCGCAAGAATAGCCCATCTCATTTCTTTCTGCTGCGGCATTGCTTGGAATCGCTTTATCATAATACTACTATCACACACCCAATTCCAATCAAAGATTTGTGGCCACGGATCAACCATGAGCCATCATAACTTTCTTGCTTTCTTGGCTTATGTAGCAAATAATTGTTGCCAACGTTTGGATTTTTTGGTCACTTTAGGTATATTTATAATAATCCAGTAAAAATTGGAAATATTTAGAGTTAATTAACGTGAATACGTGTCAAAATTTGATAAAACAACTGATCAATCGGAATGTAAACAAATCATAGTAAAAGTAATAGTAATAGAGGCGAACTTTCACCCTGACTCAACATCCAATCCCTGGCGCGGAGTCGGAGGTCGAGAACAAGGTCAGCCAATCAGATCGCACCATTCGTGATCACGTTGTATTTACCTGACAACTTGACCTCTTATCAGCTGTTTGACACACAATCTTTGTTCGCGACTAACAGTTTCTAAACCCCTCCCCTGCCCACATTGTGATATTTATGAGACTGAAACCTTGTCAACTAGAAGGGCAAAGAGTAGACTAAACTATCGATATCAAAATCTACAACATCGATATGTATTATAATGCTTTTCAGCCCTATTATTTCCAGTTGAATTCTCACAAAAAATTGAAAAGTTTGGTATTTTCATGTCGACTTCCATGTTTATGAAAGACGTTTTACAAACTTTATATTATCCAAATCACCTTCTCAGTGCTGAAAATATGTGAAAAAATGATTGTTCTTTTATAATAAATAAAAAACTGAAATTTTATATTTTAACCCAAAAATCGATAATTCAGGTGTCGCCCCTCCCCTTAAAAAAGAAAATAGAAATATGATTGCAGGGGATTGAAACAACCACAAGTTTGCAATTTGCAGCCTTTCTTTTTCCTAGCCACAAACAGTACAGACAGTTTGAGTTGTCATATGTTCCTGACAGACAAAATTGTCACATTTGCCACAGATCCTGCTGACTTTATTGTCTTTTTTTCGTGGACACCTGACGCATCTTCCTCGGCCACCGTTCTTCCTCTTCCTGGCGCCATTCGCAGTTGCATTTATATCATGCAGGTTCCACTCCTTTTTCAGCTTCGTTCTTGTTGTTGTCTTTGTGGCAGAATCATTCATTCTTCTCTGAAGGTGCTCCAGCACAAGCTCTTTTGCCAGTACCTCATTGAACTTGCCTCTGTCCCCGTGCACACTTTTGTCCCCTGGAAAGACCTCCTTGTAGAGAACATGTGCAGCAATTGCTGAAGTGTCCAACAAATTATAAAATAGCACCATTGGCCATCTCCTTGTTTTTCTTTTTGTTGTGTAGCTGTGGCACATATAATCAAATATATCTACACCTCCCTTGGTCTTGTTGTAATAATTTATCATCTCAGGTTTTTGTTTTCTGCCTGAGTCAATGGTCGTGGATGAATGATGCATGGTGCTCAAAACAACAACATGCTTCTTGTCATTTGACTTGTGTGCCACCATTCCCATACCTTCTCTGAAGAGGAAACTGCTGTCAAACTTGCCTATTCCGGTACCCTTTTGAAACACAATTGGAAGGAAAGCCTTGTTCTTACGAACAGTGCCTACTAGGGATAAGCCATTCTTCGACAACCACTCTGCAAGTTCAAGGTCTGTGAAAAAATTGTCGCAGGTTACATTTCTGCCAGTTTTAGCGTAAGGGGCTGCGAGCTCCATAACTGTCTCCCTCCCAAGGTTCCTTTTTCTCTCACCATGTTTACCGAGGTATGGAATGGCCTGTAGAGGGTATGCTGTCTCGCTGTCACAAATTAGAAATAACTTAAGACCATATTTGTCTGGTTTGCTTGGCAAGTACTGCAGGAACTTTGCTCTTCCCCTCCATGGAACAAGCTGTTCATCAACTGTGAGTTTGATGGTAAGTACACTCTTTGCAAATTCCTGTTGATGTCATCAAAAACTTTTCGAAGTGGAGCAAAGATATCCCTGGCTCTTCTGGCGGACCGTGTAGCCTTGTCATCAAACCTTATGATTGAAGTAAGCTCTGCAAAACGACGAATACTCATTGTACATATTCCAACATTGTGAGCTGAGGCTCCATACCAGATGTTCTTTATTTTAACTAAGTTCAGCTTTCGGGCTCCGAAATGTATGAACAAACCGATCAAGGCTTTCATTTCAATGAGATCTGTCTGTTTCCAAAAACGACCTTTCACCCTTACACCTTCAAGATTAGTCATTGTAACAATGAAGTTCAAGATTTGAGGATCAAAAAGAACGCCGAACAAACTGAGAAAATGCTCTTTGGACTTCTCACTCTCGACTTGGGTGGTCTAAAGACATTTCTCGTTGGGGTTCTTCCAACTTGGGGCATTGGTTCTTTGCTCCAAACCATTCCATTTTTCCCCATCACAACATTACTTGAGGAAGGAAGTCGAATGGAGCTTTCTGAACTATCATCAACCTCATCTTCAGATTCACGTTCTTGTTCTGGATCAGAATCTGCCAATAACTCAGGAAATTCCTCCCCATCGCTGCTTTCATCTGATGATTGCACTCCCCTTTCATCATCATCAGGTCCATAATCTTCATCTGTAACCCCATAAGGCTGTTGCACAGAGTTTTCTGAATAAAATTGAAGGAAGAAAGAAAAAGGAGAAAGCATTACTATTGTACAAAATAAATAACTGATGGATATTATGTGTTAGAAAAAATGTTTGTTAGGGGTTTTGGGGATTTGAGGCTCTATAAGGTCATATCAGTACCTGTAGAAGAAGTAAGACGGCAGACGATAGGAAAGAGAAACCTGTAGAAATGAGGAGATACAAAAGCCTGTTAACAATTTCTAATTAAAACTGCCTGGCGACTACCCCATTGTAGTAGGTTGTTAAAAAATTATCAATAAGCACAACATAACCCCTTTCCTATTGTGCTACAATGCATGGGCCTCTCAAGACTGTTTAACTTCTTGTTACCCATTGTTAGGCAATATGCTGTAAGCCTACTTAGTGACAAGGTTCCTATGAGATAGCAATTGAAAACAGAAGACAAATACATAATGCCAAACACTATAAACCAAGGTAAAAACATACCATGATTAGATTCACTGTAAGAAGTAGATTCTACAGGAAAGTCATCACCACGGTTCAAGTCATCTGCAGTTGGTCGTTGAGGTTCGGATGTCAATGTTCGTTCAGGCACTAAAATTGGAACAAAAAGAGAAAAAAACCTAACAGTAACAAGCAATAATTTTTCAGAATAAAGGTTCCTCTCAATGAGACTAGAAGCACGATCCAAGCATTTGATTATATTATTATGGTTGTGTGGAAGCAATGTTATTATATCTTGGCCAAGGGAATAAACATGACACGGGTCAGATTCAAACCCATGCCCTTCCGCGTGGAAGTCCCACACGCTAACCACTCAGCCACCATGCCCACCCCCCTTCCTCGGTGTAGTTTGTAGTTACGAATCCTACCATGACAGCAGCATTATCAACACTAAAACTAATGCACTTTGTCAAGTCTAAACCACTTTTGTCCACCACATCCTTCACATGTGAAAAAATGTCCTTGCCCTTAGCCGTTGTGGAAGAGAGGGTGTCAACCGACAAAATTTCAGTCACTATTTTCTCCTCACTCATGTCAGCATATAGAACAATGACAGGGAATAACTTCTGCTTGGTGTCATTCCCCCCATCCTTAGAGAAAATACCCCACTCTGCCTAACATTGTCAAGAGTCTTTGACTTCTGGTTTCCAGCCAGGACATGGACGATGGCTGTAGTTTTCATCCGGGCACACTTATATAGTTATAGCTTTGCCTCCTCACTCTTGGGGAACATGTTGCGGAATAAATCACCTGCATCGTCAGCAATAGCAAGCGGTAAATTTTTCTCCATTAAAAACTTTGTGAATACAACTTCAGCATTGATGACACTATGGTCCTCCTTTTTCACAAAAGAACTCATCATGGACGCCATTCCTCCACCACCAGCTGCTCTCTATGTAGCAACGTCCTTTTGCGAAGTCGTATGTCTCTTAATGTCATAAGCACCACCAGATTTAATGCTAAAATGGCTCTTGCACATCTCACAAAATGCCAGTGCCGCGCCTTTGTCACTTTTAACCACACCTTTAAATGTTTTTGAATATTCTGTTTTCCAAGTCTGATCATATTTCACTTTCTTTGAAGGCGGTTCCATCATGAAATTGAAATCGAAATCATAAACAAACACAAACAATACTGAACTGTCCTAGATTCTTGATCTAGAGATCTAGATCTACTTTATACTTCACATTCCTTTGAAATTCAAACAAAGCACAAGTCTTAAAGTCAATCAATTACTTTTAACACTGGGAGGTAGATCTAGAAGATAATGAAAAGACACATTCAATAAACACATCTGCAAACTGAGACGGCAAAGAAAAGTGAAAAACCGCCACTCGCCAAGAGAATGACTCTGAACAAAGAAACTAGGCCTAAAAGTAAAAGCTTGAAACGGACTTCCGGGCCAACGACGAATATTCGATTTCATGATATCGGACTAAAACAATAGGAGCGAGTTCACTATAGAATAATAGAGCAATGAATTGGTATCTAGTACAAATTTGAACGATCCAGCAAGCTTAAGATAACAGCGATACAAGCATCCGGGCTATTACAACTAAAGAAAACTGAAGTGACTCTGTACACTGATAATGGGTACAATCTTGGGGGAAATGCTTACAAGCGTACAATCTCTGAAAATGCGTACAATTCCACATTTTTTGCGGTAGGTTGGCAGCTCTGCAATAGTAATGAAAATTTGTATAGCGCCCACTTCCAGTGTAAATGCTTTTTGGCGCTTCACAATAAATACTACATATTATTAACAACGAAACATTAAACTGGCATTGGCACTGAACGTATCTACTCCATTCAACCGAACCCATCCGAACCAGACTCACTGAGTCGCTTGACTTTTACATGAGAATTTATTACCCTGTATTAAAATAGAGCCAATTGTTTATTTTTATAACTGCATGTTCAAAAAGCACTAACGTGTATCTAGCGTTTAGTTATAACACCCAGCTCCAGCATGCGGTATTGCAGAACGTGCTGAACTCCAGCATACGAGTATCCAGCAAATACTGTAATAGATAATAATGTGAAATTGAATGTAAGTATCAGTTTAATTACAAAAACAGATCAATTGAACGTTTCGGGTTTCCCCTTTATCAACAAAACAGGATGAATGAAACACCACAGATGAATGAGATAATGTGGTAGTGGCGTAGTTAAGATGAATCTTTCATTCATCCTGTTTTGTTGATAAAGGGGAAACCCGAAACGTTCATTTGATCTGTTTTTGTAATTAAATTGAAGCTTACATTCAATTTCAGATTATTATTTATTTCTTCGAGCTTCGAGCAGCAAGATTTACATTAGCGATTACTGTAGTAAATCATTTGGATTTGGGATAACAATGTTTTCATAAAGACAAGGCAGTTATATTAATATTATAGTCACGAATTATTCGGATGATTTTAATTTTTAAAATGTTTTGTTTGTTTTACACCTGCATTTCAAACTTCCTTTAAGTTTGTCTGTATTATTTATATGGAGATAATCACAGTGCATGTTGAAATTTAAACTCAGCTCAGCAGTTACTTATGTATGTTGATGGAACTGACTGAGTTCTTATTATCTTAAATTTGTATTGGGCTACAGGAATGGAATATAGTTAAATGAAGCTAAATGACCTTAATGAATGATTCACGGGAGGTCATGGATACCCTGACTTATAATAAAGTATGAAAAAGTTACAAATTGGGGAGCAGGCATTGGTGTAAGATAAAGATCTGAAAAAGTGTATATGAAACAGTGCCAGACAAAGCAGAAAGAAAAACGCTTTAAAAACCCCCAAAATCAGCCTGTCTCGACTGGGGCAGCCTGGTATTTAGGGGGGGGGGGGGGGGGGGGTTGTGTTTTTCTGATATTTCTGGCAACATTTCATTTTTTTCAGATCTTATATAAATTATGTATAAGTCCACATCCCTTAAGTTATGTACTCATGCATGTTGTTGATTTAAAAGAAGCGTGGAATATATTGTGTTCTTGTTACTGTTAAATTTGTATTTAGCTAAAGATTGGAATATTTAAATAAAGCTAAGTGACCTTAAGAAAATAATTCACAGAAGGCACCATTAGTTCTCAATCCAATATGAATTAGTAGTCCACATACCCGTTAGCAGGACTTACATTTTTCTTAGTCTAGTTTTCTATGTGCAGAAATACATGTTGAATGGTTGTGGCCAAGTGTCCTGATTAGATGTGTGGCAGAATGGACCCGATGTTGGTGAATTGAAGTTGAGGTTTTAGAATTTGAATTAAAATGAGAGCTTTCCAGTGACGTAAGTGAAACACGTCATTAAAAAAAAAAAAGTCTGTTAAATTAGTAATTCTGATTTTTTGTTTTGTTTTGCTTTTTGACTTCTCCAAATTTTCTTCACTTTTTTTCTACACAACATAATCAGACAGAAACATTGATGGGTCATATTTGATTCTTCTTTCTCTCAACTAATCCCATTCCCTTACTCTTTCTTTGCACCTTTATACCTGAAACTGAAAGTTTTGCAAGCAATGTCAGACTTCAGAATTGAATAAATGATTGTTGGTACAGGACTGCCAAGTGCCCCGCATGCATGGGACAGTCCTACATTTCATGATTCATTTTTCTTTGCTGTTGTCTTGTACTTCCAATCAGGATCAGCCCTGTGCCACCCTGATGCTCTCTGTACTGTATGAGTGGGAAGTTAAATCCTATGAACCATTGTCAAGAGAATGTAAAACGGTTTCACCTCTTAACCTTTTCATATTTTTTTCTCTTATATGTGCTCAATATCCTGTCGAATACTTTATAGCAACTGTGTCCATACTCGTGTCCCTTGATGAAGAATCCGAAAATATCCCTCATTTTGTCAACTTGGCAGCCCTGTGGGTACAATTATTGATGCTGCTTACATTTTAAAATGGGATTTTGTCTTGTTCGTCATTACTTTTCATGTCAAATGAAAGCAGTGTATTTGCGTAAAGGTTGAAATGAAGAATGTGTTTTAGATGCTATTTTTGGCGAGATCATTTCATATCAATTTCTATCTAAAATGCAGGTAGTTAGATATTCTACTCTAGTCACACATTTTCAGTTTTCTCTCTTGAACTTGTTTTACATGATCATGATGTTTTATATCATATAATTTACATTCGATTATTCGTTTGTTGTATTTTAATTCGCATGTTATTTGATTAATTTTATGGGAGCGGTCAAGAAGAAGAAGGATTGATGTAATTTGTCTATTAATAGTTTGGTATAATTGTTAAGAAAATTAGATGTAAAGATTTGCTGAGAAAAGAAGACTATGTACAATTAGTGTTAGGATGAGTGTTAGGATGAGTGATTTGTTGTGTCATATTATGAAGAATACCAGTGACTCGATAAAGATCCAAAAGTGAGGACTGTTTACCAATGGTTAGGAGAGTGATGGAGATTGGGAAGTATAGTTTATTTGTTATCGCTGTCAGTCGATTGAATAATATTTTTCACCTTACTTATATGGATGTGTGTGTGTGTGTGTGTTTATATATATATATATATATATATATATATATATATATATATATATATATATATATATATATATATATATATATATATATATATATACACACACTCACACCCACCCGTCCATCCATCCATATAAGGTGAAATATATATATATATATATATATATATATATATATATATATATATATATATATATATATATATATATATATATATATATATATATATATATATATATATATATATATATATATATATATATATATATATATATATATATATATATACACATACACAAGCTGTCTGTTCAATAAATGGTATCCGTTCAATGAACGTGATGATTAGTCAACTCAGAATTTATGATTTGAATAAAAAAAAGTTGAATAAAATTTGAACTCAATTTCTATTGTCTTAATGTTTTGCTCACTTATCATAAAATTCTTTCCCATTGTTAAGAACGGAAAATGGTTCATATAAATGACCTCCCATAGTGGGCAGGGGGGTACAAACTGTGTCTTCTATCTCCTTATATCTGTTTTCCAACATGCTTTCTGTCTTTGTCTTGGAGTGAGATTACTTGGTTTTGTCCTGGCCCTGGTAGGAGTCCTAGCTGGGAGGGAAACAGTCAAATGCATAGTTATTGTTTTGGGATGATATTTTTTTCCTTGTAAATCATCTCTCTGTTATGTATTATTATATTTGTTATTTTGAATGTATAATGTAAGCATTTGAGTGTATTCCTCTTTGTTGGAATTTGTGCTTGTGTCCGGATGAGACTTAAAGGTGATCTCAAACTAAGTACATTGGTGGTATGCTCTTGGAATCTACATCTGATCCCTATTTGTTCTCAGTTCCCCTATGTCTTACTTTTTCTTGGGTGCATTACTTGTAATTCTATAACTTTTTACTGTCCCATTTTCTTCCTTTTTACTGGAGCCGATATAACCTAAATGTGTTCCAATCGCCGTAAAACCCTTAAAAACAAAACAAACAAATTGATTGTATTCATAATAATAAGAAGAACCGCTAACTGGTATCAATTCGTTGCAAGTTCTCCCATCATACGCGCTAAATGGAAGGTTGACACCCATGTGCTTAACTCACTCAACCCTACCACCGACTATATCCGTCGCTTACCCGGGTTACTTTTACCCCATGCTATTTATAACATTTTTCTGAGACAAATTATAGGCGTAGTATCAAAGTTAATGTTTTTAGTTTTTACATGTTAATGGTAGTTGAATAAAACTATCTATGTACATGCTCATTTTTAATACATTTTTTCCAATTTTGAAAAGTAGCAAAAATCTCTAGGATTGAATGAGTTAAAGTGATGGCATATGTTTTCGATTTGATTTGACAAAACATATCATCAATGTACCTACTTAGTTTGAGATACCTAAAAGTCTCATTCAGACACTAGCACAGAATCCCACTAAGAGGAACACACCCAAATGCTTACATTATATGTACATTCAAAACACATATAACAATACATAACAGAGAGATGATTTACAAGGAAAAAAAATATCATCTCCCAAAACTTTAACTATACATTTGACTGTTTCCCTCTCAGTCATCGGTTCTCCTGGGTGGGGTTCCTTACCTCCCATAGTGGGCAGGGAGGCACGTACTGTCTTTTATCCCCCTCTTATCTGTTTTCCAACATACTTTCTATCTTTGTCTTGGAATGAGATTACTTGGTTTTGTCCAGGCCCTGGCCGGATATCGTAGCTGGGAGAGAAACAGTCAAATGTTTAGTTAGAGTTTTGAGAGATGATATTTTTTTCCTTGTAAATCATCTGTCTGTTATGGACTATTGTTTTGTTTACATATTATATATTATGATTTGTAAACATTTGAGTGTATCCCTCTTAGTTGGGACCTGTGCTTGTGTCTGGATGATACTTTTAGGTGATCTCAAACTACGTACTTTGAGTGCGCTCTTGGAATCTACAACTGTTTCCTATTTGAACAGATTCCCCTTTAATTCTAGAACTTTTTACTATCCCATTTTCTTCCTTTTTATTGGTGCTGGTATAACCTTAATGTGTTGCAAGCACCGTAAAACCCTCAAAAACAAAACAAACCCTCTCAGTCAAGAACTCCGACTGACCTCCCATAGTGGGCAGGGAGGTGCTTGCTGTGTCTTCTATCTTCCTTTATCTGTTTTCCAACATGCTTTCTGTCTTTGTCATGGAATGAGAGTACTTGGTTTTGTCCAGGCTCTGTCCGGATACCTGGGAGATGATATTTTTTGTCTTGTAATTGTAAAACATCTCTCCGTTATGCACTGTATTATATACGATTTGTAAACATTTGAGTGTATCCCTCTAAGTTGGGACCTGTGCTTGTGTCTGGATGAGTCCTTCAGGTGATCTCAAACTAAGTACTTTGATAGTATGCTCTTGGAATCTACATCTATTTCCTATTTGAACAAATTCCCCTTGTCTTACCTTTTCTTGGGTGCTTTAACTTTAATTGTAACTTTTTACTATCCCATTTTCTTCCTTTATACTGGCGCTGATATGACCTTAATGTGTTGTAAGTCTCGTAAAACCCTTAAAAACAAACAAAACAACAGGGAGGGAGGCACATACTGTCGCTTATATCCCCCTATATGTTTTCCAACTTGCTTTCTGTCTTTGTCTTGAAATGAGATTACTTGGTTTTGTCCTGAACCTGGCCGGATACCCAGTCAAATGTTTTGTTAGAGATTTGGGAGATGATATAACAACAGTGCATAACATGATTTACAAGGAAAAAAAAATATCGTCTCCCAAAACTCTAACTATACATTTAACTGTTTCTCTCCCAACTAGGGTATCCGGCCAGGACCTGGACAAAACCAAGTAATCTCATTCCAAGACAAAGACAGAAAGCATGTTGGAAAACAGATATAGGGGGATAGAAGACAAAAGTAGGTGCCTCCCTGACCACTATGGGGGGTAAGGAACCCCACCCAGGAACCCCTTTTAAATTCATGTTGGTTTTGCTCACTTTGGTGATGTAATGTGGGTCAATGACTTGTGGGCATGAATGTATGACTTTACCTTAGAAGATGGTGAAACCCAGATGTAAATATCTATAATAGTTTTAGAATAATAAGTGTTTGAAATCAGGGTTGGTTACAAAGCCAAATTATTTTATTGCGTGCATAAAGACTTAAACCCACAATATATTAAAGATAATTCAAGTCTTTAATCATAGAAACTATTGAAGAATCAACTTGTTAATAAAGACAATAATAATAGTAATAATAATAATAATAATAATAATAATAATAATAATAATAATAATAATAATAATGATAATCATACAGTCCTGCACATATTCCTCATCCTCAACGGCCATGGTTACAAGTATCAAGGACGGATCAGAGAAATTGCCTCCTCTTGTAATTGACAAGATGTTTCCATTATTGCCAGCAGTTGCCATTGCGATATTCTTCAAATAAAAAGGCCTGTATGACATTGTCTAAACTAATTATGAGTCTTGGACTCGGAAGCGAGACTAAAGATTCAAATCACAAAAGAGAAAAGTTGCAATTGTGGTTGACAACTGCCCATCCTACCCACGGTTCATTAGCTAAAGATTATTGAAATAATAAAGCTACTGCCCAGCACATCAATTCTGCAGATGATCAGGGAATTATCACCACCTTAAAACAGCACGACAGCGGTCAGATCTCCTCATCTATGTTGACGAAGGCAATGACATCCCGACAGTTGATATGTCGGTATTGGATGCCATGTTCTCAGAGCAGCTTGGAACACTGTGACTGCTGTCACCATCCAGAATTGTTTTCATCACCGTGGTTTCATTGTACCATCAATTACTTCGAACCAGAGCTAGAGTTAGATGCTACTTCCTCTATACTTTTCCGTCACAACACGACTATAACAACCTTTTTGATAGGATATGAGATATTGTACCGACCATCAACGATTCAAGCATTGATGAACATTTTGAGGTGGACAGTAATGTGTTGACAACAGAAATGCTCTCCACAGATGACATTGTCAACACTGTCAATATTTCACCAGCTGATGAAGTGGACGAGGAGGAGTATGATCCGCTATCTAAGCCACCATCAACGGCAAAATAAGCCAGAGCTGTGATTGACACACTTCACACCGTTCTGCAAGCTCAAGGTTCCAATGAATTCATACACACGCTTTCTAATATGTCTGTGTGCGTTCAGTTTGTACTGCAAAGCAAATGTCAAAGATTCATTTCTTCAAGACAAACGCAGGCCAAGAAACAGACACAACAGCCACAACTGATGAATTGTCTAAATGATGAATATTTTTATCTGTATTGTAAAAATCCATTCTGTTGTGTTGTATTTGATGTATGAATGAATAAGTGAAATAAAATTAAATGTATCTAATTTTTTTAAAAAGAACAAAACGAGAAGAAAAAAAACCCAACAAAAATCTCAACAAACCATAAACTAAAAACAAATAACACTAACACCCTGGAACATTCAACGTTTTAAATAGAGGCACTTCAGGTGAAGTTTAAACAAGTTAAAAACTGCACACTTTCTAACCAATTAGGTTGCTTCGAGTTGTCTTTTCTAGCTTCACTGATTCCTCATCCAAATTCGCTAGTCCCAGCAAGGACGAGGAATACGAGCAGGACTGTACTTAATAATAATGATGATGATGATAATAATAATACACAGCATTTGTATAAAGCATAACCATGACTAGATCATGCTCAATGAATTTCAGTTACAAATATGGATAGTACTCACTTGCACACACACACACACACACACACACAAACAGACACACTCCCATTTATTGCTTAAAGAAAAAAAAAACAACACTAATCAAATAGCTGTGGATCATGTAATTATATGGATACTCCTTAACAATAGCAACTAATGAATCTTCCACTATCAAAAGTATGGCTAATCTTAAGCAACGGCACTGATTGGATAACCAATAAATATCAACGCTCAAATATATGTAGCTAAGGAAATCAGCTCCTTAACACTCAGTTCTAAATTTAAAGGATTTTAAATAGTTTCCCTCTAAATACTCTCTAATTTTCAAAGTTTGTTCAGTCAAAGATGGATGTATCGACATTGTTGGGACTGCAATAACATGTCAATAGAAGCATCATTTTTTTAAAATGAAAGAAAAATCTAATAGAAAATGCAGAATAACATTAAGGGGTGTCGACCTGCTTGATTTGATTGCCCTTAATGCGGGCCGATTTGAAAATTAAGGACGTTTCACTTGATCTGATTTTTTAAAATTCGGTTATTGTGGACTCAGGAATCATTTTATAGATGCTATTTATGTCTCAACCCACAGCAGCCATGCGTCATTACAAACTGTCAATTCATCCTGAGCCAAGTTCGTCGTCACAATTTTTGCACATCGGGTCATGTTTGTCTTATAATTAATTCTTTTTAGCAATTAACCTCCTTTACCAAATGAGTTTTGTTTTTGGGAATTTTTTTTTTAATCTAATCAAAAAAAAAAAAAAAAAAAAAAAAACAATTAAAGAAAGATATTTATTTTGTCAAAAATCTTATATAAACTAAACCAATTGTGTGTATAACTACGTACTGTGTGGCCAGAGCAGAATCTGTTCTATTGGCCTTGAAAGGCAAAAAAAAATAATGTAATCCAATCCAACTTTCTACAAAAGAACTATAAATTAAACCAATGGTATTATATCTTTCATCAGAACATGCAATTGGCCCTAGGGGAGTATTTTAATTGAGATTAAGCGCCAAATTTGAATGTCGCTTTGTCTTAGCTTGTCATTCTCATGCTACCTCGATCAGGTGGCAGCCATTTTGTGACGGAAAAGCAAATATAACCTCAGTGCTCAAAGAGTTAACACACTTATATTGTCAGACCCACACAGCAGTCACACACACTAAATGTAGGCCTACATGTTGTACAAAAATATAATAAAATGTGATATTTGACTGATGAAAACTCAAAATAAAGTAAATAATTAACTAAATATATATATATGTGATAATCCAACAAAAAAAATAATTATTTTTAACGGTTTTATGGCACTTACGACACATTTAGATCATTTGGAAAAAAAACAGGTCATCACATTAAAGATCATGACAATAAGCGACAAAGAAAAGGACAAGAGATAGAGGGTGATGGAAAATTCCCCTCCAATCTTCCAGTTATTGTTATATCTTATGAATACAAGAGAAAGAAAACAATGAGAACAATGAATCTTCACTTAGATTTTTATCTATTTTTACTTCATTTTCACGATGCTACAAAGCATGAAATGTGTGTTGCTTTATGTTTGTTTTTGTTTTTAAGGGTTTTTAACACATTAAGGTCATATCAGCGCCAGTAAAAAGGAAGAAAATTGGATAGTAAAAAGTTCTAGAATTACAATTAAAGCACAAAAGAAAAGGTAAGACAAAGGGGAATTGGTTCAAATAGGGATCAGATGTAGATTCCAAGAGCACACCTTCAAAGTACTTAGTTTGAGATACCTAAAAGTCTCATCCAGACACAAGCACAGGTCCCAACTAAGAGGAATACACTCAAATGTTTACCAATCATATAATATAATATGTAAACTAACCATAATACAATGCATAACAGAGAGATGATTTACAAGGAAAAAAACATCATCTCCCAAAACTATAACTATACATTCGACTGTTTCCCTCCCAGTCAAGGAACTCCGGCAAGGATCAGGACAAAACTAAGT
This sequence comes from Berghia stephanieae, assembly GCF_034508935.2. Classification (NCBI taxonomy): domain Eukaryota; kingdom Metazoa; phylum Mollusca; class Gastropoda; order Nudibranchia; family Aeolidiidae; genus Berghia; species Berghia stephanieae. The sequence goes on from NC_088367.1 coordinate 26,512,616, forward strand.
AATCTCATTCCAAGACAATGACAGGAAACAATTGAAAAACAGGTATAGGGGGATAGAAGACACAGCATGTACCTCCCTGCCCACTATGGGAGGTCAGGATCCCCACCCAGGTGTTGCTTTATCTTGCACCCTTTTACAAGATATTCCCCAGTGAGTTTGAAAGCCCTTTAGGCGCTGTATTCCTATTGCTACACCTCTCTTACAAACCATAAAAATAAAAATATCTTGTTTGTTTTTAAGGGTTTTACGGCACTTGCAACACATTTGGGTCATATCAGTGCCAGTAAAAAGGAAGAAAATGGGATAGTATAAAGTTCTAGCATTATTAAAGCACAAAAGAAAAGGTGAGACAAAGGGGAATTGGTTCTAATAGGGAACAGATGGAGATTCCAAGAGCACACCGCCAAAGTACTTAGTTTGAGATCACCTAAAAGTCTCATCCAGACACAAGCACAGGTCCCAACTAAGAGGAATACACTCAAATGTTTACAAATCATATAATATAATATGCAAACTAAACATAATACAATGCATAACAGAGAGATGATTTACAAGGAAAAAAATATCATCTCCCAAAACTATAACTATACATTCGACTGTTTCCCTCCCAGCCAAGGAACTCCGGCAAAGGATCAGGACAAAACTAAGTAATCTCATTCCAAGACAATGACAGGAAACAATTGGAAAACGGGTATGGGGGGATAGAAGACACAGCATGTACCTCCCTGCCCACTATGGGAGGTCAGGATCCCCACCCAGAAATAAAAATATGACCATTAAACCAAGAAACAAACAATATAATATCAAATCAATGAATCAATTTTTGTCACATAAATCAAAATAATGAAGAATAATGCTTACAATAAAATGAATAACAACTGTATAAAGACAGAGAAGACGTCAAGAATTGACTTCTTCTTGTACAAGTTGGAGGGTGGGGGGAAACCTTCCAATCAAAGGAACAACATTTTGTCAATGCCCATTTTGAAATTATACAACAAAGTTTTTAATATTGCTTTAATTACCATAAAATAGAATTGTTTTTAAGTCAAATGTTAACCACTTCGTCTCATCATCTTTCCATACTCAAGTTATCAAGATTTAACGCCTCACAGTTGTAAAAATTACCAAGATGATTCAAAATTATTTTTGCTTGCAAAGGGTCTTCTGTACTAATGGCCTTTTTTGAAACAAGAAAAGTCTAAAGTTCAACATTATTACTTCCTTCATACTAACGTGTGGAGGTCTTGGCATAGCAGTAGTCTTGGTTAAGGTTTTGTTTACTTTTTATTTTTTATTCATTATATATATATATATATATATATATATATATATATATATATATATATATATATATATATATATATATATATATATATATATATATATTTTTTTTTTTTTTTTTTTCGGTTTGCTTTCAGAGGTTTTATGGCATTTGCAACAATTTTAACAATGGTGGTAATAAGGAAAATGGTGAAATGGTTAAAATATCATAGATCTAGACTTACACGACATTAAAAGCACTCAGGAAGAGATTAACTTTAAGATATTTATCACCAGATGTTCTACAAATATTCGACAGAACTCGTTTATCCAACATACTGTCAGGACATGGAATGCACTTGATTTTAATACAGAAAATGCTGAAACAATAAATGATTTCAAAAATTCAGTTGATAAAGAACTCCATGCTCTGTACGTATGTGATGAATAAGATTTTTTTTTCTTCAGAAATATGCTTATGATCCAGACCACCACCAGACAACCAGCCAGAAATTTTGCCGGCAAGGAATGAGCTACCAATTAGCTGTGATCCACCATCGATAGCAGAGATTGTGGGTGCCATTAACAAGATGAAAAGGGGGAAAGCTGCTGGACCAGACCAGATTCCACCGGAGGCTCTAAAAGTTGATGCTGAAATAAATGTTGAGGCCCTGCACCCACTCTTTGAGAGAATCTGGAATGACGGGATATTCCCAAAGGATTGGAGGGAAGGACATCTTATCAAGCTTCCAAAGAAAAGGGACCTCAGTAATTGTAATAATTATCGAGGAATCACTCTTCTTTCTATCCCAGGAAAGGTTTTCAACCGTATTATTTTAGAGAGAATTAAGAATGCAACAGATGCTAAACTGCGGGACGAGCAGGCAGGTTTTCGGAAAAACCGTTCAACCACCGACCAGATTGCCTCTCTGGGAGTCATAGTGGAACAGTCTATAGAATGGAACTCTCCTCTTATTGTCAACTTTCTGGATTACAAGAAGGCTTTCGACAGTATTGACAGAGCAACATTGTGGAAAATTCTGGCACATTATGGACTCCCTGAAAAGATAGTAAACCTCATTAAGGAAATGTATGAAGGATCAAGTTGCAGGGTTGTACATGAAGATCAGCTTACTGACAGCTTTGAAATTAAGACTGGTGTCAAGCAGGGATGCTTGCTCTCACCATTCCTATTCATCCTTGCCATTGATTGGCTAATGAAGGAACTGTCCAAAGGGCGAAGAAATGGGATACTGTGGACCCCCTGGACACAGTTGGATGATCTGGCTCTTTTGTCCCACACCCAGGACCAGATGCAAGCAAAAACCACAATTATAAACAGGCTCTTGGAATCAATTGGTCTAAGAATTCACCCTGCAAAGTCAAAGGTCTTGAGGATAGGTACGCGTCAAAGGGAGCAGATCAAAGTAAAAGCTCAGGAACTCAATGATATAGACACTTTCTGCTATCTCGGAAGTATAATTGACAAGGATGGAGGCACGGAAGCAGAGGTGAAAGCATGAACAGGAAAGGCACAGGCTGCATTCACATCTTTGAACAGAGTTTGGAGAACTAAAGATATCTCCCTTCGACTTTTCAACTCAAACGTGAAGTCTGTCCTACTGTATGGATGTGAAACTTGGAACGCATCACAGGCATGTATAAGGAGGGTACAGATTTTTGGAAACAGGTGCATGCGTAAGCTACTCAGAATAAAATGGATGGATAGAATAAAAAATGAAGAAGTATGGAAAAGAACACAGCAGAAACCAGTGGGAGAGGAAATAGGAAGAAGATGATGGAGGTGGATTGGACACACGCTTAGAAATAATGACTCCACTATAACAAAGAAAGTATTGGACTGGTACCCTCAGGGCAGAAGATCAAGGGGAAGGCCACGAGGAACATGGAGAAGAACTAAAGAAGCTGATATACAGAGAAGTGGTTAGACCTGGAATGAGATTTAAAAAGTTAGCTCAGGATAGAGAAGGATGGAAACTGTTTGTCTGTGGCCTATACCCTGACCCAGGGTGAAAAAGGCAATGATGATGATGCTTATGATCAACAGGTCGAGGCTGAAAAATTATTTATAATGTACCAACTCGGCCTTTTGTTTGTATATATATATATATATATATATATATATATATATATATATATATATATATATATATATATATATATATATATATATATATATATATATATATATATATATATATAATATTTATATATATATATATATATATGTGTGATTTTGTGTATTAATAATGTCCATGCATCAATTTGACCTTTTCTTTTGTTTGTTTTTAACTATTATATATCTATATTTGCAAAAACATTAAGGTATTAAAGGTCTTTGACCTATGTAACCTTTAATGATTATGATTGTGAAAGAGACAAGGAGCAGAGGCAGATTTAAGAGCTCTCTTTTCTCTAATAGAATAATATCCATCAGACTGACAAAGAGAAACCATCGAAATACTCTTGACTGTAACAAATGATTCACACCTCACTATTTCATCATTACTTCCTGGGTGGGGTTCCCTACCTCCACAGTGGGCAGGGAGGTACTTACTGTGTCTTCTATCCCCTTATATCTGTTTTCCAACATGCTTTCTGTCTTTGTCTTGGTAGGGGATTGCTTGGTTTTGTCCCGACCTTGGCTGGGAGGGAAACAGTCAAATGCATAGTTATTGTTTTGGGAGATGATATTTTTTTTTCCTTGTAAATCATCTCTCTGTTATGTATTATTATATTTGTTATTTTTAATGTATAATGAAATGTAAGCATTTGAGTGTATTCCTCTTTGTTGGATCTTGTGCTTGTGTCTGGGTGAGACTTATAGGTGATATCAGACTAAGTACATTGATGGTATAGCTCTTGGAATCTACATCTTATCCCTATTTGTTCCCAATTCCCCTTTGTCTTACTCTTTCTTGGGTGCTTTAATTGTAATTCTAGAACTTTCGACTATCCCATTTTCTTCCTTTTTACTGGCGCTGATATAACCTAAATGTGTTGCAAGCGCCGTAAAACCCTTAAAAACAAAAACAAACATCATTACTTCCCTTGCACAAAACTATTGATACCTTAGTGATGAAACGGACAATGCACTTCTACCATAAAATGAGGAGGAAGGAACTGGCACCTGTAAGACACTGACACAGTACTGGCAGCGGGGTAAGGGAAGGGAGGGCTCAGACTGTCACCAGATGTTGTTATAATTAATCACTATATAACAATCATTTTGATGATCACAGCTTGTGTACAGAGGTGTCAACTGTGCTTACGATGTGAAATGCACCTGTACTTATTGTGTGTGACTTTCTTGATTTCACAATTGCTTCTGTTGACAAGGCTACATTGTGCCACATTCTTGTACTATGCACCAACAACCTCATACGTTAACCAAGTGAACAAATCCATCAGAGTCAGGACTAGTTTACAGAAATAGGGGATGACATAAACAGGTGCATCCAATCAAAATTTAAATAAGCAACAACCACAAGTTTCCTATGTTTTTGTTTTTGTTTTTAAGGGTTTCACTGCGCTTGCAACACATTTAGGTTATATCAGCGCCAGTAAAAAGGAAGAAAATGGGATAGTAAAAAGTTATAGAATTACATTTAAAGCATCCAAGAAAAAGTAAGACAAAGGGGAACTGGGAACAAATATGAAACAGATGTGGATTCCAAGAGCATACCATCAATGTACTTAGTTTGAGATCACCAACAAGTCTCATCTGGACATAAGCACAGTCCCCACTAAGAGAAACACACTCAAATGTTTACATTATAAATTCAAAATAACAAATATAATAATACATAACAGAGAGATGATTTACAAGGAAAAAAAATATCATCTCCCAAAACAATAACTATGCATTTGACTGTTTTCCTCCTGGCCAGGACCAGGACAAAACCAAGTAATCTCATTCCAAGACAAAGACAGACTGAAAGTTTGAAAACAGACATAAGGGGATAGAAGACACAGTATGTACCTCCCTGCCCACTATGGGAGATCAGGAGCCCCACCCGGACAAGCTTCCTAAGCCCTCGTCCCGCACCTATGGCAAAATGCAGTCGGATGTTGTGGCAGAAAAGAAAGGATTTGCTTACCCTTTAATAAAAAAAAAATTTAATTGAAAATAAATTTAAAAATCTAAATAATGACTTTTTAATGGATCAAAGGCAGTTCCAAGACTGCAAACCATTATGTATACATTACAAACCTCAGAGAAAAAAATGTATTTTTACTGTTACATAAGCATTGAACATAGACTTCGCAAAAGATCAAAATTCACTTCTAAGCACAATCCGGTTATAGTTAAGCATGCTCTACTTGATTCCCCGAGGACCACGCTAATAAACGGAGACAAATCCTTATTTCTGATTAATTGAACATTTCTTCTTCAATTGGTTTTGAAACCCAAGTTCCGCACTTTGATTTCACAAACTGACGCATCAGAATTTTTTTCGCTGACATAAAGTCTTGACCCATCTGTTTGGCTTCCAAATAGCTTGAGCACTTCATGAGATCTTGCCGACCAAGGTAGCCGCAGAGTGATTTAAAAGATCGGTACATGTTTTCCTTGGTGATTCTGGATATTATTTTGTTCTCAATCCTACAATTGATGGGGAAGAAAAGAAAAGATATATTATTCATGATGATCTGATGAAAATACAATAGGCAACGAATGATAAAAATAATATATTGTGTTCAGAGAAGTTACTAATGAAGTGCCAAGAAATCAAGAACTTAGAATTTCATTTTGAAACATATTTGCAAATGCATAGGATTAAAAATAATGAGCCATGGATGAAGAGTAATCAACTTTTTAAAAAATCAAAACAAACTCAAATATAAATAAAATGAAAGTTGTAGAGCTTGGAAAGGATAACTTGAAACAGACGATGGAGCAAATGCAGTTGTGTTTCATTGATGATCAATCATCAGAGATGCCAAATTTGGCTCACAGGAATTTCAGATACCACTCGGGAGAATTTTTAAGGCAAAAACAGGAATTTCCACATACAAAATCTTATCTATTAAAAACTTCACGATATGTAAACACATGTCAAATTCGATGAAAAAGACCCAATTACGTAAAATTCCAAATAAAACCTCATGGCGGTGATTGTAGTAGTGGTAATGATGACAATTTGATAGTTGTAGTAGTGGTAGTGATGACTACTACTACTACTAATATTACTACCACTCCTACAGCTATAACTACAACTACTACTGCTGCTGATACAATTTATCAATATTACTCGACTACTACTAGTACATTTTACTTCCAATAGTCAACATTACTTACCCGGTGTGACAATGACCCAAAGTTCCATCCAACAACTCCGGTCTTTCATCAAACGCTGACCAGTTGATGCTGTAGCTCTTTGTCTTTTGCGTCTCACGAGGTGGATCACATGCTGTCACTCTCCCCAAGGTTGGATGATTTAACCGATAGCCCTGGGGGAGTTCCCTTTTAAAAGAAGTGTCTCCCCGATCGAGTCTGCAACATACCGCTCTTGATAAGTGCCCATGATCAAAAAGGAATCCTGAGTAGTAACGACATGAGAGAGAGAGAGAGAGAGAGAGAGAGAGAGAGAGAGAGAGAGAGAGAGAGAGAGAGAGAAAAAAAAAAGATCAAATAGAGTCACTAACACTAATTGGAGTTTGAACAAGTTTGTTTGCTCTTTAGATGGGGCTCTTTTTAACTCTTTCAGCGCCATGGCCGCACTGTGCGGCCAGAGCAGAATCTATTCTACTGGTCAATGGCCGCACAGTGTGGCTGGTCTTGAAAGGCAAAAATAATAATGTAATCCAATCCTACTTTCTACAAAAGTACTATAAATTGAACGAAAGGTATCATTTCTTTCATCAGAAAATTCAATTGGCCCTATATTTTAATCGAGATTTTGTGCCGAATTCAAATGTCGCTTGGTCTTAGCTTGTTATTCTCATTCTGCCTCAATCAGATGTCAGACATTTTGTGACAGAAATGCGAACATAGCCTCAGCGCTGAAAGAGTTAATCTCTCTAAAATGTGTCCCATGGGTCAAGGTTGGTCGGACCTATTTCTCTTGCAAGTGCAAGCTAAAATAAAAACACATGTACTGACCAGTTGCAATGGTTGATCCAAATATAAACACTCCCTTCCCCTTTTTCTTCTTTAAACTAAAATAATAATAATAAATAAATATAACATTGGTGGGCGATAGTGATGTTTTTTGATGATCATCATCATGTAGCAGTGTTGGTAATGTTGATTATGGTATCTTGGTAGCTGTGGTAGTTAAAAGCTGTCATAATGATGATGATGATGGTGATTATGATGACAGTGTTGATAAATATGGTGATGTGAGGGTGGTTGTAGCAGTGGTGGTATTAATAATGATTATGATGATGACGATGATGTGGAGAAAATGACGAAGTGGTGCTTGTAGTAGTTGTGGTAGTAATGATCATAGTGGTATATGTGGTAATAATAATAATGATGCTGTGGAGGTGCTGGAGATGGCAAAGTGACACTTGTGATTCAAAAATCATATCCTACCTAATGTAAGAGAACTTAAATAAATTGTATCCACAAAATGGGAGAGTAATGCCCCTTGAAGACCAAGGACATTCCAACGGCATATTTTGTCACTACACGACATTGTCCGCAGACGTTCCCCTCTGACAATTCCATCCCATGTCTGAACTATTTCTGCTGGGTTGATGGGAATTGTACCCTCACCTGTTATAGAGTAAAATTAAATACGGTAGAAAACAATAAACAAAGATTCAAGGGTCTTGGCATAAGATTAGACATTAAGTTAAAGCATAGTGATTGAAAATAACAACAAAACCATGGAAAACCATAGAAATATATTTACCAATTATGACTGAGTTGTCTCTAGAACTGTGTTGAGAATTGCTTTATAATCATCTGTGAGCAACTGCTTATTTTGGGAGGGTGTTGCAGGTTTGGAAGCTTGTTTAGGTTTGCTGCCACAGTATGAAAATAAAAAAGTGACGAGACACAGCTAGATGTCTCACGTAATTGTCTCATTTTGTGTGTGCAGGCAATCTAGTACTCAAATTTTGACACAAAACAAAACAGAGGATGGGCTTTATTTGATACAACTTTAAAAGCAAAAAAAAATAATGAAAAGGTGTCTTTATCTTGGATTTAAAAAATTGACAAATTAACTCTCCCAAACACGATTTAAAGTTATACAAAAAAAAAAAATCTTTTTTTTTTTTTTGCCGTTAATTTGGTAACACCTGTGAATAAATCCAGTGAGGTCGATCAGCCTCTGTGGTTATAAAAACACCGTAATTTCCAATGAAAAGTGTCTGCCGTGAATCAATTTAATTTATATTTACAGAAACACTAATCAAACAAACTTGATGTTTTTAGAAAGAAGAAAAATAGCACTTTTAAACTGTGCTAGAAATACTGTTTATCTTATTCGTTTTGTTTTTAAGGGTTTTACGGCACTTGCAACACATTTAGGTCATATCAGCACCAGTAAAAAGGGAGAATATGGGATAGTAAAAAGTTCTAGAATTACAATTAAAGCACCCAAGAAAAAGTAAGACAAAGGGGAATGGTACAAATAGGGAATTGGTGTAGATTCCAAGAGCATACCATCAATGTACAGTGCACTCTGGATACGTCGACCTTGCTTAAGTCGATTTTTACCCAAGTCGATTTTTTTTTCTTGGTCCCGCCCCCTTCTTCCTATATAACATTAGTAAAAAAAACAAAAAAACTCCACATAAGTCGATGTCGCTTAAGTCGATTTTCTTATCACTCATGACCACAATAAAATCACAAATAAACCAATATTTCCAGAGGTTAAAAAAGCTACCAGTAAGAATTTTCATTGGTTAAGAAAATCCGCGAACGATTGGCGCACACCGATGTGATGTAAGTGCTTTGCCTGGTGTCCGTGCTCAATGCACATAAGTAGTATCCAATAGCTTTGATTTATCCATCTCACATTTTACATAGTGGCAACTTCAAGTTCAAGATTTAAAAAATTTTTTGTACTGATCCCAGGCCATCCTATGTAATGGCCCTCTTAATTAGTATCAATGTTATCAAGACTCCAAGTCAAGCCTACAACTACAATGGCAAACCTATCGCTGAAAAGAAAGATCCAGTTGATCGATGCAGTTGAAAAGTCTGAGGAAATTGGCATACCAGCCATTTCTGTCTCGACGATTTACAAGAAGCATGAACTTAACCTAGAGGCTCCTATGCTTTTCGCGGAATAATTCCACTTAGTTGGTCTACATTCCTCATTCAAGGCAAACATTCCGCTTTTCAGCTTAACCAATCAAGGAATATTTTGTTTGTTTTAATCTCGAGTTAAAAAAAAATATTAAAAGAGTGAGCTATGGCATCCGCATCTCCTATTGTCAATCTACACACAGTGTGTGTGTGTGTGTTTGTGTGTGTGTCTGATTAGTCCCTTCAAATTGTGTGCAGTTGATGTCAAATAATAATATATTTTAGGGAGGGGGTTGACCGAAGTATTATTATTATGTCAGAAGTATTATTATTATGTCGACTCCAATATGTGAGGTCAATGACCTAGGTAATATTATATGTTGGCTCCAATCGGTAGTATTATTGAGTACAGTCCGCTTCTTTCCCTTTAAAATTTTAGACCTGTGTATTTGTGCGAGAGCGAGCGTGTGGAGCGTGTGTGTGTGTGTGTCGGCACTTGCATTGTTTAATTAGGTGTGTGTTTGGAGGGGGGGGGGGGTGTCCTGACAAGATTAAATCCATCCATTCAATGCTCTGCTCTGAGACTTCTAAGGCCCGTGTCCTCTATTATTATTTGACCTCCTTTTAGTCTGCACATTTTTACTTACTTACTTACTTATGCCCGTCACTCCTAGTGGAGCATAGGCCATCGACAACAGTCCTCCATCTTCCTCTGTCCTGGGCCATCTTCTCCAACTCTCCCCAGGTGTGTCCCATCCTCTTCATGTCCGCCTCCAGGTCTCGCCGCCAGGTGTTTCTAGGCCGCCCTCTCTTCCGTTTTCCCTGGGGGTTCCATCTCAGCGCATGCCTAGCGGTGTTATTGGTTGGCTTCCTCAGGGTGTGCCCAATCCATCTCCATCGGCGGCGTCTGATTTCGTCTTCTGCTGGCATTTGAGATGTTCTCTGCCACAGGTCTGCGTTGTTGATCCTGTCTGGCCAGTGAATCTTGAGGATCCTTCTGAGGCAGCTATTGATGAAGGTCTGTACTTTTCCGGTGGTGGTCTTCGTGGTCCTCCAGGTCTCCACTCCATACAAAAGGACTGACTTGACATTTGAATTGAAGAGTCTTATTTTGGTTCGGGTTGACACCACCTTGGAGCTCCAGATGTTTTTAAGCTGCAAGTATGCTACCCTCGCCTTGCCAATTCTTGCCTTTACGTCTGCATCTGTGCCACCCTGTTTATCTAATATGCTGCCTAAATACGTGAAGTGGTCAACCTCATCCAGTTCGCTCTCGTGCAGTTTGATTGGTTCTTTACTATTTGTGTTTATTTTGAGGACCTTTGTTTTACCCTCATGGGCCCTGAGTCCGATTTGTGATGACTTTGCTGTTATCTCTGTTGTCTTGTCCTGCATTTGTTGGTGATTGTGGGACAGCAAGGCCAAGTCATCTGCAAAGTCCAAATCGTAGAGCTGGTCGAACAATGTCCACTGAATCCCATTTCTCCTACCTGCCACTGCTGACCTCATTGTCCAGTCAATCGCCAAAAGGAAGAGAAAGGGTGACAGAAGACATCCCTGTCTGACTCCAGTGTTCACATTGAAGCTATCTGTCAGTTGTCCCCCATGGATTACTCGACAGGTCACTCCCTCGTAGGAACTTTGGATCAGGCTGACTATTTTTGTTGGAACCCCATAGTGGCGGAGTATTTTCCATAAGGTTTCTCGGTCCACGCTGTCAAACGCTTTTTCATAATCAACGAAGTTGATGTACAACGGGGAATTCCACTCCAATGATTGCTGATTGCTCATTTTTACACATTTTATATTATATCATTTGAGTACTTTTGGATTGTCTATTACATTTTCTGTTGTAAAGCATGTCAATAGTCAATAACAGAAAGTTGATTCCGCTTTTTGATCTCGAATACCGCTTTTTATGTATTCTGATTTCTCTTTGGGGCTATTGCGCGTAGGAGCCTCTGAACAGGGACCTCTACTTCTCTGGTCAATTTGATTCGACCAAGCAACATCAGCAGACAGCGTGACATGAAGGGTCATATGTATGCTAGATGGGCTTGTTTTAGCAAATAATATGTGTGTGAATAAATTTTATTCACACACATATTATTTGCTCATTTGGTTACACTCCGGTTAAGTCGATTTTACTTTCAGTTCCCCTGGGCATCGTCTTATCCGGAGTCGACTGTACTTAGTTTGAGATCACCTAAAAGTCTCATCCAGACACGAGCACAGGTCCCCACTAAGAGGAATACACTCAAATGCTTACGTTATAACAACAAATATAATAATAATACATGTAATACATAACAGAGAGATGATTTACAAGGAAAAAAAATATCATCTCCCAAAACAATAACAATACATTTGACTGTTTCCCTCTCAGCCAGGGTATCCGGCCAGGCCTAGGACAAAACCAAGTAATCTCAGTCCAAGACAAAGACAGAAAGCATGTTGGAAAACAGATATAAGGGGGATAGAAGACACAGTATGTACCCCCAGCCCGCCCCCCCCCCCCCCCCCCCCCCCCCGCCCACTATGGGAGGTTTTGTTCTGTTTTCTTTTTTTTAATCTTATTCAACACATAATATAAAATGAGCAATGAAACTCCTCACCTCCTTCCATCTTAGTTCGAAGAACTCCATGAACCTGTGTTGTGAATGTGGGGTGATGGATGCCATCAATGTCTGCCAAAGCTCCAGCGTTTGATCCAGCATCTCTGTTGAAAACAGTCGTTGTAAAAAAACCATCAAGTCAATGGTGCTGGAGTTTAATCTAATATAAGAAGCAACACTGAAAACGCACTGAGTTTCAAAGAGAAATAACTCGAACAGAACAGAAAATTAATAAAAATGATATGGGAAAAAATATAATTTAATTCCAGATCAAATGATGTAACATAAGGCGGAATTTAAATGATATCCTGAAAATTTATTTGTTTTTATATCAACAGGGTAAAAATCGAGACTACATTTTGAGCCACACTATTTCAATAACGAGTGTGTCCGCAATTTACATCAATTACATGTAGTACGCTATTCCTCATCAAATTCATGAACTGACTTACTGGTGCTTGATTAATGCTGTTCCATTATTTGATCAACATGGTTTTAACTTCATGAACTGTCCGAATTCCTCTTGACTTAATGCTCTGACCCAGAAGATCCCACGGGTGTTCGATTGCTGGAGATCGTGCAAGCCATGGGAGCACAGTATTATCCTGCTCTTCAAGATATTGTCGACAAATGGCAGCTGTATGCGGCAAGCATTGTCCTTTTGGTTTGAAGATGGACACATGTGAATTTTTTCCTAATTCAGGAACAACTTGAGAATCCAGGATTTCATGCAGATATCATTTTTCCATTAAAGGCTCAATTGATGGTCGCAAGAGAGGTTTTCACATGTGTACTGATGCTCACCCCACCCCCAAAAGGCTGAACTTCAACATTGTTTTCATCATCAAATCAAGTACACTCACATCTCCAAATATTTATATATCCATCCAAATACGAGACATTGAAATGACTTTTGTTACTGAAAAGGACTAAATTCCATTGCAGTTGGTACCATCTGCCATGTGCAACTGCCCATTGGTACCACAGACGTAAATGATCTTTTGTAACGACAAATCCTGAATCAGGGCTATGACTATTCAAACCACTTTCTTTCAGGTAACTTCTGTCTCTTGGCAGGTATCATATTTACCCGTCACTGTAATTGTCTAGCAGAAAGAATCTGGCTCATACAATTTCAGTATCTTGTTGGTCAGTCGTCTTTCTCTGATGACCATGTCCGTTTCTGTCATTATTTGACTTAGAAGCTTCCAATCAATGAAATAGGTGAACAATGGTTCTGTGATTACAATCATCGCAAAAAATTGCTGATTTATTGAAAGTTCATGCTAGTCATTCTCATTCCAATCGCCTGGTTCCTCTGTGCCACTGATAATTGAAGAACTGATGCAGCACGTTTGAGGATTTAAAAAAAATTGTATCTCTTTTAAGCATGATTTTGGGAATTACAATGTGTCATATCAACTTGGAAACATTCATTCAGTGCACAATCTCATCTATTGATTTGGTCACAAATATTGGGTAATTTTTCTCACATTTTCATCAATTTGTAGTCTTAATTTTTGAGCAAGTGTCTTGTTTGTCCAAAAGCGTATTTTAATTAATAAAAATATGCAGTGTTACATATCAAGGCAAAAGTAATTAAATGGACTTTACTGCGATTTTAAGTTTACTTATATTGAATGCACAACATAACAAAGAAAACCAGTCAAAATCTTGGTGCTATTTTGATGTGGAATAGTATATATGCTGCACTAAACAAAGGGTGACTATTGCTTACTACAAATAACATATAACTGCTGAGTTGACGGACAGGAAAAATTTTGAGTCAACAAAGATTTGAACCACACTGTTTGAGAACATATGGGTTGCTGGTCCTATAAGTTGATTAAAAGGACAAAAGATGGTATTAGAACTTAAATTAAAAATGTCATTCTCAATGAATCTGGATATATGAATACAAAAAACGAAAATGAAGAGAAACGGAAACATGGAATATATCGATGGACAGAGAGGCAGGACTATCATGGGCCAAAAAGAGGAAGATGGCCCTGAATCGGGTGTGCTGGAAGAGCACCGTTGTGGCCCCACATCCCAACGGGGACCAAATGGATAAGAAGAGTTTATTCAGCTTGCCAGACACTTACCCTCGACTCGCAAACCAGGATCCCTGATAAAAGGGCGATGCTAATTTTAATATTATCTGCTTCATAGACCAATATTCCATTACACAATGAACTTGTTTACCTTGATATTGGCATTTCAAAACAAGCAAAAACATTTTTTCAAAGGAAAAATACAAATATTCATTTGCCACATGCTTGAGTAGTCAATGTGCAAAGATCAATTTAGATCAAATTCATTGGTTTTAATTCAAATTTATCGTGGAGCTTTGACAATCACATTTTCCCTTTGCTTCTTCATTCACTACCTTGGAGAGAAAAGAGCACCATCTCCGCATGGTGCTGTAGAGATATAGAGATGGAAAGTCACATTGTCCTTGACTTTAAGCTTCTTGCTTGTTGGAGACTTTTCAAATATGGGATGATCACAATCATTCTTATAAGTTGCAAGTTGCTGGTAAAGGAATCTGTGAGATTGGAAATTACAGGATGGCTAAATTATTTCAATGGATATTTGAAAAAAAAAATCTAGCCAATTGGAATAAACAGTGGAAATGAAATGATTCATTGATCATATCTATTATCTTAATTTAATAGTTTTCCAACAGAGTATATAAACTTAATATTTGTCTTGGAAAATGTGAATATTGTATATTATATTTATTCATGAATCATGTATATCAATTATATGTTGCCTTTCTTCAGAATTGGATCAATAATCTGTGACCTGCTACACAGAGAATACCAACTAGGTGCAATGACCATGAGCACACCAATGAGTTGTCCTATCACAGCTATCCTTTAAAATTTTCATCACAACACTAACTTCTATTCCACTTATGTTGAGTCTGTGATTTTTGTAAAGCTTTCTGTAATATACAAGAAGCTATAACTTGCATTGCCATCAAAGAATTGAAAGAGCATTTTTGGTTTACTTGATTCATTCAGGGTACTCATGATAATATTTGTGCTTAATTTTAATACCTTTGCAATAGTACTGATTTCATAAACAGCTTTATCTCTTCTAATATTGTATTTCCGTATAAAGATAATTCAGAGTTGTAATTGAAGGAATATGGTCGTGGCATCTGTTTGAAAAACAACTTGAATAAGGAAACTGCGCAGTGTTAGAAATAAATAACATAGAAGGCGAGTTGTACATGATGGAATTGAACTATCATCCAATACTTACAAACTATGAACAAAAATTATAACAGTTCTATTTATCTTCAAATATAAAAAAAAATAAAAATTCAAAGCAAATAGATGGGAGAAATAATAAAAATAGGAATTCATGACACATTTTCTTGAAACATGTCTCCTTAATTGAAATTTGTATTGAACTATTATTTTTTCCCCATCAGCAAATTTGCAGCAGAAAAAAAAATCAAATGTGGTTCAAACCTCTAAAACAGGCCCGAACTCTGGAATCCCCTGGTCATCAGAATATTTTTTTTTTGTCTCCAAATGATAAAAGTTCCAGTATATTTCGATAAATATTTTTTCAAACACACTGCCCTCCATCCACCCTTTGGAGAAAAATGAAGAAAAAAAAAAAAAAAAATAGAACAAACCAGGAGCCAAATTACCTGAGAAATCCTCTCCTGGTGATGATCTCTGCATGGCAGTCATTGACAGTTTGTCCTTCCAGGCTGAGCTTATCACCTGTTATGCATCTATTTCCTGGATTTAAAAACATAATAGAACATTAGCACAGTACAGGGGAGACGAGGACCTTGTTTATAAAAGTCAACTTAAGAACATATTCAAAAGTTGTATTTGTTTTCCATGTAAAATAGACCAAATATTATTTTGTCACTCTAAGAAACTACTAATCCTCCTGACATAATGCTTTTTAAAGGCAGTGAGTCATATATGGCGGATGTACTAGTGGTGGCAGTGAGTCGCATATGGTGGTTGTACTAGTGGTGGCACTGAATCACGTGTCGTTGTTGTACTAGTAATGACAGTGAGTCAGTTATGGTGGTTGTACTACTGGTGGTAGTGAGTCATGTATGGTGGATGTACTAGTGTTGCATATGGTGGTTGTGCTTGTGATGGCAGTAAGTCATGTATGGTGGTTGTACTAGTGGTAGCAGTGAGTCACAAAAAGTGGTTGTATTAGTGGTGGCGTGAGTCATGTATGGTGGGTGTATTAGTGGTGGCAGGGATGATGGAGATGAGGTCGCTATGTGGTCTTGTGCTATATTCTACAGAAAGGTCCAAGGTTCAAGTCTCGCACTGAAAGGTGTATAGTTAAGTCCTTGAAAAAGGCTCTTTCCTTACATTCTCTCCCCATCCTCAGGTGTACAATGAGTACCTGGCTGTTAACAGCATTGTCTCTGTCGGAAAAAAATT
This sequence comes from Berghia stephanieae, assembly GCF_034508935.2. Taxonomy (NCBI): domain Eukaryota; kingdom Metazoa; phylum Mollusca; class Gastropoda; order Nudibranchia; family Aeolidiidae; genus Berghia; species Berghia stephanieae. Next base: position 26,529,163 of record NC_088367.1, read on the forward strand.
GGAATAACGCCTTACAGGCATCGTGTTTTATCCTACATAATAAGTGTTGCTGTTGGAAAGAGACCCCTTGTAAAACACTTTGAGCACGATAGTGGATATTGCGCTATATAAAAGCTCAAGGTTTTTTTCTTCCAAGGAGAAAGTGGTAGCAGTGGTGGTAGCATTAATGATCTGGTGGTGGTTGTCATGGTGGTATGGTAACAATGTTGTGGTGACAATGACATTGGTGATGTGGTGGTGGTTGTCATGGTGGTAGTTATGGTAACAATGTTGTGGTGACAATGACATTGGTGATGTGGTGGTATCATTGATGATTTGGTGGTGATTGTAGTTATGGTAGCAATGATGATGATGTGGTGGTGATAGTGATGATGGCAGATGAATGATGTGGAGGTGGTGGTTTCAGTAGTGTTGGTAGTGAAAATGATGTGATGGTGGTTGTGTGAAAAGGTTGCAGTTGTAATGACATTGATGATGTGGTGGAGACTGCAGTAGTTGTTGGGGGGGGGGGGGGGTGTGATGATGATGTGGTGGCAGTAGAAGTGACGATGATGAGTGATGATGATAATGATATGATGAGCATGAGGTGGTTGTAGTTATAGTTTTGGTAGCAGAGATGATCATGATGATGTGGTGGTTGTTAAAGAAGTGTTGTGATGAAGATAATGTTGCGCTAGTGATGATGATAATGTGGCACTGGTGGCGGTAATAGTACTGATGATGATGATGATGATGACGATGATGTTGTGTTGGTGTAATATCAGTGTTTTGTTGGAAAACATTGCTGGAATTAAATTGACACAATTCCCAGAGAAATATTTTTTATCCTTCAGGACACCAAATTCAACAACAAAAACGGCACTGCCAGAAATTTCCAGCCAACTTTGACCTATGCAGTAATGTATATATATTACTTATTGCAAGTTCAAAGACCATGAACAGTTGTTTCAAACTTGACAGTAAACTATGAGAAATCAAAGTTATAATAAAAAGTAAACAAAGCAAGCATTCCATCAATGGAGAATAAATATTATTTATACAGATAGACAAAATTCCATTGCTTGATTACCAGATCCAATAGCTATAACCGATCCAACATCACTTTCTCCCATTTTCACCACCATTCCTGCAATGACCTTTCGACCAGTAAAACTCTCAGGAATTGACGCAATGAGTTGGTTAAACTTTTGATGTGTTAGTGCTGCTATCTTGTCAAATGGAGTCATATCTCTTTCTGACATTTTCATCTGAAAAGTTTCAAAGGCAATTTAATTGAATGCATTTGTGACTAAAGACACATAGCTTAACTTATTAAATTTCATTAAACATTCACTTGAACTGACAGTGATAAAATCTTACCACATGCAAAGTTTTTGATAAAAAAGTGTAGAATTATAATTTGAGATGGCTTATCAATGATAGGAAATTATCTAAAGTTTTTCTCTGTTCAAGTACTCTAGTCTTTTTAATTATTGTTTTCAGGAAACGACCCTGACAGTTAAGGTACCACTTTTTAACTCAGATCAAATTTATTGTTTTTTTAAATTAAATACTGTGTTTGAAACCAGGTCTTGCATTTGGGTATTGGTATCATCAGCTCTAGTAAAAGGTAAAAGATACCAAGATCAACTTAACAGCCAATATAACTAAAGGTATTCTCTCCTTTTATTTGTTTCCTTGTTTATTCTGTGACTTTTCAAATCATTTCATTCATTATGTTCAAAATTTCTCAGATTTCATTTCAAAATGTTGTATTAGGAAAAGCAATATTCTTACTTACTGAGCTGTTGTTGAATTGTTGAAATGAATGAAATAGTGAAATAAATCTAAGACCAACCAAACCTTTAGAGGATTGGACATCCTTTAATATGTTTTATTATATGATTTTGTAATGATATGTTGCTAAATAATTAAGTTTTGTTATTTTAAAATTTTATATTTTAAACATTAGACATTTTAAACGTAGTTTTAAAAATTATTAAAAGGTTGGTCTTTGCAAAAGATTTTTATAAATACAGATCTTTACAAATAAAACCAGTTTCTTTTTTAAAATACGAAAAAGAGAGTAGGTACAAATAACTGATTAATAGTAAAATCACTCGGTCAATATCTGGAATAGACACTGCTCAATATCTTTTAATGTCCATTCTGCTAGAAATTGCCATAGTGCAGTTAAGAACGCTTCACATAAAATTCCAAAATAAGCTCTGCATAGGGAAAAAAATAGAACTTTCATAATTTGATAGATATTGCATTTTTGCATGATTAAAAAAAAAGCTCACATAGGTCCTGTCTTAAAACAAATATGGGAAAAGACTCTAGTGAGTTAACTGAATCGTAATGAAAAAGTCTTCATACCACACTTATTTCCTCTTTGATCTGGAACACACCCTCATTGATCAAAGCACGCATGGCCTGCTCGGCAGCTGATTTTCTTCCATCTTTTTTATTGTGACAGGTAACTGTTGAAAGGCGCCGATTGCCCAGAAATGCAGAAATATAGAATCTGAAATAAAGTTTAGATATTTTTTAAAATAAAAATGATTGAAGCATAAAATTACAACCATAATATATCATCATCATCATAATAATAGTACTTCATTACTATTATTATTATTATTAATATTATCATCACTATTCTTCTTCTTCTTATTATTATTATTATTATTAACACAATCATCATCATCATTATTACTACAGTGCACCTCGGATCCAACAAAACCTCAGATTTAACAAAAGCTTTAAGAATCTCCGATTTTCCCCTCTATTTGGCACTACTAAATCCACCTCTCACATTTAACAGTGTTCATAACCACACACCTCAGCTACAAAGGTAATCAAAACTGCAAAAAGCATACCTAATGGGGACAAATCTGTCATTGAAATAATCTTGTATTGCTTTGCAAACTCTGTGAGCTTTATTACACTCTAGCGTTGTCTTTACACTATATTAAAAATCAGAGCATAGGGGTAGGGATGGGGCATTGCGTACATGTGTATGTGTGTATGGCAAGCTATGGCATGACCCATTGCCAGCAGCCGCCAAACTCATAATGTAAACTTATTAACCTATTCTAGAAGGTGTTGAGGGTCAATCTTTCACGTTTTGTGGTGCTTGCAAGGCTATGTGGCAGGGGGGACGGGGTATTCCATTTATCTGTACCAACTTTAATTTCTTAGAAAGTTCTACCCCTTGTATATGAAATAGTGTCGAAAATGACACCACAGATTAAACGAAAGTTCAGTTATAACCAACATTTACCTGAATTTACCTCCACCACTGTCAACATTGTTGTAACCAAGGTGCATTGTATTGCTATTATTATTATTATTATTATTATTATTATTATTATTATTATTATTATTATTATTATTATTATTATCTGACTATTATTATTATTATTATTATTATTATTATTATTATTATTATTATTATTATTATTATCTATTATTATTATTATTATTATTATTATTAATAATATTATTATCTGACTTTTATTATTATTATTATTATTATTAATATTATTATCATTATTTGATTATTATTATTATTATTACTATCATTATCTGATTATTATTATTATTATTATTATTATTATTATTATTATTATTATTATTATTATTATTATTATTATTATTATTATTATTATTATTATTGTCGTTATCATTATCATCATCATTATTATTATAAACTTTATCATTACTCACAGAGGCTTATGGGCTGGACCTTTTGCGTTGGTCACTTTTAACTCTGATGTCAATTTTCGAGATTGAGCATATTCCATGAATGCACTGATTGGATTTTTGTTTAAGGCTGCAAAACTCTCAGAATTTATTTGCAGTGCTGCAGAATTTGTAGTTGAGACATCCAGCGCTGGGGTGACTGGTACAATTTTGTTATTGAGTCCTGGATCAGGCTTAACAAAAAAAATATAAAAAATACATACAGTGGTGTCAGTTTTATTTCAACTCAAAAATAAAAAATATAAACAAAATAAAATAATTTTTTAAAAAAGATAACAGAATATAAAAACAAAGGATTGCGTGCAAACATTTTTGTTTAGCTATTTAAAGGTGTAAAACAGTTAACATAACTTTCATATAATGAGAAATAAAACATAAATTTTAGACTTAAACTGCTATTTAATATAACAATATTTTCACTCATTTCTGATTCATTTGAATAAGAAGAATTTAAATCAGAAACCTCAATCCACACTCCACAGTCATGATTATCTTTGATGCACAGCATTGCGACTTAATGACAAGACAAGTCAAGAAACTGATTTCAAATCATTAATTTCAATGCAATAATATTTTCGTTTGTGTTTTTATTTTTAGGAATTTTAGGTATTTGCTACGCTTTTAGTTATGTCAACACAGTTATAATGTGAAGTGTTTAAGGCTGATGAAACCATGAACATCTTAGGTGATTTCAATTGAAATGATAAACTCAGTATAAGTATCATCCTCCTTCTAAGCTTTAGTATCAACTCCAACAATGCATGCTGAAATCCCTTTCATAGTCATTGAGTGACACAGAAAAGTTGGACTGAATCAGAGCTGTTATCTTTACTTTCATAGTCACTGAATGACACAGATAAGTTGGACTGTAATATTTTACTTTCAGAGTCATTGAGTGACACAGACAAATTGGACTGAGTCAGAGCTACTATCTTTACTTTCATATTCTTCGAGTGACATGGATATATTGGCCTGAATAAAAGAACTTCTTTTACCTTCACAATCATTTAGTGAAACAAATATATTTGAGTACAGTTTCCTCCAAAACTCATTCAAATGTCCCTATATGTTCCCTTATTGTTCTTTGTTCTCTTTCCATTACTTCACTGAACTATTTTTTTATACCTTGAACATGGTTTCCTCAAACTAATTTCACCCAGCTAACAAAACAAAACTAAACAATTTTATAAGTTAAAGATTTTTTATATGCATCCAGGGATTCTGGCCAATGATGATTTGCTGTTTCATAGACTTTGACAGCTATGTGTGTATTGTGTCTTTCAACAGCAGCAACAGAACACTGCAGAAATCATTGCAGATGTGTGTATACAGTATGACACACACGCATGCACAAACAGCCACAAACACTGCTCCACAATTTTGCATAACCAACATCTCTCTTCTTATTCATATCACTTCTCCACTGGTTACAAATTCAATGCCACGTGCCATGGATTGCAATTTGCAATGGTTGGCTACAACTGCGACAATGCAGTCCCTGGCCGGTATTAACAAAGCTTGGCTTTGACAAATCTCAACGACTATTGTATAAATAACAACACACACATACTTACTAGTAAAGGCTGCTTAACAGGCAAAGTTGAGCTGGTAAAAAATGGAGTGTGCCCACAACTGCTGGATGGTGACAAACCTGTAGATATGGGTGTTTCTAACAAAGGTGGTCTCCTATCTGCTGCCGTTTGATGGACAGCCAATGACAACGATGTAGCCAGTTGTTGCTGTCGGTGCTGTTGCTGTGGACATAATTTTCCTGGAGGCGTTTCAAGTAGTGGCTGAGGTCTACCGAGTTGTTGAATTGAAGTTGTTAAAAGTTTTGAGGATACTGTCTGTGTAATTTGCAGAGGTGAAGCAGATGGAGATGATGGTGATAATGATGACGACAATGATTGAGTAGATGAGTGAGTAAATAAATTTGGTGTTCTCTTTGGAATAAGATTGTCAGTCCCTGAGCAAGAATTTGTCTTCCCATATCGCTCAACAGAACCAGTTCGCATTTTTTGTGTATTATCACTATTTGAGGGTTGTTCAAAAAAACTAAAGGACAGAATGGCATCATGGCCTGACAATATTTGATTCTGTTCAGAGCCACTGGATTGAATCCCTGGTCTGCTGGAACCAATAATTTGGTTCAATATTTGACCTCGCCCAACCCCATGTGCACTGCTTGTGTTAGTTGGCTGGACATGTGGGTCCATCTTAAACAAACTGCTATTTTTCAAAAGAAAAGCTGGGCTGGGAGCAGGACCAGAGCAAGGTGAAATATGGTTGTCTGAATGGTTGAATTTCTTACTATCTGAAAGAATTCCACTGTCGCTTTTCTGATTTAAAGAAGTAAGACTGACACTAGTAGTCTCGCTCTCATTTTTACTCGATTTATCCATTACAGCTACCTCGTCAAATGCTGTATACTTATTACTAGAAACATTCTGATTATATTTGCCTGCAGCAGGGGGTGAAGTCACCAGCCTTTTCAAATACAACATGCCAGCTCGGGTAATTTTTATGAATCCAATTTCAGTTTCATTGACAAGTTCCCTTTTTAAGCACGTTACAAGGTAAGATTCAATTTCATTTTCAGAGAGGCCCAACTTCAAACTCAAAACCGATTTGGTAGTGATTCCCATTGGAACAGTCAAAAGGATTTCTAAAATGTCAACTAATACATCCTCCTCCTTTCTTTGAATAGCCTGTTGTTTACATTGACTGGCTGATGACGGATTATCTGGTAAGCCTTCTTCCCACAGCTCTATTTCTTCGTCCTCTTCCTCTTCTTTGTTAAGAATCATCTCATCACTTGCCTCCCGGTCATCATCATCATCATCATCATCATCCTCATAACTATCAACATAGGAGGCATAGGGTTCAATAGCTCTACTAGTGAAGATCATGTCACGAATTCTGGTCTGAATCTCATCACTATCATCACAAGCAACATTATCATAATCCTCATCCTCATCATCATAATCAATGTCATCATCAGACGTCCCTTTATTATCATTATCCATTCCAATATCACCTTGGCTAGAAAATTGATATTTAAGAATTCCTTCATTCTTAATGGTGGTTGGGGTTATTGACACCGAGAATGAAGAAAATGACGATACTTCCATATGAGGAGATCTCTTCACAGGTGAATCCTTTAAGATGGTAGTCTCAATTCTTTTACTTTTCCCTTGTTCAGGTTTAGAGTGAGAAGCTGAGCCACTTTTCTTCGATGCGGCAACGCTACGATTTTTAGGACATTTCTTCTGATTCTTTTTCATATGGTTGTTGTATAGATTTTTATGAAAAGGATGTCCAATGATGTGGTTTGATTGGAGAGAGAAGCCATCATTTCCGTAATGAAACCCTGCTCCTGTTCCAGCCCTTGTCCATAATTTGTTTCCTGTAAGCCTGTCATGCTTGCCTTGTTGTACTTGGTTGTAGTAAGGTCTTCTTCCTCCTTTACCTGACTATTGAAATTTTTTAGAAAATAAAAAAATTAAACAAATATTTGTATATCTCATGAACCAGTTTACTAACCTACGATACAAATTGCTTTACATCATAAACAGTACAGATTGTATTTTCCAGTGAGTGCATTGCGTGCCAAATAAATGACATGTGGCCTGTCTTCCCAAGAGAATCAGATTGCCTTTGTGATGATTGGTTTCAATACACAATACAGATTTACGACTGTGTCTTTCCCTCTTGAAAGGAGGGAGTCTTCATTGAACACAATAATTAAGTCAATTTGTCTTATTGCACAATTGTAAACTCATTGACATTTCTTCATGGCCCAAACTCTAGATTTACATAACATTTTAAAATAACTATGTGACTAAAATATATTGCAAAAATATAGAAGCTTATTAACATGTGTCACTACATAACAAAATGACCTCTTTTTACATTCAATCAGATTTTAAAAGCATAAAAGCTTTTTTTTGTAATGGTTTTTAAAAAGTGCCAAAATGCAGTATCTTAATGCCCACTACAAATCAATAAATAAAATGAGTATTGGTTCTAATCTATATAAAGACTAGTCTTTTGATAGCGTAATGATCTTGAGTCAGAAAGAAAATCTATATCCTGGGGGAGGAGGGGGGAGGGGGGAAATAAAATATTATATACTTGATAAAAGGGATCTCCATGAGTTTCTTCTCTAGAAGTGTCCTTAGGAACATATGCTCCAGGTGCTTTTGTTTGGTCAGATGATGAATTGCTGCAAATACTGGCTTCACCCATTGGAACTTGTTTATAATTATTGACAAGCTTCGGCTGCTTTTGTGATGCTGCACTTGAAGCAAGATTTGTTTTCAATATTGTTGACACCCTCGAACTGGCTGATGTTGATTTCTCTCTGTTTCTGTTCTTAGTGTTGTTGACTTGTGTAGTATTCTTACTGGTTTCAGTTGAGGATAATGTCCATGTTGGGGGAGAGGACTCACATTTCATGACATCTCCCTCTCTCTGAAGTTGGTAAATTGTTGGATTAATCTCTTTGCTTGTTAAAAAGTTACAAGCTTTTGCAATGGTCAATGTCTTTTGAGGATGCTTTTTATCTTTGAGAAAGTTCAGGATTTTTTTCTTTACATCTCCATCTAGGATGTTCCGATCTTTCATTTGTGAGGTACTCCTTTGTTTTCGAAGACTCTGAAATCAAACAAATGGAGATTAAGAAATTTTATATGTTTTAACACATAAAACACAATTCACATACACCTCCATGACCACAACAGCTTTTATCCAGACAATCAATAATTTGGCAATATCAAGGAATGAATGGGTGAAAGTATTTCATGAGATGACTTTTTATAAAAACAGGATACAAGAAGCCTACATGAACTCAATCATATGTCTGACCCACGGAATTACTTATTTGCGAGGGCTATGACACAGTCATGTAATTTCCCTTCAGCTATAGCATGGCTGCGTAATATTGAATCTTATATATCTATTTTAAATTTTATTTATGACTTTAGACCAAGGTACAATATCTGTTAGAGTTTAAATCAGCATTTAAATACAGCTGTGCTTGTTGATTTCTATTTTTTATAGCAATTTCACTGGGTGATATGAGACCTTTTATTCACGAATATCTTTCTTCCTTTTTTGAGGGTTTGTAAAAGTTTATGCATTTAAGCATGAAATTTACTTTGAATGTTCTAAGATCTTATCATAGTTGACTATTTGTTACATAGATTAGATTGTTTTAGTTTTAAATGAAATCAAATCAGTGATATTTTATATTTTAAATGAAATCAAATCAGTGAAATATATTCCTTTCTTCCGCTGTGATCCTGGGTTGTTTTTTTTCCCCAACCCTTCTTTTGTATCAGGGTAGGTTCAAAAGGATATATAGACACCATTTTTTTTTTTTTTTTGGTGTGATTGTCATGTTCATCCGTTAGGAATTTCTAATTACATAGAGTTTACTACTACTACTTTGATACCATACCATAATATTTCAGCAAAGGAAATAAATCGATTAAACAGTAATAACCTAGTAAACAGTTGTGATAATGGCTTATTGTCAAAAAGGAGGAAAATGTATCAGTCAAATTCAACAAAATGCAAAAGTAACATAAAATATCATAGTCATTTCATATCATATAGCATATAACTACTCCTAGTGTACACCCATTCTTATCATTGGATAAATTTACTTTTGGAAACATAATAAATTGTCCTTTACACAAAACAGTTTTAAAGGTCTCCAATATTAATCATACTGCTCAATACATCAAGAGATTATGATAAACATTGGTAAAATGGCAGAAGGTCATTCAATACTATCATAATCAACATATCTAGCCCCACGGAATTATGAAAAAAAAAAAAAAAATCATTTTATTATGCACATACTTAAATTATGCAAGGATATCCCAATATTATGCAAAATTAAGTTATTATAGGTGTGGCCTCTCATTAAAATATATATGACCAAAAAAATAAGGCTTACCACAGACTAAAACCGATTACCGAGACGTATTGTTCATTTAATACGAAAAAAAAAAAAGAATATAACCTTTGTGCTTATTGCTGTTTTATCTTATAGTTTTGTTTTTTTTTCCAGAGTTTATGTCCCTTTGACAAAACAATTACACTACCAAAGATGATTTATTACTTTAATCACAGACTACTTAAAGGTGATTTATTACTTTAAAGTTGCAGACTACTTTAAGTCAACTCTTTGGGATATAGTTGTAAAGGTATCAAATACAGCTGTATTTGTGTTCATGCAATAAACTTCGTCCCTATTATCAATGAACTGAAGCTGTTTTTCTTTAAAATCAATCCCAAGGAAAAGATTATATAAATAAAAATTATGGAAAATATCTGTACCTGTAATCTTTTTATATTAACATTGGCAGCTGGTCCTCTTGAAATGTTATGATAATATTGACCAATACTTTTGACTCTTCCTTTGGCTTTGGTTACTCTTTGTTTTGAATCTTGTGCTTGAGACATTAGTAGTTATAAATGATCCATTAGAGGAAGGCAATATGGTAGTCTGTAGAAAGAAAAAAAAGAATGCCTTTACTTTGTGAATAGCAGACTTGCCTAGTACTACGAAAACATCATAGAATTACAAATTGTTGGCTTTTTCTACAGAACTGCATACACGTTTTTGACTCAATAAATCTTGTTTAAAAGGAAAGTTTAGTTCCTTAGAACCTATATTGACAACTTTGGAGCATTTTTGGATAATGATGATAGCAAATTATTATTTTGCAAAGTGTGACCTTTTTTTATTCTTGCCTTGCAACTACGATTAAAAAAAAATTCAAGTAGGCAGTTCTGGGTTAGATATTTTAAACTTTAAAACCTTGATTCTTCTGTAACAATATGTGTTTTTCCTCTCTCATCATCCAAATGCGATGAACAAAATACATGTCATACATTTGCTTGCTATAGGATAGGTTGCTGGTCAATCAAAACGAACTTTCCACCAATCTAACACTATGATGGTGAGAAGAATAAAGTGCGTAAATGTGACTGGATTTTGAACTTTGATTTTTAACTGCACACCAGCCAAATTGAAAACTTCAAATTTAGTAAATTTTATGTCAATTTTTAGTAATTAGACAAGGAAATTAGTAATTTCTGAAATCGTGTACGAACAACCACAATTTGACATTGATGATCACTTGAGCATTACATCATCATGCTTTTGTGCTGTATTATTATTATTATTATTATTATTATTATTATTATTATTATTATTATTATTATTATTATTATTATTATTATTATTATTATTATTATTATTATTATCATTATTATTATAGTAGTAGAAGTAGTAGTAGTAGAAGTAGTAGTAGTAGTAGTAGTAGAATTAAGTAGGTGTGCGTGTGTCTGTGGGAAGGGGGGGATAAATGGATGGATTTGACGTTGTTTGATTTATTTACCCAGGGAGATGTGTTCTTTGTATTTTTTTTATGGAAGCCGCTATTTTCACTGTACGGTGAAAATAGCCTGACACACTATTTTCACCATACGGTGATAATGGTGTGGGAGACTATTTTCAGCGTACAGTAATATATCTTGGTGGATGATTTTCACCGTACCGTGATAATAGTGTGGGAGACTATTTTCAGCGTACGGTAATATCTTGGTGGATGATTTTCACCGAACGGTGAAAATAGCCTGACACACTACTTTCACCGTATGGTGATAATGGTGTGGAAGGGTATATTCAGTGTACAGTGATAATAGTGTGGGAGACTATTTTCACCGTACTGTAATATCTTGGTGGACGATTTTCATCGGTAACTGTAACCAATTCTGAATCTGCCATTCCGCTTGTATTATTATAGCTTTGGGAGGCCTTCCGAAAGCTCCTTGTGCTAAGGCAGGGAACCCAAATATTCACTCAACTAATCCTAAGAAAAAATACAACCTAACTAGTACTAGTACCTTTAACTACCCCTAATAGGAAATACAAACGACCTCTAGCTATCCCTAAAAGAAAGAAAAAAACAACCCTAGGACTGCTTTGCACTACCTTTCAATACCTCACAAATCAAAATGGCAATGGCAGCCGAGAATCAAAACAATTATTGAAATTTTAAACTTTCACAAATCTATCAAGGTTTGTTCTATATATGACAAATTGAATAAATAAATGTCTGACAAAAGGTCCAAAGTGAAAATACAAATTGACAGAAATGCTATAACGGGGAGCTTTCGGGAGACCTCCCTAGATTTTGTTCTCGGCAAACTTTTTCTTTCTTTTTTTTAAACCGGCACGCAGGATAAAAATGATGTCGGATCGAATTCGAATGCACCGGATGCTGAGGCTACTATGTCACAGTTCGTTTCCTGGCTTCTGATTGGCAAATACATATGGTGAAAATAGTCTGTCAGGCTATTATCACTGTACGGTGAAAATAGTCAGTCCACTTTTTTATTCCCTTCAACATTGCGTTTTCAAATACCATATACATGAATTTAACAACTCTTGGCTACAATGAGGATTATTGCATCCCATTTTTGCTGTTATATCCAAGTTTCACAGAATAGCTATTCGTGCTCTTATTTCAAACGAAGTGGTTATTCAGAGTCGACTCTGGATAACTGTAGGCAGTTATTCAGAGTCGACTCTGGATAACTGTAGATGGTTATTCAGAGTCGACCCTGGATAACCATGTGTACAGATATTTAGAGCCGAGTAGCCTATCGAATTATCGAGTTGAGTTCTTGCGAGATGAGTTTCTTTCAATTTGATACCAGTTTACTACGGTTATTTTGTGACTTTGGCAATTTTAGTGCCAAATTCTTAAAACTTGGCGATTTTTCAACTTCAGTCGCTTATAAATAAGAATCTTTAATCAATTGCAAAACATATTCCATCAACAAAGCAAATTTAAATTAGCTTATAAACAATCATTTCTTAAATCGATCAGCCTAACTTATTATCTCTCTCTTAACAAATGATATCTATAAACATAATATGAAGATAGAAGGGTGGCTGAGAGAGAGAGAATTAATGAATTGATTTTTATTTTTTTTTTAATTGTTTTATAATTAGACACAAGTTGTAATGAATTCTATTAACAAATTCAGAACAATCAAACAAAAACAAAACAAAACTTAAAAAGTATTTTTTAAAAAAGACACGCTTATAAACCTTATAAAATCGCCAAATTAATGTATTATCATGTTACAGCTAAAAAGTACACAAATATTTACACCCATTTGCTCCATCCCCTTCCCTTTTGATCATCTTCTCATTCATGGCCACCATGTGTCTTGTGCTGCCTTTGACATTTGGGGCCAGCGTGTCTAGACTAACGTCATAAATAAAGGAGTGTCACCAAAATTCATGCAACTGAGCAGAGGTGTCAAAAAATGATAGAAGGCATATTATTGTTTTTTTCCCCCTGAACTACACTGAGCAGAAAATGTTTGACATGACAAAAAACAACGGAACATTTATGAACAAATCCTAAAATCCCAGAAATCCGCGGTCCCCACTATATCGGCCGTTTTCAAAAAAACGCCAAATTCGAGTCTTCAAATTTTTAAAAAGTCAAGTATTTCCAACATACTCATTATTTTGTGTATGCTTTCTGTGATATGTATGTGACATAAAATTGTAATAACAGGGCTTAATGAGTTTCCAGTGGTCACTTATTCAAGTATTTGTGAATCACGATCCACATGTGACTCATTCCTGTTACGCTTATAAAATTATGTCACATTACATAAGTTAACACATTTTTGGACAACTATTGAAATAAAACATTGAAAAACAATAAACACGGAGCATTGATACTAATTCTGACAATAAAATGACATTTATTGTTTTACAAAAGGCATTCAGAAATCAGTTTTTTAAAACAAAGGATATTATTTGAGCAATCATCATCTCCAAAAAATTATAGGAAAATGACAAAAATAAAAATTGTTTACCATAGTCTAGGTATATAAGTGTTAAACCACCACAAATAATATTTCCTTTCAAGTATTCATATTTATCATGAAAAAAAAAAGAAAAAGTCATTCTTAACAGGAATGAGTTTGTGTAACAGGAATGAGTGGACGTAACAGGAATGAGTTTTCTGTTACAGGAATGAGTAATTACAACATATTTATTCGAAAGGATTATAAATTCAATACGCTTAGTGATTGAAACTCAGAAGGGGAACAAAATGGTTAGGGCGCCAATACATTGATTTGGGGCTTATGTTAGTAGAGACCCACAAAAGAGCACCAACATTGTTTGTTAACTTAACTCAATGTTGAATCAATTGACTCAAGATAACTCTTTTGTGGCAGTTTGGAATGTTTTGATAAACAGACAAAAGAGGCATTTTTAAAACACTAGAAAGAGCAAGAAGCTGCCATATACCCATGTATGATTTTGGTTTACTTAATGACATAACGTCCAGTTTGAACATCTCTTCCATGGTATCTTTATCACTTATGTGAACATCGGGAATATAATGGTCCAAGTTTGTGACAAAAAATCAACAACTGTCTGGATGTTGTCATTAAGTGAAGTAAGGTTTGAATCTAACAAATTAAATAATGGTCCTTGCGTAAAGCCAGCTCTTGTATCAATCTTATTCGTATTTCGTCTGTTTGTGTGTCTTTGCCAAATGCATACACTGCACCACAGGCAGGCAGGCAATCCCCATCGGCCCTCAACTTGACTGAAAATAACGGTTTCCCATCACACAGAGGTCTAGGTATATCATTTGGAATGAAATGTGTAAACCTGTTGTCAATACCAATGCGAGTTTTGATTACACTTCTGCTGGCCCCAACTATTCCACAAAAACGTAATGCTTGATTTTCACATTCATCAACCACTTCATCAAATGATTTGTATTCATTCAATCTTTTGATAAAACCATTGTAATCGATTCCAGTCGGCATCACCTTAATGTCTATGTCATCTTGGTCATGTTCATCACTTGAGTCACTGTTTAAGTCAACTGGTGCAACTTCAGGCATGCCTCCATCATTACCTTTGAAAACCTGTTGCTTCAAATCACTTTGTAGAAATGAATGAAATTTGATGTGACCAACAACATTTTGGAACATTCTTGACTCCTTTTCTCCAAAGCGCTGAAGCAACCATATTAATTTTTTCACATGCACATATTTCTCTGTCCCTTTTTCTTGGAGTAACAACCCAAAATGGCTTAAGTCGGTAGAATGAAGAAAATGACACATATGGGTTTCAAGAGATGTATCACTTGTACAAATGTGACATTGTATCACATAATAGTCTTCTTTATTTCTTGTTATTGTGTTTCTCTTTCCTGGAGCTAATTTAGAAGTGTCACCTTTCAGTTTCAGGAAAAAATCTTGTACTCTTTGTTTGACAAGATCTGGAAATTTTGGAGGCATTTGACGTCATTTCCGAAATTTTCCAAGAGTTTATATTTTTGAGAGTCTTACCAGCTGCCAAATGTTTCACGGATTTGTACATGTGCCTTCTGTTCCTCAAATGTTTGATGTCTTATAGGAGTGCAAAATGATATTGTAATGTTCTTTTCACTAAATTTTTGCCACCTTTTTTTTTTTTTGCTGCTATCTTTCAAAAAATTTATAGTTTTTGATCGGAGTGTCAACAGAAGTTTGTGTTTTTTTAATGACCTGTCCAAGCGCTTTTTGTACTTTTTGGATTTCTTTTTCGAATGAGAGAGAGAGGAGAACAGCCTGTTTAAGTGGCTTGATATCTTTGACGAGAGACATACAGGAGTGGAGATTTTGAGTAAGAGGATGGAGTGTAACTCAGATCAAGATTTTGCTGTTTCCGGTTTGTAGTGTGTGTGTGATAACTTTTTATCCAATTCTTTCTCTGTTTGCGTTGTTCTCTTGGTGTCTTATCTTTTATGGATTTTTCTTTCCACTCGATTTGTCGCTCTGGTATTTGTCTTGTTCTTTTTTAAGACAAACAGCACGTCGAATAAGATCTTCATCACGTCTTTGACGGTAAATTCGTTGCTCTCGGCTGACGTCATGGCTTGTTTGGCCTTTATGAAGAAAACAAAATAAAACAATCGTTACAACAAGGCTATGACCCTTGAAAATGAACAATAATATCAAGTGCCATTTCGCCACCCTTATTCCTGTTACAAAACAAGGTGTAACAAGAATTAAAGTCAAGAAACAAAGAAGACTATTATGTGATACAATGTCACATTTGTACAAGCGATACCGGGACGTTAAAATCATAGTAATAATCTAAAATGTATCTGAGCCTAACAGGCAACAAACTATGTTTGGACATTAGGCATTTGGTATTGGCAAGGTAACTTTGCACTAAAATCTTTCAGCAATGGAAGAAATGAATATGTATACAATAAAAATTGTTTTTAATGGTAACCATGTGGAGACGCCGTGGCCGAGTGGTTACCGAAAGGGACTCCCGACTTGGAGGTAACAGGTTCGAAAATCTTCACAACCATAGAGTGATTTCCTTAATCAAGGAAATTAATTCTGGTTGCTTCACTTTGCTTCACCCAGGTGTATATTATGGTACCAGTGCTACTGGGGAATGTAATTTGCTATTGACCAACGTCGTAATTATAAGTTAAATGTCTGTTTCATGCTACAGAAACAGGGATAAGCTCCGATTCTATGGGCCATTATGCTCCAAAGGACTTAGTTACAATAAAATGTGTGTTTCATTTTATGAAAGTTCACATTCCTCATTCCAGTTACTCATTCCTGTTATGTTTTCCTCATTCCTGTTACATCCCTCATTCCTGTTACAAAACAAGGTGTAACAGGAATGAGTGTAACAGGGATGAGTTTATCGCGCTTCGATTCATACTATTCCTAAAATATGCTTTACTCCAACATTAAAGTATGACTATTATTTAGAGCCTTAAAAAAGCTATATACTGATACTTATTATTTTTGATTCAATTTCTAATTTAAATAACAAGCCCTGGTAACAACAGGAATGAGGGTCATGGTCTAATGTTGAACATTACTCACCATTCTTGAAGTTGTTTTGATCTGGAAATCACACTGGATGAAAAAACCATGTGTTTGTAGTTTCGGCCATGATGGAAAAGAGGTATCTACGGCGATAAAACATTGTTAGTTGCACTTCTATTGTTTAGAGGATTTTAATTGGTTAATTTTCACTGCCGTTACAGGAATGAGTAACCCCCTTGGGGACAAACTTCAGTAATATATAATAAATTTTTAAAAAGTCTGATTGTTACAAACTTTTATGAGGATGTTAGAAGATGGCAATTTGCATCAGCTGAATTCATATATGTATACAACAAGACACTCCATTTTGTTAAGAATTCGACTTCTAGCCATCATGCAAAAAAAAGGACAGGGTATTTTCCTCTACCCCCGTCAATACAATACGTCATATCTATCCTGAATCTCTCTCGATTTTTGTTTTTTATGTTTCATACAAGTTAGTAATGTGTAGTGAGAGTGTGTAAGCAAGTATTTGCTAACAATATATGCATTAAATATGTCAAAGAGCCAATTATCGTCACAGGACAGGAATTTGGCAGTTTTTTGAAAAAGGCCGATATATATATATATATTTTTTTTTTTTTTCAAAATCTCGACAATTTGCAAAAAATTGCAAATTTTGCTGCCGCAATGCAAATCACCAATGCAAAAAAAACTGCCATGACAGAAGAGACAAGAAAATACCAAAAAGTAAAACGATTTTTTCCCAACAGAGGTGGGAGAGAAGAAAAAAACAGAAAAACCGTGTGGTTGGTAACTGGAAGTTCATCACTCATAACTGTCTACAGTTATTCAGAGTCGACTCCCCGACTCTGAATAACTGTAGACAGTTATTCAGAGTCAACTGTCTACAGTTATTCAGAGTGGACTCCCCGACTCTGAATAACCGTAGACAGTTATTCAGAGTCGACTCTGAATAACCGTAGACAGTTATTCAGAGTCGACTCTGAATAACCGCAGCCTATTTCAAATTTTACCACACAACATTCAAATCTGTGTCCTGGAGGAGCCAGCAATGAAGCTAATTGATTAAAAATAAAAAGCACTTACTCCAGGAATGTGAAAATTTAGGTAAACTACAGCGAAAGATTCATAGACTTAAGACTAAGAGAAAGTACAACATTAATGGTGGATTAAATAAGTGATAGCAACTGTACTGTGTACTGAAATATATGGTGAACAAGATGGCTAGATGGCAGCAGTACAATTATCCAAAATATTCCAGAAGAATTAAATTTGCAACATCTGTATTTTTTGGGATTCTACACAAAGAAACCTTACACATCCATCGTTCAGAATATCGTTTGAAGAGAAGCATTGGGTGCCATCATTACTTGAGTAAAACAATGAGAGCATATTTAGCACGAGAGTCCTCTTTTCAGACTCACTTAAAAAGCTTTAAATGACAATGTACCCATCTGATTTTCACTTTTAATTAACTCAGTCTCAGAGTCCAAGTAGAACTTCTAGAACTAGATGTAGGTAGCTTAATTATTCTCATAAAATACAAACACTAGAAACTACAATGACTATGACTATGCAACATGCCTAACTACTCTGTGCAGTTCATTTTACAATGTTAAGATCAAGGAATGAAGATACGACGATCACACGTTGCGTAGCTAACTTGTAAGTTATTGACAACCCCTTTAAAATAGAATTATTTTAATAGGCCTAATATAGGAGAACAACAAAAAGTGTTCCGGGAGGGAGTGGGAGGTCATTCTCTCGCCATTCATCATTCCAACGGTTTCGGTTATTGTGCGTCAGTTACCGACCTTGAACGTGTTCATCGAAGTATAACTAGAGGCTAGATATCTATACCTAATCAATGAACCAGAACCAGATCAACAAATAGTATAAGAACCCCCCCCCCCCCCCCCCCCCCCCCCCCCCCCTAAAAGAAAAACTTTTTTTTTTAATCCCAATAAACAAACCGAAACTGAAACCAAAAAAATATCCAACCATCAATACCAAGAATTAATGACTTCATGAAGGTGATCTCCAATGTATTTGTTGTATTCAAATCATCAGTCCAATGCGAAGTGTAAGTTAGGTCCAATTATTTCGATAAAGCCCGGGGACCACGGGCCCTTGAAAGTTAAAATATTGGTGTTAAAATGATGTTTGTTTCTTGAGTGGTTGTGGAGTTGAGTGTCGTGTTAGTCAATTTGCAATTTGCAATTTGCAACCTTTGTTCGAACGGTACTTCCAGTAAACCATTTTGAACATCACAATTGCGAATGCTGAATAATATTTCGAATATTATTATTAGGTTATATTATATGAACTTTTGAACGATACCAAGAACTTGCCGTGTAGTACAAGTGAGAAATCACTTACTAAACAAAACAGCAATCTTTCTTCTTTTTTTTTTTTAAATGATAACATGCAGACTTTTCGCTAGGGCCAACGAGACGTCTCGCTCTAGATTCATATCGAAACAGATGACAGCCGTCAAACGTTTGGGCCCTGCCTCAATGATTAGCACCAAAATTGAGTGAGAAAAGTGAGTGGAGCAGGCACTTATGTTGGTAACAACAAGATATGAAGTGAATAGAAAAGTGCCAGAAGACAATAGAGAATAAAAATTTTTTCGCGGCGGTGGTGGGGTTTGAACCTGCGACCTTATTGGTACGACAACTCCGCCTGGCAGGTGAGAGCGTGGCTCTACCGTGTGAGCTATCCACGAACACAAAAATATTCGTTTCAAACTCAAAGTCATTACTAGATCCCTCTCTCACCCACTTCTTGAGACCGCCGATTCGTTCGTACACCACCATCGCGAATAATTTTGACCAGCAGTTAAGCTTAATAGCCAATATTCTCAACACAAACATATAACATAGAAACGATTGAGACATTGAGTATGCTCCGGTGTATGGGTGAATTTTTAATTCAGAAAAGTGAGTGGAGCAGGCACTTATGTTGGTAACAACAAGATATGAAGTGAATAGAAAAGTGCCAGAAGACAATAGAGAATAAAAATTCACCCCATACACCGGAGCATACTCAATGTCTCAATCGTTTCTATGTTATATGTTTGTGTTGAGAATATTGGCTATTAAGCTTAACTGCTGGTCAAAATTATTCGCGATGGTGGTGTACGAACGAATCGGCGGTCTCAATAAGTGGGTGAGAGAGGGATCTAGTAATGACTTTGAGTTTGAAACGAATATTTTTGTGTTCGTGGATAGCTCACACGGTAGAGCCACGCTCTCACCTGCCAGGCGGAGTTGTCGTACCAATAAGGTCGCAGGTTCAAACCCCACCACCGCCGCGAAAAAATTTTTATTCTCTATTGTCTTCTGGCACTTTTCTATTCACTTCATATCTTGTTGTCAAAATTGAGTGACTTAGCTATTGGTCAGAATCAGCGTGGGTGCGCAACCGGATGCGCGGGTTGACGGAGGTAGGAAACAATAACAAACCCACATGGTTGCCATTACCTCCACCATCATTCTCGCTCACGGTTTGTGGAAAGCACTTCATTACAGGCACGTAATAGTGAATCTAGTTTTTGTTTTGAACATTTCTATTATTATTCTTTGTAAATTGACCCATATTAAAAGAAACATACAAACAAAACAGGCATGACCAGTCACTAACAATGCCGTGTAGTGTGTAGACAGTAACACAGTACGGTGAACATGACTGACACTGGATCGGAATGTCGGAACCCATGAGTCGTTCGCAACTCTGCCTCACGTATTCATTTAATCAGTCAATTTAATTTTTATTAAGCTTGCGTAAAACATACAAACAAAAAAGACATGACCAGTCACTAACAATGCAGTGTAGTGTGTAGACAGTAACACGGTACGGTGAACATGAATGACACTGGGATCGGAATGTCGGAACCCAGTAGTCGTTCGCAACTCAGCCTCGCGTACTCATTTAATCGGTCAATTTAAATTTCATTTAGCTTGCCTATTCTTCAAGTTTATGATATATTCACTTTTTCTATTTAAAAAGGGTAATCCAAACAGACCATAAAAACGATTTTATAATAATTCAACTTCCATCACTTACGACACGAACTTATTTTGGGTGGTTTTTTTAACAAAACCGTTTGACTCAAACTAAAGCTTCGGCATTGGATAAGGAGCGAGGTCCCTGTTGCCATCTTGCTTAGTTTATACAGACTGGGTTGCCAGCTTGGCTGTTCTTGATAAATAGTAGTAAATAGCACAACCTTGTGCAATTAGAGAGAGAGAGAGAGAGAGAGAGAGAGAGAGAGAGAGAGAGAGAGAGAGAGAGAGAGATTTTGAACAAAAAACGAATATCTCTCTCTCTCTCTTACCCTCTCTCTCTCTCTCTTGCCTCTCTCTCTCTCTCTCTCTCTCTCTCACTCTCTTTTCTCTCTCTCTCTCTCTCTCTCTCTCTCTCTCTCTCTCTCTCTCTCTCTCCCTCCCCCTCTCTCTCTCTTCCTATTTCATCTGTCACACAGTTTGACAATCTTCTTCACCTGGCTCACTTGTACTTGTAATATCGGGTGTAAGGTAAAATTTTGAACAATTATTATTATTTATAAAATGCAGAAACTTTGCAAATAAACCGATAGACTAGATATTAATTCGATTCGAAAAGTGGAACACAAAAGGAGAATTTGCGAATACCCGGTCCAGACATAAGCGTCATGGTCTTATTTATAAAGTGCAGAATCTTTGCAAATAAACGGATAAAATAGAGATTAATTCGATTCGAAAAGTGGAACACAAAAGCAGAATTTGCGAATGCCCGGTCCAGACATAAGCGTTATGGTCTTATTTATAAAGTGCAGAAACTTTGCAAATAAACGGATAAGATAGAGATTCATTCGATTCGAAAAGTGGAACACAAAAGCAGAATTTGCGAATGCCCGGTCCAGACATAAGCGTTATGGTCTTATTTATAAAGTGCAGAAACTTTGCAAATAAACGGATAAGATAGAGATTCATTCGATTCGAAAAGTGGAACACAAAAGCAGAATTTGCGAATGCCCGGTCCAGACATAAGCGCTATGGTCTTATTTATAAAGTGCAGAAACTTTGCAAATAAACGGATAAGATAGAGATTCATTCGATTCGAAAAGTGGAACACAAAAGCAGAATCTGCGAATGCCTGGTCCAGACATAAGCGTTATGGTCTTATTTATAAAGTGCAGAAACTTTGCAAATAAACGGATAGACTAGATGTTATTTCGATTCGAAAAGTGGAACACAAAAGGAAAATTTGCGAATACCCAGTCCAGACATAAGCATCATAGTCCTATTAATAAAGTACAGAATCTTTGCAAATAGACGGATAAAATAGAGATTAATTCGATTCGAAAAGTGGAACACAAAAGCAGAATTTGCGAATGCCCGGTCCAGACATAAGCGCTATGGTCTTATTTATAAAGTGCAGAAACTTCGCAAATAAACGGAAAAAACAGATTAATTCTAATCGAACAGTGGAACACAAAGGCAGAATTTGCGAACAACCGGTCCAGACATAAGCGTTATGGTCTTATTTATAAAATCTAGAAACTTTGCAAATAAATGGATAAAATAGAGATTAATTCGATTCGAAAAGTGGAACACAAAAGCAGAATTTGCGAATGCCCGGTCCAGACATAAGCGTTATGGTCTTATTAATAAAATGCAGAAACTTTGCAAATAAACGGATAGACTAGATATTAATTCGATTCGAAAAGTGGAACACAAAAGCAGAATTTGCGAATGCCCGGTCCAGACATAAGCGCTATGGTCTTATTTATAAAGTGCAGAAACTTTGCAAATAAACGGAAAAAATAGAGATTAATTCTAATCGAACAGTGGAACACAAAGGCAGAATTTGCGAACAACCGGTCCAGACATGAGCGTTATGGTCTTATTTATAAAGTGCAGAAAATTTGCAAATAAACGGATAAGATAGAGATTAATTCGATTCGAAAAGTGGAACACAAAAGCAGAATTTGTGAATACCCGGTCCAGGCATAAGCGTCATGGTCTTGTTTAAATGAAACAATGCCATTAAAAAAAATATAGGTCAATGAGTAATTAAGCTAAATATGCGGAGTTCAATTAGATAACTTGATCTGTGAATTTTTTTTATAATTAGCTGTTTTTATTCTCCATCATTTAGGTTATGTGATTAAGTTTATTATTGAAATACAAACTTTATCTCACTTATCAATGTTTTGCAATAAAGGAGAGTGTGAGTGAACCTGAGCAAAGGAAATTATTTGAGAGAGTGATATTTATCATGCTTTTCAGTTTGTAGTTGAATTCTAGAATGGATTCTTTATAGTTCTCATTGATTGTATGTCAGTGTGTCAGTCTTTAGGACACCGATTACCCTAATGCGGCCACAATTTACAATGTGACGGCCACAAGCCCGTTAAACGCAGAGTGGGGTATTGTTGTTTGCAAGTAATGCTATGGTTTTAATAGGATATCTGTCTCCTATTAGAATACATTCCTGTGTTGGATTTTGGATTAAATTCATGTCTTCTTCGGATTTTGGGATATTTAATTTTCATGGATTGTGATTGTGATTTTCAAGACTATTAATGTAAGTAAATGCCCAAATATATATTTTCATTCATTTATTCTTTATTTATTTTTTTTAGTTTTATTTTGTTTTGAAGCATTTAT
The DNA here is from genome assembly GCF_034508935.2 of Berghia stephanieae. Classification (NCBI taxonomy): domain Eukaryota; kingdom Metazoa; phylum Mollusca; class Gastropoda; order Nudibranchia; family Aeolidiidae; genus Berghia; species Berghia stephanieae. The sequence goes on from NC_088367.1 coordinate 26,552,496, forward strand.
TATAAGAAATATTGTACATATGCACTTATACACCAAAGACTATATCCTTTCAACTGCTTATTATTATTATTATTATTATTATTATTATTATTATTATTATTATTATTATTATTATTATTATTATTATTATTATTATTATTATTATTATTATTATTGTTATTATTATTATTATTGTTATTGTTATTATTATTATTATTATTATTATTATTATTATTATTATTATTATTATTATTATTATTATTATTATTATTATTATTATTATTATATAATAATGATAATAATTAATAATAAGTGCATTGAGTGAAATCCCAATCATGGTTGCCCAAATAAAACTGGCGCTAGAATCCCGACTACCTGTCTAAACGAATGTTGTTTGTACGATACATACTAACTACACGTTCAATATCCGGGGCAGAAAATATACGTTTGGTTTTATGAAATTAAAACAGTAGTCCCACATTGTTCTTTGATGTTATTTGTGGTTGCATTTGCTTTGAAACTTACACATTATATTGTGTTACATTGTTTACAAAATATTTCTGGTACTCGTATGCATGTGTAGTCAACGGACCACCGGTCAATCGTGTTCTTTATTATTTTATTATTAATTTTGGCTTGACATCTTACATATGTGAATTTGACAGGTTGTTATGGATGGTAATTGTAACATTAAGTGATTTTTAAACATTTTTACGGCGTTTTAAATGTCTTTCTTGCATTCATTGCCGAGCACCTCCACTTTTCTGTTACTATTTTAACGATCAGCTGATTTTCTCTTGCCTCCCCTTTAATTTCGCGGACTTTTTTCAGAACGAGGCGTGGGAGTGGCTAATACTCTATTGATCCATGAAAAAAATGGAAAAATTACAACCGAGGTAGGATTGTTTGACACAGGCATATAATTAAACGAATGAGAATACGTACGAAGCCTAAAAAGTGTCCACCAATGAAAGCATTCAGCGCCATTTTGTTGTTGGCTGAGAATGTAGTAATTACCATTCATTCGGTATCTATGTCAACATAACGACACAAGAAAAACAACAAACAATATCAAAATCCACAATAAAATGTTTCAGAACTGTTGCGTATATTTATGGCACAACGAAGCTGTCAAAAAATGAAGTTAGAGAATGTGTGTAATCATGTATTATAATAACCTGTAATGTGTTTTCCAACCACCACATCATCTACTACTACAACCACCACCTCAATATCATCACTAACACTACTACTACAACCACCAGCCCCACATCATTATCACTACCACTACTACTACACCACCACCAGCACATCATCATCACTACCACTACTACAATCACCACAACCACATCGTCATCACTACCACTACTACTGCAACCACCACCACCATATCATCATCATTACCACTACTACCACAACCACCACCACCACTACTACTACAACCACCACCACATCACTACCTCAACTACTACAACCACCACCACAATAGCATCACTACCACTACTACTACAACCACCACAACCACATCGTCATCACGACCACTACTACTACAACCACCACCATATCATTACCATTACCACTACTACTACAACCACCACTACCACCATATCATTACCATTACCACTACTACTACAACCACCACAACCACATCGTCATCACTACCACTACTACTGCAACCACTACCACCATATCATCACCATTACAACTACTACTACAACAACCACAACCACATCATCATCACTACCACTACTACTACAACCACCACCACATCATCATCACTATCACTACTACTACAACTACAACCACCACCACATTATCATCACTACCACTACTACTACTCCAACCACCACCGCCATATCATCATCATTGAAATATTTTTTTTTTTTTGAATTGAGCTTTATATAGTGCAATATCTACTAAATGTGCTCAAAGCGCTTTACAAGGGGTCCCTGGTCAACATTTAACATGTAGGACGGGACATGACGCCTGTTAGGCGATATTACAATTTTTCGGACAAAGACAACTCTGTTAACGGCCAGGTACTCATTTTACACCTGAGTACGGTGAGAGAATGTGAGTAAAGAGCCTTTTCCAAGGACTCAACTATGCGCCGAGCGCGAGGCTCGAACCCAGGACCTTCCGATCCGGAAGCAAGTGTCATACTACTAGACCACATAGCCGCATCATTACCACTACTACAACAAACACCACCACCACCATATCATTACCATTACCACTAATACTACAACCACCACCACATCATCATCACTACCACTACTACTACAACTACAATCATCACCACCACCACATCATCATCACTATTACTACTACAACTTCAACCACCACCAACACCACATCACCTCACTAACACTCAGTACTACAATCACTACCATTAGGTTTTGGAGCTTTACTTCATTTGAAATAAGGAAACTTCGGAATTGTATTTGGCATTGTGTTTATATATCATAATATAATTCTAATCAGTTATCTATTTAGAACTAGATACTATACAATATGTATGCCAAATACCACCCCAATTCCCCCTTTCTTGTGTGCGGGAATTCCTCTTTCGGCATTGAAATTGAGTGTGAGAGAGTCATCACTACACACATAAACAACAGAAACAATTTAAAAACATGACTATGACACGCAACCACTCACACACGAGGCTATACTATTTATCCTTTTCTCTATATAGAATAGGACAAGACAAACAATAGCTTGACTCTCGCTACACTTCGCATTGATGTTTGTCGTCTCACGAGTTCAACTCTCGGTCGACCTGTCAATATTCCTTTTTGCCTCGGACGTAATCATTAATAGAATGTTGTGTGGTTTTGACCGTGAAGAAAACCTTAAGAAGTCACATTTATATCATTTTAGAGAGATCGTTTTGAATAATTTTGAGTTAAACGAGCGAGCAGCAACTTGTTTTCATGAACGGCCGATCAGCGCTTGTTTACTATAGTAACGCGATTCCCAGCCAACATCAAAATGGCGGATATTTTTCTCATCGAGGCCGCTGGTTGGTTAGCCAATAAGAGCACCGTACGGTTTCCATTGGGTAAATTCCTTGGACACAGGTCAATGTTTTTTTCGTTTGTTTGTTTGTTTTTTTTTTAACTAAGGAGTCACTCAATTTTAGAAAGAAATTATTTGCTCACTTCGAGACAAATTTGGGGTCTGCTGTGGCTACGTGGTGTAAACTAAAAGGAAAATTAGCGTAAAATGTACGTAAAAATTTTTAATCACACTTGCGAATGTTAGTTTGAAATAAATATGAGAAGAATTTTTTTTTAATTTATAGGTAGGCTATCTGTGGGTTGACTCGTTTAAAGATATGGGGGAGATGAACGAAATTTTTAAAAATAATAATAATAATAATAATAATAATAATAATAATAAAAATAATAATAATAATAATAATAATAATAATAATAATAATAATAATAATAATAATACTTTATTGCATCCCAAAAAGGATTTTTTTTTTTTGTACAGACGTGTTATAATTTACACAATAAGATAAAAATACAATGGAAATAGGATGTATATATAAAAAAGGAACAGCTCCATAACCAGAGCTGCGCTTTATAATATGTGATCCATTGTCTCAAAGCGGTGTCATGTCTGGATAAGCTAGGTCTGGGAATTGAATTTATAGCCACTAATATGAAACTTGAGGTCACTTTCTCTTCGTTATATGTAATAAATCCAATTTCTTGCATTTAAGTTTTAAAAATCTTGTTTCGTATTCTTAATCATTTTATTTCTAAATTATTTTCTTTTCTTGGTCCGTTTCATCCCCACATAACACTGTTTTGAAACGATGGGTCACACTTGCATTTCCCAAAAATTCAGATTTAATCTAGATAATATATGATGTTCAAAATGTAGAGGGGTGGGGGTTAAACTTTACCAACCCTAAAATTTTCCAGTAACATGCAATGCAGTTCGGAAGAAATCCATTTTTGTTTCTTTCTTTATCTTTGTTACCACTAATGAAGTCAACAACTACAGAGGGAATTCTGCTTAAAGTAAGTCAACTTTAAATACTTCTGACTGACATCGTGAAAGAGAAAGAATGACCCCATAGGCAGGGTGAACTATTGATAGCAACTCGAGATTTGTTTTCATTTGTAATCCTGTCTAGTTACTTTATGGTCAGTATCAGGCTATGAGTTCACGAAGACTACGGTCCTTTACAGACTAAAAAAAGAAAAAAAGAAAAAAAGAAAATTATAGGCAGTTGAACTCCAAGACGACCGATAAACAGGTGTACCCTTGTTTTCAAAAAGAGAATGATGCCTCATCTTTTGACAAGGTTGCCACAAAGAATTCCCGAAAGGATCAGATAAAGTATTAATATTTAACCAGCTACAGTTATGCACAAAAAAGTGTGTAAAGATTTCCAACAGACTACAAACGTTGTAAAACAGCTAGACTACCGTAGCCTGAAATCCCTACGTCTGGCAACCTTGTTTTGAACAACTCCTTGGCTCGTGTCATACAATTCTACCTGGCTACCATTTTTGGCAAATCGGACCAATTTTAACTCAATATCGATATTATGAAAGTGATTCATTGGAATGTATTATTGATCTAACTTTTTGTTGAAAACTTATCTTTCTGCATTTTACGTGTAAATTAATAAAACTTTTTGGATAAAAAGAATCTTTATTAAAGTCATACCGGAAAAATTGCCCATAAATATGTGAAAATAAATGCGATATATTTTATGAATCGACATGGACATAAACCGCTAAAAGCTCTTTCCAGGAAATCGGAAACACAATGCCAGATAGGATAGACATATGAAACGAACGGACGGGTCATATCATTCGAATAACGTTCGTGTTCGTACCTCTACATTCTTGACAACAAACGGCCAGGTGTGACATCAAGCAGTGATTAAATAACAATAAGCAACGAATTGGAAGTTTCAATTTATTGGATGAAGACAGATGGAAGCCGGAAATGTGAGAGTTGAACCCGGGACTGTGTGAAGTGGAAATCAATAGGCAATGAATCAGTGACAGGATATGAATATCAGTCTGATTGAACGCGAGACTGTTGGATGGAGTCACAAGTGAAGAGTGACCCTGAGACTGTGAGACTGTGTGAGGTGGACATTGATAAGGAGTAAACCTAGGACTATGGAAGCTAGACACCACTGGTGATTGAACCCGGGACTGTGGGATGTGGTAAACAGTAAGGAATGAACTGGGGAAAATAGGATGAGATCTACGTGGAGAGTGAACCCGGGACAATGCGAAATGGACATTCATGGTTAGTGAACTTGAACTACGGGATGTGGATTCCATTTGGGAGCGGGGGGGGGGGGGGGGGGGGGCGGGGAGAGATTCGCAGATAGGAGATGGGCACCAGTGGAGAGTGAACCTAGGAATGTGTGATGGACCCCGATGGGGAATGAACCTGGGATTATGTTAGGCAAGGAAAGAGGAGGGTTGGTCGACCACAGCAAGCATGGCGATGCAGCATTGAGACTGAGTCCAAGGTAGCCGGGCAAAACTGGGCCAGATAAGGAAGACCTCAAAAAACCGAGTCAGATGGAAGAGTGCTGTTGCAACCCTATGTTCCACAAAGAATCAAGAGGCTTAAGTCATGATGATGATGTTGATGATGAAATTGTCAATTCCAGGCATGAGAAGGATCGAAAGTAAGGGGACAGGCTTCAGTAGAGGTAGATACTAGGAAGATTTGGGCTCCTGATGGGGCCAAACTGTTCTGAAACTAGTTTAATCATTGACCTGGCTGTGTGGACCTTCAAACGTGCTTGAGTTTTCTGTTGGTGGATCGTGTGATTGAGTTGTGTTATCGAGAGAATATTGTCTGAAGATAAAACAATGTATGCTCTGTGTTGCATAATATGTTCGATTCAGAATTAATTGATATCTTTAAAAGAAAATATTTATTGTAGTATTGTTAAATATAGATATACACAACCGACATGGTACTTAGTTGATTTTTCAAATGCAAAAAAGCAAAAATCGACCCAAGAATTGTAGCGGTTTTGGTTACCATCAAAGTGTGAGGTTCGAATACTGCGATATGGATAAGGGCACTAAAAGATATCGTTCTTTTTATCATATGAACACATCGGCTTCAAACCAACAGCAATTTTTATGTGTTTTACATATAAGACGAGACGTCTAAGGCATTATTTCTATGGTGATTTTCGATAGAAATAACGCGATTAACGACCACATAGAATACGTTGGGAGACAACTTTGTGCCGTCCACGACTCATGCTAGGGACTTACAGATCCAAAGGTGCAAAGCTTCACATTATATATGATCCATCGCCTCTAAACGGTATTAAGTCTGGATTTTATAATATAAGATAAACATAAATTAAACTTTTATCAATGTTAAAGGTCTTATGATGGAAACTAGACTTAGGCACTTCATAGCAAAAAAATAAATTATCAAATTTCTGATCAATTATTTAACTTTAAAATCACGTTTTAGTAGATGGTCTTTCCCGACAAAATACTCATTTTAACACGATAAGTCACATATTCACTAATGATCAAATATAATATCGTGAAAATGAAGCAAAGATAGTAAGTAGTATCTTGATTTCAAGTGTGTGAATCGAATTCTTGCTTTCCGTGGTCATAGTGTCTCATAGTCTCTTGCTGTCTTTTAATTTTAGTTTGCATCTCTTTGACATCCTAATTTTAAAATTCGTTTGTTTTCAGCTGATTGGTTTTTGCTTTCAAATTATTTTTTTAACACATGAACAGCATTATAATCCCAACTTCAGACGGTCTTTTCATCTCAGTCTTCTTATTCATTTTTTAATGGATGGCATTCTGTCGTACTCTGAAATAATACCAAAAAAAAAAACATTTTCCAAATTTTGACCAGAAAACTCGTCGTTCAAATATTGATCGATTTTAATGATCCTCCTCTTATCAAAAACTCTCCAATTTGGGACTTGACTGAAATCCAAGATTTGAGAGTTTTTGACAAGGTGAAGGTCACTTTAATCGGTCGATATTTGAAAGATGAGTGTTTTGGACAAAATTTGAAAAAAATAAATGTGTGTTGTTTTTTTTTCAAGAGAACCGCGGTATTGGGATCAGCATCTTTCATGTTTAATCGGGAAATTAAATAAAAGATCTTGTTTAACCCCCATTGCTTTCACTTATCCGATGGCTGACGGAAACAATATTCTTATACCCTTTTAGTTTTTGGGGAAAACCCTATTTCATTAAATAGTAAAATGGCAACTACAACAAAAATGCTTGTAAGAGGTGCGAGACGTCGCAGTTATCTTTTGCTTTAAAAAAATTAAATTAAAAAAAAACAACAACAAACAAACAAGCAAACAAAAAAAAAAATAAGTAAACACGTAGCAGTTCAAAAATATTTTCAAACCATGCCCCATGCAGAATTAATAAAAATATGTTTGACGCGTAATGATATCCTAATCACCATAATAATTCTTAACTCTCTCGAGTTCATATGCATGGAAAATCGAACATTGTTCGATTTTCAATGAGGGTGAACTCGAGAGAGATTTAGTGTCAAATCGTGAAATTCGAGAACCAATTAATGTAAAACAGAATGCATTTTGATAATAAATTACACAGATGAGGTCATTGCAGGGGAAGATTCTTGAACTTCTGGGTTTGACGTATTTTGAACTCGTTCGTTCCCGTTTCGCACTCGCAAGGTCGTACAGCGGCATTGAGAACTCGTTCAGAATTTCCAACCTAGGCGTTTAGGAATCTTATTATAATATAGCATTGAAAGGAGAAGAAGGATTGTGTAGTAATCCATAACAGTGTTGTTTAGCCCGTTTCCAGATACTCACACATTCAATCCTCCCCCGGCTTGTTGGCACTTGAGGCGATGAAGGGGATCTCCACCTGGTGCATTCAACTGCTATTCTTTGGGCCACCTCAAGGGACAGATCTCTCTGCTTTAGGTCCCCTTCTATGGTACGTCGCCAGGGCCCGTTTTCATGAACGCGGACTAGCACTTAGTCTCTGGCAATCTCCGACTTTAGTCAAGGACTTGAAAAAATCGGATTTCATGTCGAGCTTACTAAGCAAGTCCCAGACTAAAATCACGGCACCATTAGAGTAAGTTTGGCCAGGTTTGAGTCATTTGCTGAGGCAGGACTTCATGCTTAGTCTGGGACGAGTTACTAGGATACGCCATTACTTCGACAAGATAGCAGTTATTCTTAGATTGAGAGAGCTTCGATTCGGAAGGAAAATACGTCGGTAACGAATGACAGAGGCAAGACGTGTCCTGTTGCTGTTGGCACTGGCTTTATAAAACTACAAGAAAAGTGCAGATCGTCGAAAGTATACATTTTTGGGGAGTTAAAAAATAGGAAGAATCTAATCGGCTCACATGTTGCGAATGAACGGAGTCTAGATATCGAAGGGTTTGCGTCAAAGAACACCAAAAAAAAAAAAAAACATGATTAGAAGGTATAGTGGAGACAAAAGTTATTCTGCTGGCATTGTAACTGACTGAAATAATGGGATTCACCAGAACACACTTTCTCATTTGTTTGTTTGTTTTGTTTTGTTTTTTGGTTGAATTTGTTTGACTTTCAATGAAATTTTCATTGGCCTAAATATAGAATTGACATTCGACCATGGACATTATTGTAGTCTATCACTCTACAGTCAATATCAAATTATTTTATTGATCATGGCAAAAGTAAGTTAAAATACAAAAAGGAACGAAACTATTTCTCTTAACCGGATGTGTTGTTAATTTCCTCTTTGGAAATCTTTTACGATGAAAGTATGAAAGCCGGTACCTTACCTAACTTTGTATACTAGAGAGTGTGATGTTACCAGCACAAAATAGCCGAATTAGTTAACGTCCTTACAACGCCCACTTCTAGGCAAGAGACCAGCTAGTCAGAGACTAGAAAGCGTTCATGAAATCCATTTTTTAGTCACTTACTTTGCTCAGGCGGATTAGGAGGTCATTTACTAGACTAGTAAATAACTAAATCTAGTCCGCGTTCATGAAAACGGGCCCAGGTCTCCTTAGGGCGGCCTCGCTTTCCCTTTCCTTGGGATGTACATCGCAAAACCTTCCTTGTCAGTGTTTCGTCAGTTCTGCGACAAACATGCCCAATCATTACTATCTTCTCTTTTTAATGGGACTCTCCAGAGACTCCACCTCCGCTATAACTCCCAGGTCCTTATTTGAGATTACATTCGACCAGAAGATCTTGAAGGTTTGTCGTAAAATACTGCTTGGGGAAAATTAAACCAAAACCAAAACTCTCCAAAATTGTAATCAATAAAGATGTGCAAATTAAAGTGCTTTATCCTATCCTTGATATTGGAAAAGCCTATCATTTCTCATAAACAACGTAATCGTTGAATAGTACTTTGAACCCGTTGTATAAAATATTTATTCGATGATTGCAGAAATATTTTTTGCTTAATTTAATGGCCTGAACAGACTTTGTAAAAACAACTGATTAGTCGTTTGAAATAACCATTTAGTGCGACTAAATGCAATTCCAACCTCTTTCTGTTTTTGTTTTGTTTTGTTTTGTTTTGTTTTGTTTTTTTGTTTTTTTTTTTTTTTTTTTTGGGGGGGGGGGGGGGGGGCATATTGTCATGTAAGGAGATGGAGAAAAACACAAATGGCGAATTAAAGTACTACTACCATGCAACCAAAACCATTAAAATTCACAACCAGTCACTCATTCTAACTGCGTTATCTTCTGCTGCCCCCCCCCCCCTCCCACACACACACGCAGAATAATGCAACTATCGGTCATTTGTGCACATCAAGCCTTTAACTTTATGATGGTCAAATTAATTTGAAAGAACACAACATTCTACTCTATGTGAGAGTTTTAAAAAAAGCCCTCAAAGCAATTTCACTCTCACATGACTTCAACACATTTAACAAACTATAATAAATACCTCCAATTTACATTGTGACTTCATTGATTTACATCGATAATACACAATTCCCAAAACAAGAATATATTATATATATATATATATATATATATATATATATATATATATATATATATATATATATATATATCCCCCCCCCACATAACTACATTCCACAACAATATCATACACACACATGTATACACCACACACAACACACCCAACACACACACATTTACACACACACACACACACACACACTCATAATATAAGCAATGAGAGCACACTACAATGTCACTACACATCAACACTAATCACCACTACACAACGGAAGCAAGGACATGCGGAGTGTAAACACCTCAAACGGAATACATTTTTTTTCTACGGACATTATGCCGATTGAAGACGTGGACGAAAGCCACAGAAACGTACGTCTTGGTCATATATAATGTGAGTGACAATTTATATATATATATATATATATATATATATATATATATATATATATATATATATATATATATATATATATATATAAATATAAATATATATATATATATATATATATTTATTTATTTATTTATATTTATATATAACAATGGAAGAAAAGAACACACACCAAAAAGAGCCGACATAGCATTTGCGACTCAGAAGGCGCTGTGCCAGTTGCCAGATTAATTTAGGATAAAATGCCAAACTAATCCCTGGAATCATGCAGAATGGTCTAAGAAAATGCCAAAACTATCCAGGCATCACATTTATTTGAATATGCCCATGGAAATGGATAAAAATCTTGAAATTCTTTTTTCATTCTCATGGGTTAGTGTCTCGATTTAATAAACTTTTACTTCGTCTCGCCAGTTCAAGCATAAACTTTGTATTTTTTGTGAAGATTTGTCAATGGAACCAGTTAAATTATATGCAAACAGGAAAAAAAGACGCAAAATAATGTAAAATTAGTAAACCTAATTTTTCAATGCCACGAGGCTTTTTTTTTTTAATTACCAGTTAACATAAAATGAAAAAAAAAACAATTGGGTGGGCGTGGCTTTCTGAAAAGTCTTGTAAATCATCACTCTCGGTAGCTTAAATTTATTGTACAATAAACTATTTAACAACTTGTTGGTCACGAAATATGATTTTTTTAATGAAAAAACAAAACAATTTTAAGATTTTTTATCCCACCCTGCCTCCAAGTAAGATTCTTATCTTACTTGGAGGGTGGAATAAAAAATCTTTTTTTTTTTTGGTATATATTTAAATTGATAGTGTTACTTGGCACGATAAAAATAACTCTTTTAATAAATACCAAAAAAAAAAAAAAAAAAGATTAAATTAATTAAAGAATACTCTATCATATGATGCCTTAAACCAACAATATTATTGAGATGCAAACGCAATAGCAAATCAAAGGTAAATAAACTTTAAAAACCCTGTCCCAAGTATTCCGATGCATGCTTCTCAACTTGAAACATGAATATTCTTTTTATTGTGATATATATATATATATAACAATAGTAAAAGCATCTAAGTTACTAAATATCACCATCTTCTCATCCCTTGTGTGTGACAACATAACATTGCCATATCTATTATCATCTTACATCATTAAAGAAAATAATATATTTATTCCACTCTGAAAAGCATTTGCTTTCGTTTAGGGAGAAGCCAAAGATCAACTATTATGTGACTCGTATTTATTATCAGTTGAAGCTTCCCATATAATAATATGTCATTGTCATTCGTTTCTTGTATAACTGTTGTCTTCATAGAGAACATTGAACATCATTCAGTATTTCTTCTTTTCTAAATGTACGGTTTATAATATCATCCCTGACTGGTTTTAACAAATATGTATAGTTTTAAGTGAAAAATCATATTTACAGAAATGGATGTATCTTAATTAATTTAGAGGCCTCTAAAGCACTGGTACTTTTATTTTCACTTCGCTAAGTCTCTCGAAACAGATGCTGAGAGCATGGAACGTTAAATACTGGAAATCGGGAAGAATAACCATCAATTTATGTTTTTGATTCCCAAATTCACGATGTATTTATCGAGCCAACCTCAGCGATCTACCACCATTAATACAGGATAATGTGACACATAATAAAGAAAGTAAAGTTTTAAGGCTGTGTACCTCATAAAAATGCCCTGAACGCACATGTACCAAATACACGCGTGCTCACACCGACAATAGGTATAAAAGACAATTGATGTACATGAAGAGCTGTACGTGCCATAAATTCTTTTTTTTTTATTTTTGGAAGTTTTACGTTTAGCAAATCCTTTACGGAGACAATTTATTATGTAGTTCATTCAGACAAGGTGATTTATGTTATCTTTATGCAAAGGAAATTGTAGTATAGATTTTTTTTTTAAATCACGAGCAATCGTGAAATACTGGTAGTATTAAAGCCAATATTTGAGATGTGATGTTTCTCTGTAAAGTACATATCTGTCTTAAATAGCAACTAGATCTTGAATGAGAGGGACATGGTAGACCTGTTACAGTAGTGGCGACCCATGGTGTGTGTTTGTTGTTTCTAATCTTCATTCCATTGCATTTTAGTCAAGGAATATAAAATTTGAATATGTATATCTGGACACCAATGGCATTGTTCTCGTATCAAATCAAATATCTTTGTAGATAATGCACATGGTGATCGTTGTTGATCTACTTACTACATGCCAACAATTGTGCAGGTTTCAATCAGTCTAAATTAAAATACAGCAGCTTATTTTCCTATGTGTATCGTGAATAAATGTTATCATCTTGACAGAGGAACGTAAAGTAGCTATTTTTCAGGGTTACATATCTTCACTTATTTTTCTTGGATTTGGATTTTGAATCAAAATGTTATCAAACGATCTTCCTCCCCCCAACCTTTTATTTGATTTATGATTTTGTTTTCTTTTTCTCCTTTCAAGGACATATAGTTTTGAATTAGTGAATTTTCAAGAAGAGGCTTTTCGCTTCTTCCAATTCGAGAAGACCTCTTTAGTTTAAAACCACAATTACTTTTGGACAATTTAATACAACTTTATATTTTTCTTGTGACTTGACCCACGATAGATGAGCTCTCATATCCAAATCGAGATTGTCGATGCACGTGATGAATGGGTTTGTTTTAAGGGGCGGTTTGGGTCTAATTATTAGGAAAATCCTTCAAAAATTTGATTTTGAGATTTTGGTGGAAAATGATATTTTATTATCTTAGAAATAATATAACTGAAGTCCAAATTCTTAAAGTAGACTATAAAGGCACGAAATACAAGGTCGAAAATGGTACAGGTAGTAAGAAATGTGTGAAAAACGCGAAGCCATTTTGCTATTTTCTCAATATGTCATTTTTTTTTAAGGGTATGGGAAACTGTGTCAAACGTTTCTCAGAATCTATTCAATGGAATTGTCTGAACATTTCCACAGTTATAACAGAGATAATGAATTATGTCACCATAGAGAGATTTT
>NC_088367.1:26570869-26583369 GCF_034508935.2 Berghia stephanieae
TTGTATTGTTTGTCCTCTGCTTGTTATTACACAGGCTGGTGGGTTATTATTTTTAGATACCGTCATACATTCTGTTTTAGATATATTCAGTTCCAGTCCCATATTTTCACTACTCCTGACTACAACATCCAGTAATTCTTGTAGTTCATGTTCAGATTCTGCCAGTAGAACCGTATCATCTGCATACCTCAGATTTGTTACATTCTTTCCTCCAATACACACCCCCTTCTTATGTTCGATATCTCTTAATATCATTTCACTATAGAGGTTGAATAAATCTGGAGACAAAACACACCCCTGCCTAACTCCTCTTCTAATAGGTGTAAAACTGCTTAGTTCGTTGTCAACACGCATTGCTGCTTCTTGTTCCCAGTACAAATTCTGCAATATTCTTAAATCTTTACCATCAATGTCCAAGGATGATAGAATTTTGAATAGTTTTTCGTGTTGTACTTTATCAAAGGCTTTTGAATAGTCGATGAAACACATATACAGATCTTTATTTACTTCAATACATCTTTCCATCAGCATTGATAATGTGAATATTCCATTTCTGGTACCCTTGTCCTCAACAAAACCAAATTGCATCTCCCCAATTTCAGGTCGTATTTTATTTCTTATTCTTAGTAAAATTATCTTCAAAAGAATTTTTGTGAGGTGGCTCATTAGGCTAATAGTTCTGTGTTGTTCACAATCAACTGCCCCTGGCTTTTTTGGTAGTGCTATAAAAATGGATCGTTTCATATCAGTTGGCATTTTTCCTGTGTCATACACTTGATTTAGAAGGTTTGTGATGAATTCAATCCCCCATTCACCCAGGCCAGTCAAGGCTTCAATTGTTATGGCATCAGGTCCTGCAGCTTTCATAATTAGAGATTAGAAATAACACCAAATACACGGTTCAAAATGCTGTAAAAACGTATGGATGTACATTAGCACACGAATGTAAGAATAGTCTGAAAGGTTTGTGGAGATACGTTAACAGAAAGCTGAAAAGAATACCAGGTGCCAGTGTCTTACTGAAAGATGATGGTGCCAAGGTTACTTCGGATATAGATAAAGCTAATGTTTCAAATGGTTGTTTTTCATCTGTGTTTGTTCAAGAAGATACTACACAATTACCAATGTTCAATGTTACAAATCAATTGTTTTTAAACGTACCCGATTTCTATATTACACAATAAGACATACTTGCCAAATTGTTGAATTTTGATGTGGCTAAAAGCATGGGACCCGATTCCCTTCATCCGTGTTTACTGAGGGAAGTGGCCTTTGAAATATCTCCGCCGCTATCAACAATATATAATAAATCTCTTGAAGCTGGTAGCTTACCTATTGAATGGAAACAAGCCAAAGTTACTGCCATTCATAAAAAGGGCAGCAAATTGGATGCTGCAAACTACAGACCCATCGGCTTAACATGCATACTCTGTAAGGTTATGGAGTCTATCTTGAAAGACCGAATAATGGACTTTCTTAAAAGTCATACGATGCTAAACGATAACCAGCATGGTTTTAGATCAAATAGAACATGCATTACTCAACTTTTACAGATGATGGAGGATTTTACCAAATTAATTTATCGTGATCAATGCATTGATGTTGTTTATGTTGATTTCCTTAAGGCTGTTGATACTGTACCACATGAGAGATTATTCATTAAACTAAAAGCATATGGATTTAAAGGGAATATATTTAATTGGATTAACGACTTTCTTAATAATCGAATACAAAGAGTCATTGTCAATGAGGCGGGGTCGGATTTTAAGAATGTCATTAGCGGTGTACCCCAAGGAAGTGTATTGGGACCACTTTTATTTCTTTTATATATATAAATGATTTACCGTGTGGCATAAATTCAGCCTGCAAACTGTTTGCAGACGATACGAAGATCTATAGTACAACTGAGCATCATAACATTCTACAAAAGGATATATTTTCACTTTTCAAATGGTCTACAACGTGGCATTTGTATTTCAATGTTTCGAAATGTAAAGTGTTACATATAGGAAAAAAACAATCAATGTCATAATCATTTTACCGATACTTCTATGTCAAGTCTACATTCCGTGGTGCCTTTTGAAAAAGACGTGGGAGTTACTTTTTGTTTTTGTTTTTTTCTTTGATGTGGTGTTTTGTTGGTTATGGGTATTGAGGATGCGTCAGTTATGAGCTTTAATTATGTCTTCGATGCTGTTCATACAGGAGTAGCTGAACTTCATGGTGTTTCTGTTAACTATTTCGAGTAGCTTGTGGTCATGTTGGAAAAACGTGTCTACTAACTTTAGAAATGTGTGTCCAGTGTTGGTAATGACATTTTTTTTGTCGAAAAGGGGTTGAACCAAGTTACGTTGCGTGATCTTGATTTTATTTTGTGAGCTACATTGTAGTCTTTATCGGTTATGGGTTTATAATCAAAGGGTTCTTAGTATCCACTGTTTTTTTTAGAGCGTTCATGTAGGGGCCTGCTGAGTTTTAAAGTATCAGGGGCTTTTGACATTCTAGATTTGCGATTGGCAATGTAACTAGGGATATTTCTTATGATCGACAACTCTTAGCACAGATCGTGCCATTGTCAACAGGGAAGGAAAGTTTTGACATCACACCTTCTATTTTTCTGGTTTCTAAATACTTGGAAGTTCGTATGTAACCAGTCCTTTGGAATACTTATACTGAATAGGTTACATTTTGAATCATAAGACGGCATAACTATTTTAGTAGCAGGATGATAGGGGCAGATTCTAAGGATTAAGGGACTTAAAAGAGCGAGGATGGAAGATCTCTATTGACAACCGGCATATATTTATACTAGAATATAAGATGTCATCACGCTAAAGCCAGACGATCCTTTACACAAGGTATGTTTTCAATCCATCAGAAGAGTAGTTTTACACTCCCAAAGAAATTGGATCCATTTTGTTTTTTGTTTTTTGACATCACACTCTTCTTCCTTATTGTCACCATCAAAGGCCATGTGTGAGTAGCACAAGATCATTTCAATTTACTGTAGTGTGAGAGTCATTATTGAAGGTAACATCACGGCCATGCAGTAGTGATCGTTGTAGTAGTAGTAGTAGTAGTAGTAGTAGTAGTAGTAGTAGTAGTAGTAGTAGTAGTAGTAGTAGTAGTAGTAGTAGTAGTAGTAGTAGTAGTAGTAGTAGTAGTAGTAGTAGTAGTAGTAGTAGTAATTGAATACTAGTAGCAGCAGTGTTAGTGTTAGTAGTAGTAGTAGTAGTAGTAGTAGTAGGAGTAGGAGTAGTAGTAGTTATAGTAGTAGTAGTAGTAGTAGTAGTAGTAGTAGTAGTAGTAGTAGTAGTAGTAGTAGTAGTAGTAGTAGTAGTAGTAGTTATTGTACTAGTAGCAGCAGCAGTGTTAGGAGTAGTAGTAGTAGTAGTAGTAGTAGTAGTAGTAGTAGTAGTAGTAGTAGAAGTAGCAGTAGTAGTAGTATTAGTATAGTAGTAGTAGTAGTAGTAGTAGTAGTAGTAGTAGTAGTAGTAGTAGTAGTAGTAGTAGTAGTAGTAATAGTAGTAGTGGTAGTAGTAGTAGTAGTAGTAGTAGTAGTAGTAGTAGTAGTAGTAGTAGTAGTAGTAGTAATAGTAGTAGTAGTAGTAGTTGTAGTAGTAGTAGTAGTAGTAGTAGTAGTAGTAGTAGTAGAAGTAGCAGTAGTCGTAGTAGTAGTAGTAGTAGTAGTAGTAGTAGTAGTAGTAGTAGTAGTAGTAGTAGTAGAAGTAGTAGTAGTAGTAGTAATTGTACTAGTAGCAGCAGCAGTGTTAGTAGTAGTAGTAGTAGTAGTAGTAGTAGTAGTAGTAGTAGGAGGAGGAGGAGTAGGGGTAGTAGTAGTAGAAGTAGCAGTAGTAGTAGTATTAGTATAGTAGTAGTAGTAGTAGTAGTAGTAGTAGTAGTAGTAGTAGTAGTAGTAGTAGTAGTAGTAGTAGTAGTAGTAGTAATTGTACTAGTAGCAGCAGCAGTGTTAGGAGTAGTGGTTGTAGTAGTAGTAGTAGTAGTAGTAGTAGTAGTAGTAGTAGTAGTAGTAGTAGTAGTAGTAGTAGAAGTAGCAGTAGTAGAAGTATTAGTATAGTAGTAGTAGTAGTAGTAGTAGTAGTAGTAGTAGTAGTAGTAGTAGTACTAGTAGTAGTAGTAGTAGTAGTAGTAGTAGTAGTAGTAATAGTAGTAGTAGTAGTAGTAGTAGTAGTAGTAGTAGTAGTAGTAGTAGTAGTAGTAGTAGTAGTAGTAGTAGTAATAATAGTCGTAGGAGTAATAGTAGTAGTAGTAGTTGTTGTTGTAGTAGAAGTAGGAATACTAGTAGAAGCAGTAATAGAAGTAGTAGTAGTAGTAGTAGTAGTAGTAGTAGTAGTAGTAGTAGTAGTAGTAGTAGTAGTAGCAGTTGTAGAAGAAGAAGAAGTAGTAGTAGTAGTAGTAGTAGTAGTAGTAGTAGTAGTAGTAGTAGTAGTAGTAGTAGTAGTAGTAGTAGTAGTAGTAGTAGTAGTAGTAGTAGTAATCACTCTCTCTCTCTCTCTCTCTCTCTCTCTCTCTCTCTCTCTCTCTCTCTCTCTCTTACTTACTCAATCTCACTCTTTCTTAACCACTCACTCATTCTCTCACGCACTCTCAATCACTGGCTCACTCACTCTTTCTTAATCACTCACTCACACTCTCACTCACCTTGATTCACTCTCACTCATTCAATCTCATTCCCTCTCACTCACTCACTCTCTCACTCACTCATTCTCACTCACTCTCATTCACTTTCACTCACTCCCATTCACTCACATTCACTCACTTACTGACTCTCATTCACTCTCACGCTGAAATTCACTCTCTTTCACTGCCATTCACTCTCATTCATTCACATCCACTCAAATACTCGCTCTTACTCACTCTCATTCGCACTCACTCACTCACCCGTTCTCAATCACTCACTCATTTACTCACTTTTACTCATTCACTCGCTCACTCAATCACTCATTCACTCACTCAATCACTCTCTCACGCACCCTCACTCATTCTCACTTACTCTAACTCATTCACTCTCATGCAATCACTAACTCACTCACACGCCCATTTACTCACTCTTTCATCCACTCAGTCAGTCAGTCACTTACTCATTCACTCCAACTCACTCTCCTACCCACTAATGCACTCACTCACTTAGACTGATTCACTCTCTCACTCACTCTCACTCACTCAATCACTCACTTAATCACTCACACACTAAACTCACTCATTCTCACTCACTTTTTACTCACTCACATACTCGTTAACTCACCTACACTCACTCTCACTCATTCACTGACTCACTCACTAACTGACTCACTCACCCACTCTCACTTACTCTCACTCATTCACTCTTACTCACTCACTCACGCACTCTCGCTCACTCACCCACTCTCGCTCACTCACTCTCACTCACTCTCTTACTCACGCACTCGCTTTCACTCGCTCACTCACTCACTCTCACTCACTCACTCAATCACTCACTCAACCTCTCACTCAATCACTCACTCATCCACTCAACCACTGTCACTAATTCACTCACTCTCACTCACTCAGTCATTCTCGTTCACTCTCTTAATCACTCACTCACTTACTCACTCTCACTTACTGTCATACTCACTCACTCACCCACTCTCACTTGCTCACTCAGTCAGTCTCACTCACACTTACTTACTCTCATGGAAACTTGCGGGATGCAGCCGTCACAATTCAAGCCACTCATCACGCTCATTGCCCTTATCTATCAGTTCGAATGACGTCAAACCTGTCCATATTTTGTCTGGTTTATTTACTAAGACGAAGAGAAGAGGGGTGATATTATATACAGGTTTTTTTTTTTACCTTTATCGGATTTTCGGACCGAGGGATGAGCTTGACCTTGGGAGGGCTATCTCCGAGGTTACGAAATATTTAATTTGATCAAAAAATTCTATTAAATCACTCCAAATGTACAATTTCCTATAAAATCATCTTTAAAGTCAGTAAAAATGAAAATATGAGAGAAGTAAATATAATTTTCAAGTAAGTCGAGAGTAGACATGGATTTTATTTAATTGGGACTGTCAACAAAACAAACAAACAAACAAAAAATATCATTGTTGCGTATTACTTCCCTTTGTTTTTTTATTATTTCAGAGCCACGTTTCTATCCAATTATCCAATAGCGAAATGTCATCGAATGAATTTATTGTTGCTTTAAAAAAATGTTTTTTGACATGTAAAATACGGATCTATTTGTTTCGGCTTTTATTCTTCTGTGTCACACTAAATAGAATGACATAAAATATCAGTTAGTAGCTTGATGTCAGCGACATTATAGCCATTCTTAGAAGCTGTCGTCCCTACCGCTTCTTTAAGCTGGCTAAGATTTTATATGCTTTGAATTGCCGTTTTACCTCGTTTGAAATCATGTGAGTAACGTCATTTCTGGCTTTAATTTTGTCATACTATGTTTTGATATTAAACACTTTTTTGAAAAGCTAGCGGTAAGTAATGGCGATTTCATACTCCATAAATTTATTTTGGTGGCGACATTATCCTATTGAACAAGGGACATTTTATGAGCCTTTTATTATAGAAAGTATTGATTCATACCCCTGTACATAGGCTTCAAAGGCTAGTACAGGCTATGTTGATCAAAGTTTTCTTGGTTATCCGAGCTCATTGTGATACATTGTTACTTTGACAATGTTATTATTTTCTAATCCGACCATCTTTGCATCAATCTATTGAAGTAAAGCTTGTGTGGCAATTTAAAGACCAAAGCTTTTAATAACATACATATGAATGGAATGAATTCTTCTTCCTCTTCCTCTTCTTCCTCCTCGTACATTTCTCCTCCTTTCCCTTACCCTATACCCAGTTATGCCCCCCCCCCCTTTCCCCCACAAACAAATATATAATACTTTGGGTAAACTTTAGCGTGTATATCTGTTACAAAAATCTGAAAAGGTGTGCATGAAACATTGCCAGGCAAAGCAGAGAGAATAACACAAGAAGAGCACCCCCGACCTCCCTCCCCATGAAACATTGCCAGGCAAAGCAGAGAGAATAACACAAGAAGAGCACCCCCGACCTCCCTCCCCAAAAGGCAGCCTATCTCGACTGGGGATCGAACCTCAGACATCCTGATTAACGGTCAGACGTGCAATCATTAAGCTCTGAGGTTAACCAATAGTTGAAACAATTTAATGTATATTATTCTTTACATGGGTACCTACACGTTTCCGCTGTGAACCCTCGCCTGTACTGTAATAAACAACCATTGGATGGTCTATGATAAAACATTCAGACGTAAGGGTTTCACAAAGGAATTAGGACGCCATTCCCTCTGAAATTGCAAAGAGAGATGAAAAATTTTGTAAACGGGTAATCTATTTAAAAAAAAAAAAAAACAGAAATCAAGCCATGCCAGATTCGTCATCAGCGTAAAATTTACAAATAGCTTTGATACCAAACACAGACCATATATATATATGTCCACTAAAGAATTCGGCCCCACAATTTGCGGACCTCTCCCAGATATATAGATGGGTAGATAGATAGATATATAGATAGAGAAAAATATAAGAGAAAGAGAGAGAGAGAGAGAGAGAGAGAGAGAGAGAGAGAGAGAGACATAGAGACAGAGAGAGAGAGAGAAAGGGAGAGAGGGGGTGGAGATAGAGAGATAGAGAGAGAGAAGAATGAAAGAAAGAAAGAGAGAGAGAGAGAGAGAGAGAGAGAGAGAGAGAGAGAGAGAGAGAGAGAGAGAGAGAGGGGAACGAAACTGACGTCAATTAGCTGTTTGTTGTTGTTTTTAGACGCCATTTTTTATTATAAGTTATCACTAAATCAAATCTATCAGACTAAGAACGTTTATGGTTTCACATACTTTTATGCGATTGTCCGTTATATCAGGCTAGCGGATGTTGTGAGCTTTTTAGATAAGCGCATATCATCAATAATGTTGGATATCGTCAGGTAGGCAATTTGATAGCCGTTCAATCTCTCATGAAATTGCGCGAGTTTCATATGTATGGATCCATGTGAACCAACAGTGAAATTTAAAAAGTACACCCACAAAAATATGTGACCTATCGTCTAAAAATGGTATTATGTAGGGATGAACCAGATGCTAAAAGGTCAATTTAAAGCTAAACTGGTCAAACATTTTGAATTGTTGGTATATATTCGGCGAACTAAATTATGATATTCGTTCTTATCAATAAAACACATAAACTCAACGCAAGTCTGAGATTTCTGGCTATAAATTCAATTTTCAACATCTTTATCATCCCGACATAATACCGTTTAGAGACGAGGGGTCACATTCCATTGTTTTGACTTCTGATTTTTGATCTCCGTGAAATTTACAAGTTTGAGATAAACCACTATAATAAGTCTACTTAGAAATCGAGGGGAAGGGGGAATTAAAATTTATATATTTTTATGAAAAGGTCTTTTTAACCTTCACAATTTGATTCAGCTACTCCAACAAGGTCAATTAACTCCTATTGGATGGAACATAAACGGGTACATAACCACGCCCTTATCCTTTTACTCTCTCCCTACCAGCCATTTTCAGAATTGTCCCGGAAATTTCCCACCCATCCAACACAAAAATATATTTTTCTTACTCAAACCGAAAAGCAGCAAATACATTCTATACATATTAATGTTCAGCAAATTGAGCTCTACAACACAGTGTCCAGTTTCATAGCTATAACAAACATTTTCTTTTGTATTTGTGATGCACAAAAGAAATTAGAATAAGATAAATGTTGGTTGCATCGTAGCGTTTGTGACGATTTTCCTGTGCATGGTCAGGAGGGGGTTAAAACTTTAGCCAAGCGCCCGAGCAAGTGAGCCTCAAAGCTTGTGAGTATTTATCACAATATTCTGATACACGGATCAAGGAATGGGCATGGTCAATATAACATTTCCATGTGCTCGAGGTCATTGGTCACATTGGAATATGGGCTCAAAATGACCCACACAGTGAAAAGTGTTCACAGTTTTTGAAATATCTAACATCACGAATGGTCATTTCGTTCAGCTTGACACATGGGTAAGTTTACAACTTTCATAAACAAAGCAGCGTGTTTACATCTCTGAAGAATTATCCAGTTGTTGGACAGCAACAAATCATGTGATTGATGACTTGCTTGGACGAAATCATGAATATAGATCGCTCCCATTGCATCGCGACACCAGACGGCACTATGCATTATCCAATCGCCTTTGTTATAAATGACTAATAGATTTTTGACAAATCAAAACAGTGGATTTATGACACAGCTTCAAGCCCTCTCGGACAAACATGATGGAATAACATTAGGAAGTTAGCGTCTCTCTGCTCTCTGTTAATGTTGTTTGACTACCTGTTGTGTAATAAGGTTTCAATAGAATCTCCCAAAAGTTATCGAGACATTATAAACGTTTAATGTTACACACAGCTTTGTTTGTTGAGCGATTGATGTGGTGGTAAAGCTAGCGAGCATTTTACTTAATCATATCACTTTGATATTATACACGTTATAGTTCGCTCGGACAGTATAGATAGTTCGAAGTTGACCTCACTTAGGTCTTTGTTGTTGTTTTTTGCCATACACGTTTATGAGTATCTCACTAAACTGTATTAACCAGACTATAAAAGTTCATATTTACTCACAGTTTTGTGTGTTGGTCCGTTATACTTCCGGATGGCAATGTTGTGAGCTTCTTAGCCAAACGCATACTCTCTATAAAGGGCGTGGTCATCTTCCCTTCCACAACAAAATTATTGTAAGTGATGCTTCAGGATTTGTAAGGTTGATTGTTTCAGGTGATAGGTAATTACTTAAGGTGGCTATGGGTTGTCAGTTTAGGGTTGGCGGTCGATATCCTGGGCAAAGAAAAAAATGCTGTAAAAAATTTAGAGTCATCAAAATATACCCTCTTCCCCCCCCCCCCCCCCCTCCCCCCCCCCCCCCCCCCCCCCCCCAAAAAAAAAAACAAAAAAAAAAAAAAAAACAACAACGACAACAAAAACCCCAAAAAACCCCAATTAACTGTTTATTCGACTAGTTTCATCAAAATATACAATAGTTGGAGTTTTTTCAAAGGTGTATACGTTGTATTATGTAGATTGGATAATCCGGGATTCGTAGTATAAAAGAATACAAAAAAGGCATCAATGTCAATAGCTTTCCCAAAGTAGAAACAAGAGGTCACGTGACCAGTAAGCAGAAACATATCTCGTTGCCAAGATCTACCTGTTGAATATATCCACAAAAATATCTATAATATTATTAAAGAAAGAGCAAGTCTGCATATATATATATATATATATATATATATATATATATATATATATATATATATATATATATATATATTCTCCCTCTCTCCCTCTCTCCGTGTGTGTATAATATATATATATATATATATATATATATATATATATATATATATATATATAATATGTGTGTGTGTGTGTGTGTATGTGTTGTGTGTGTATGTGTGTGTGTGTGTCGAGTACAAGGAGAACCAGACTATTATTGGCTATGAAAATTTACTACTTCATTAATATTTTTATTTATTTATTTTTTATTTTTTTTTGGATGAAAGTCATCGAGATTTTTGCAATTTAGGTCGATTTTTCAATGGCCAATGTAATATTTTTAATCAATTTTAATAATAATAATAATAATAATAATAATAATAATAATAATAATAATAATAATAATAATAATAATAATAATAATAATAATAATAATAATAATAAATAATAATAATGATAATAATAATAATCCTTTCTTTAAAAAATATAGCATTGTGGAGAACATTGTGCTTATTTGAATCAATAAAAAAATGATACGGCGCACAACTCTACTGAAAGATTTGAAAATTAGAAATGTATTTTTTACAGATAGACAAACAGATAACTTGATTTCCTTTTATAATTTAAAGTCAGTTTGAAAGTTCGTTGAGTCACACAGATATCTTAAAATACGTACCGACGACATTAACACTCTCAAAATCAACCAATTTCGTCACTGTAAAAAGTTGTCAGTTTGCGTCATCTATTTATGACATCAAGTTTTATTATTACTTCCGTTGTGTTGTTGATTTAGCGGTGATCAGTGTTGTTATGTAGTAGTATGTTATATTTGCGTGCATGTTTGTGTGTGTGCGTGTGTGTGTGTGTGTTTGTGTGTGTGTTGTGTGTGGTGTATACATGTGTGTGTGTGTGTGTTGGCATTTTTCAGCAAATCGTGGCAATCATAGTGATATTATTCACTTGATCACATGAAGGTATTCGGATTTACACAAATTTTAAACAAGTTTCACCGATTAACAATGTCAACTAATATTACTACTGATATTACGGTCGTTTTTATGCCATCGATGTGCTAATTATTGCCCTGGGAAATATTTAATTAAACGTTGTCGGCAAACTGTCAATTGTATCTGTCTAGCTTCTAGCCCGAACAAACTTGATATTTTTCGCGTCTGCTTCAGATTTTCATTTGACCTCACATA
This sequence comes from Berghia stephanieae, assembly GCF_034508935.2. Lineage (NCBI taxonomy): Eukaryota > Metazoa > Mollusca > Gastropoda > Nudibranchia > Aeolidiidae > Berghia > Berghia stephanieae. The sequence goes on from NC_088367.1 coordinate 26,582,369, forward strand.
AGTTAGGTAAAGGGGAGGCATTCCGAAAGCTCGTACATCCCCAGTATTCTTTCAATTTGTATTTTCACCGTTGATCTTTTGTCAGGCGTTTATTTATTCAATTTGTCATCATAAAGAAGCATTTAAAAAACTCTAGAACAAACCTTGATAGATTTGTGAAAGTTTAAAATTTCCGGCCGCCATTTTAATTTGTGAAGTATTGAAAGGTAATGCATAGCAGTCCGAGGGTTTTTTTTCTATTAGGGTTAGTCATAATGCTAGGGTGTTTATTTTAGTTAAAGGTAGTCTAAGTTTTACTTTTTCTTGGGGTTAGTTGAGGGAATATTATTTAAGTTGTTTCCCTTTGTAGGAGCTTTCGGAAGGCCTCCCAAGTCAAGCGTGGTAAAGACTTGTGACTTATTGATATTGATATCTACTGACTGATAAACTAAAATCATGCCGAATAAAGCATAGCAGCGACGACAAGCATATCGATTAAAGTGTGCATCTAATCGTAATCAAGCTAATCAAGAAAATGATTCAGGCAACATCGAATGAAAATAGTTCTTTCCCCGCGAAATTGCGGGCTTTTTACTAGTAATACAAATAATAATTTATACTTTATTCATCCATAAAAATGGAAATTCGTTTATAGACGTGGCATGCATAAAAATGTATAAACACAAAGTTGAGAATCTATGGCGACAATGTATATATATATATATATATATATATATATATATATATATATATATATATATATATATATATATATATATATATACACATATATATATATATATATATATATATATATATATATATATATATATATATATATATATATATATTATATGCAAATGCAAAAAAATGTAAAAATATACAACCAAGAACCAATAGCAAAACTTTATATATCAATTTGATAAATTGAGATAGGCCATACCTTTGGCCTTTAGTCCGAACTTTTATTCGATCTCTAAGATTTATGATGCCAATTTAAACACGAAACGAGACAGCGGACA
>NC_088367.1:26588369-26590869 GCF_034508935.2 Berghia stephanieae
CCACTACCACGACTACTACTACTACTACTACTACTACTACTACTACTACTACTACTACTACTACTACTACTAGTAGTAGTAGTAGTAGTAGTAGTAGTAGTAGTAGTAGTAGTAGTAGTAGTAGTAGTAGTAATGGATGAAATAGAGGTTGCATATTTCTGTGCTTTACCACGTGGAAAAAAAAGACAAATTGAAAGAGAAAACAATATTGGGTGCATCCTTTAATGACCCAAAGATTGCTCAAGGGTCAATTCCGTAGACTCTATGGTGATCTCCGATCTTATCTTAAAATGACTTTCTTGGAATCACCTCATTTTACCCAGGTGCAAATGAGTACCAGTTCGCTGATGAAAGTAATCTTTGACGGACTAGCATCATTCAAGAGGATAATAGAAAGTCAGCATGCTTCGTACCCGAAAGGCATCAGTTGATTAAGTCACCTCGCCTAGCTCAATTTGCGGCGCTGCACTGCGGCTGACGCCTGGTAATACCTTGTCCTAGCTAAATTTGCGGCGCTGCATTGCGGCTGACGCCCGGGTTATTCCAGTCTTAAAATTCCCGAAATAAATAACGATAAAGATAATTGATCCCACAAGGTACCGAATAGATGTGCGACCGGTTTTAGACACGTTACTGCTGTGTCACAAAGTGTGACACTTCTTAAATTATATTTATAAACATACTTTTTTAAATTGCCCAAAATGTTTATGTTGCTATGCCTTCTGTACGTGGTTTGTCCTGTCCCAATGGAGAAAACTTCTATTCAAAAGGGGTTCCGCACTAGGACAGGACTGTCCCAGGACACACCTGCGCGAATGCATTATTTTTTTTTTTTTTTTTACAAGACTCAAAAGTTTTTTTGTAGGCAATTGCAACTGTAATAATTCACATTTTATGAATCAACATAAGATACGACATGACGACAATGATTTTTTACACTGTACAATGGGATTTGTTTACATAAGATTTATATAATCATGAAATATTCTTATAGCAAAAGTAATATTATTGCTACTGCTACTACTACCACTACCAATACCACGACTACGACTACGACTACTACTACTACTACTACTACTACTACTACTACTACTACTACTACTACTACTACTACTACTACTACTACTACTACTACTACTACCACTACCACTACCACACTACACTACTACTACTACTACACACTACTACTACTATACTACTACTACTACTACTACTACTACTACTACTACACTACACTAACTACTACACTACTACTACTACTACTACTACTACTACACTACTACTACTACTACTACTACTACTACTACTACTACTACTACTATACCACTACCACTACCACTACACACTACTACTACTACACTACTACTACTACTACTACTACTACTACTACTAGTAGTAGTAGTAGTAGTAGTAGTAGTAGTAGTAGTAGTAGTAGTAGTAGTAATGGATGAAATAGAGGTTGCATATTTCTGTGCTTTACCACGTGGAAAAAAAAAGACAAATTGAAAGAGAAAACAATATTGGGTGCATCCTTTAATGACCCAAAGATTGCTCAAGGGTCAATTCCGTAGACTCTATGGTGATCTCCGATCTTATCTTAAAATGACTTTCTTGGAATCACCTCATTTTACCCAGGTGCAAATGAGTACCAGTTCGCTGATGAAAGTAATCTTTGACGGACTAGCATCATTCAAGAGGATAATAGAAAGTCAGCATGCTTCGTACCCGAAAGGCATCAGTTGATTAAGTCACCTCGCCTAGCTCAATTTGCGGCGCTGCACTGCGGCTGACGCCTGGTAATACCTTGTCCTAGCTAAATTTGCGGCGCTGCATTGCGGCTGACGCCCGGGTTATTCCAGTCTTACCTTGGAATAGACCCTCGAGAAAAATTTCCCCTATGGGATGAAAAAATGAATTTTATTATTTTAAATTTTAAACTGTTATCTGTCTGCTCAACGCCACAGAACATGGATAAGTTCCGGATTTATAAGCTTAGGAGGCAAGATGGCCTATGGTTAGCGCGTTGTAATCTGGACTCAGAGGTTCTGTGTTCGATTCCGACCGAAGCCAACTTGTACTTTCTAGAGCAAGAAAATTTACTCCAATCACTCACTCCATTCAGGTGTAAAAGGGTACCTGTCAAGCTGGATAGTAATCTGCGATAGACTACAGACTAGCGTCCCGACTAACTTATAGATATTTTCATTGAGAATTCCCGAAATAAATAACGATAAAGATAATTGATCCCACAAGTTATCGAATAGATGTGCGACCGGTTTTAGACACGTTACTGCTGTGTCACAAAGTGTGACACTTCTTAAATTATATTTATAAACATACGTTTTTAAATTGCCGAAAATATTTATGTTGCTATGCCTTCTTTACGCGGTTTCATCACATAGAATTATTTTTTGAATTGTTCTTGCTTTTTTATATTCAGAATTGAAATAAATAAATAAATTAAAACTGTGAAATTGAATGTAAGCTTCAGTTTAATATA
>NC_088367.1:26593369-26613369 GCF_034508935.2 Berghia stephanieae
ATTAATTGTCTTCATTATTCGGTTACCAGATATACACAGAGGAAGTTTAGTTATATGACTCATGCCTTTTAATAGAAGTGTTTGCGCCTTGATATTAAATAGTGCAATGGGCGGGTTTTGTCATTTTCATTTGTTACAGTGCATAGTCTCTTTCCTATTTGGGAATTGTTGGTCTAATCGGCGGTTCATTAAATTTGAGTAGATGTTCATCTCTGTCTGGGTCTCTGTCTGGAATCAATACATCACCTTTCCCTATAGAACAGTAGAGTTGATGCCCCAAACGTAAACAAAGGTCGAGAAGCACATGGCAAACCACATGTTCCTGTCTTGACAGCTCACGTTCCAATGTAAATAATAGAAAGAAAATAACCTTTAAAATTTGGCTGTTAGGTGGCAAAAGAAACACATATTCATAAATACTCGATCATGCATCAAATATGTCTAGATATGTATATTTTATGGAACAAAAGGTAAAATTTATCAAAAGTTACGTCTATCTATTTTTAGACCAGAGCAAATTATTGCGCTGGTATGAACAAAACGAGAATTATTCGGAGCCTGATTTTCATAATAATTTAGTCTTATATTATTATTTCTGCAACTGTTAGATTTTATGTAAACATATTTTCAATACTGAAAGTGTATTTCCTACAACTCAAACTACAAAATTGGGAGACCTATATTGTGCGTAAATTATTCCGGTCCCTAACGGAAATCACTAGCAACTTGTTATTGTTTACGTTTGGGGCATCAACTTTACTGTTCTATGTTCTTGATGGCAAATTTTAAAGTATTGGGTACACAAATTATATCCAGCGTCGCCTCCAGATTTGGGTCTTTAAAATTTTATTGATATTGACGGAAAAATCATCCAAAAAACAACAACAACAAAAAATAAACCCCACAAAGACACAAAAAGTATTTCCTTCTAAAAAATCATAATGTAATAATAAGTTATAAATATCATATATTAAATATGTGCCGTTACATTTATATGTAGATCGATTTTTACAGATATTTTATGGGCATTTATAATATGTTTAAAAAATTATTCGTAAGTTTTATAACAAAGATAGATACTCAATTTACGTCAATTTTCTGAAAATAATAAACAACGCCAGGAGTTGATAGATCATGGACGAAACACTTTCTTTTCATCCGGGTTCATGCTAAGGGAAATTTTCCGACGTCTTCAGTAGAAGTGTATTCTTTTCCCGTATCAAAAACACTTGTTATGAAATATTCAGGGTCGCTTCCAAGATTATTGAAATTTTGATAAATTTATTTTTCTTTGGTTTTTCTCTTCTTCATACTGGAATAAAAATGATTCTTTTTCCAAATTCATTCTCACTTGTTTGGGGGAAAAACCCAACTTTAATAGTGCTGCCTTCAAAAGTTATAGAATTGCAAGATACAATATATTTCAAAAAGTAACATTTTTTGAAAACTCCACATCACCCTCTTTGTTTTTTTTTTTGTTGTTGTTTTTTGTTGTTTTTGTTTTGGAACCGCCTTTATACTATTCGGGCGTTTACTAAGGAGTGACACCTTATTCGTGTCTCGTGTTTTGGTGACATCTCTCATTTATATTGGACTAGCAAAGCCTCTACTTCTTCGATGTCATGTATCCACTTATTGAATCTGTATAAAGCCTTGAAGAAACATACATCCTAATAAATAGCATTTCTATAGCGCATAACCATGACGATGGCTCAAGAAATCAATAAGCATTACAGAAACAAATAGACTGAAAAATGTGTGCTTGTTAATAATCAGAGAACATGAAATAAAAGTATTAAAATAGAACATAATGAACATTCGCATGAAGCTGACCATGGCTGAAACAAGGAGTAGGCATGTATTGTCCGACAACTTTGATTTTTGTCCATGGGATTTTTGCAGCTTTTATATAGCGTAATATCCACTAAACGTGCTCAAAGAGCTTTACAATGGGTCCCTGGCAAACAGCAACACTTAATATATAGGACGGGACATGACGCCTGTTAGACGATATTACATTTTTTTTTGGACCGAGACAACGCTGTTAACGGCCAGGTACTCATTTTACACCTGAGTACGGTAAGAGAATGTGAATAAAGATCCTTTTCGAAGGACCCAACTATGCGCCGAGCGAGGCTCCAATCCAGGGCCTTCCGATCCGAAAGTGAGTGTCATACCACAAGACCACATAACCACACAGGGTTTGTTGATAGCTATTGCAATGCAGGTCTTCACGTGGAATTACATACTGAAAGGACATCGGGGAATAAGTCGGGTATGGCGTAAGAAGATATCACTATCAGCAGTATTTCTAGTGATGATTGACGCCTAAAACAGATACGGGGATATTCTTTTCACAACTATAGATTGAATGAAGTTGACGTCACTCAGGTCTTTGTTATTGTTTTTTTAATTTTTTTTTTTTTTTTTTTTTTTTTTTTTTTTTTTTGCCATCCGCGTTTATGAGTAATTTTCATTAAACTGTACTAACAACACTATAAAATTTTATTATCACACAGAGTTGTGTGTGTTGATCCGTTATACTTCCGGATGGCAATGTTGTGAGCTTCTTAGCCAAGCGCACACTTAATCTATTCGCATCCTGTTAAAGAGGATTGGTTGACTCAGGTTGCCAAAAAGCATTATTGGGGCGCCAATCAAAATGGTGGCAATCCAGGAGGGTTCAAGGAATGAAGGTATTCGACTGGATAGTTAACGAAATTGGTTGGCTCCAGGGAGTAACAACGGATTTATACTGTCTGTTTAGCAGTACCAGTTAAAAGCTGAAGTAAATGTGCATCGATGCAGTTGACGTAATCTTTTGGATGTGCAAATATTGTCCTATCATGTATCTAGGTTACGTCGTTAAATCGTGCACTCAAAATCAGGGAACACCGTTTTCGTTAAATCATTTTGGTCTGAGAGTGTCACGAATAGTTAAGCACAAAAGGTCGACTCGGAAAATGAACAGGTCCGTATTGATACTATGCGTGTAGGTAAAATACCTACAACACCTGCCCATCATATGAAACATATCAACAAACAAAATTATGTGTAGCCTTAAATGTCTATAGTCTGATCGATATATCTTATTCAGAATTAATTACTCCAACTGGCAGCCTAAAATCAATAACAAACTTGTTTCCTTCTATAAAGGTATTGACAGGTGAGAGAGAGTGGACAGAGTGAGTAAGCGTCTTGGATATGTATAAATTTGTAATGAAGGTTACAAGGCTTCTTAGTTTCCGGTTTATAATGGCGGCTATGCATGTATGTAAAATACTCACAACATATACTCACAAGATGAAACTTACCAAGATGCATAATTATCTGTATTTTAAAACGTTTATAGTCTAGTTAATATGGTTTATTGGCAAACATAAGTTTACAGTGTATACACTTTCTTGGAACTGTGCTTTGGCGGATAGTTACACGTGTATTACCATATTGAAATGTTTTTCATTTCTGCATTTCATTTTTCATTTCATTTTCATTTATTATTTAGATCATTAGGCTCTTTTAATGGACAGAGAAGCTCCTTACAAAAGGAAATTTAGAAATCAAAGATAGATAGCTAAAGCGAAAACAAACACAAACTTGAAGGAGAATTTGTTTTAATATTGCGAACGTCTTCTAATTGCATCTTTTATACTGAGAATACGCGTCTCAAGGAAGATGTCAGGCTTTCAATATGCTTGACTTAAATCGCGTCCCAATCGGTAACTGCTATTGGTATGTATCGACGTGCTCTTATTTGTAGGTCTGATAACCCAATTCATTATGGGCTCGTTGTTGTAATGGTAATCTTTAAAAAAATGACGCAAAATATTGCCCATTACAGCAATGTTAAACTAGGCCCATAATGCGTTCGGATGCCAGACCTGAATATATGTACACGTCGGTGTGCAGACTAGCTCTCAGTTCTCTTTCCAGATGGTCCCATAGATGTTTGATTGAGTTCAGATTGGGTGAAGTAGCTAGCTAAGGATCAATGAATGGGATATTCTCATTTAAAAACGATCGTACTTCATTCAAACGATGACCATGTGCGTTGTCATGTAGGAAAATGATAATTTGTCTAGCTTCAAATAAAAGAATAACGTGTGGTTGTAATTTTTGTATTCTATGTTGTTGTTTTTTGCATTAAATTAGTCTTATTTGTATTCAAACTGAAGTTAGAAACAGAAGTCATGGTGTTATACCTTCCTCTCCTCAGATTCAAAACTCATTGGAAGTGTGTAGCCAATCTTCCGTATTGAATTATAAGGTGACATAACTGTTTTAGTAGCATGATGTGTGGGCACATTCTTATGATTATGGGACGTTGTCTCTGTCGGAAAAAAATTGTAACATATCGCCTAACAGGCGAAATGTCTTGTTCTACATATGTTAAGTGTTGCCGTTGGTCAGGGACCATTTGTAAAGCGCTTTGAGCAAATTAAATATTGCGCCATATGATTGTTCACGGTTTTATTGGTTGTCCTCTTGCCCAACCGACTTCATAATAATATAGGACTATTTGAAAAGTAGCATTCGTCCTATGGAGCATACCTTCGCCCGTCTTGAAAACTACAATGCGGAGAGGAGGAGGTTTCCAAAATTATTATGATTAATTGCTGCGTCTTTTTGTCAGGTAAAAAATAGGCAACCCTGCTTATTGCCTCTAATCTCGTTTTACTTCTTTACTTCGAAATGCTAGTAATTAATTGTTAAGTTTTGCCAGCAATGGGCGCTAATCGATACTAGTACTACATACTTACTGACTCTATGTCTTAGAAAGCCACTCGGTAATTGTTGCCACTTTATCTAAACATGTCAATGCTGAGAATTATAAAGACTAGACATCAGTGCAGTTTTTTTATTATCTTGAACTGACTTCCTGTAATTGAAAATGACATCTTATTTCTATTTTTTTTTTGTGTTTTTATTTTTTGCGAAACAATGGAGCGAATGTATCAAGAAAAGGACAGTTGGTCTTTGATGTCAAATGTTATTGTTAATTGGATTCAATAGTCTGATGTCACGTCGCCCAACAACGGCGAGCAGCTTGGTTCTAAACAAAGAGAATTTGTACTTTTTTATTCTTCATGCTGGCTAGAACTTTTCATATGTCTTGTGATCAGAATGTGTAAAAAGTCAAAACATGGTCAGATTTCTAATGTTTTTTTTTTTCTTCTGGATTCGATTTTATGCTCGTCTGAGAAATATTTCATAAGGGCGTCCGCCATTGTTCCGATAGTTTAGAGCCAGTTACTAAGTTATCCTGCGTCATTACGAGGGAAGTGACGTCACGGCTGTTGAAGCGTATTGTCGACATGATGTCACTTACAATGAGCCAGTACAACTTGACGCCCTTCATTATCCAGTTTCCAAGATTTCAGTATCTTTTCCTATGAATCTTCCGCAGCTTTTGCACGTTTTGCCGGGTTTATTTCTATTCCCTATGAATTTCATATCATACATTTGCTCATTAAATTGTTTCTTTTCAATTATCTTTCAAAGCCTGCTGTTACCTTAAGATTGTTCGTTGTGTCTATCTTTAATGGTTTTACAGCGCTTGCAACACATATATGTCATCTCGGTGCCAGAGAAAGGAAGAAACTAGAAATAAAAAATTTAAAAAACTATAGATTTACAACCAAAAACTAACTTTGAAAAGTAAAACAATAAGGAATATTTCAAACTAGGAACAGATGAAGATTGCAAAAGCACACGACCAGTATAAATGGAGAGGCTTCGTATGGGAACAAAACAGACAATGGACGTTTCGGCTACAAACCCTTCGTCAGCACAACAATACCCGAAACGTCCATTGTCTGTTTTGTTCCCATACGAAGCCTCTCCATTTTCACTCTTTCGTTAGTATTTCCACGATCACCAGCTTCAGGCGACCAAGACCGTTTTCTACTACCAGTATACTTAGTTTGAGATTACCTCAAAGTTTCATCCAAACACAAGCACGCGATCCCACTAAGAGGAATGAATTCAAATACATGCATATCATTACATTTTAAAAACAAAAAATAGTACAGTTCATACCAAAGATATAATTTACAAGCAAATAAATCATCTCCCAAAACTAGAAATATATATTTTTTTACTCACAGCCAAGGACTCCGGTCAGAGCCAGGGCTAATCCAAGTAATCTCATTCCAAGACCTAGACACAGGAGCAAGTTGGAAAACAGATATATATATATATATATATATATATATATATATATATATATATATATATATATATATATATATATATATATATATATATATATATATATAGGGGGTAAGAAGACACAAGTTACCTCCCTGCCCACTACGGGAAGTCAAAACCATGAGATATAATTTTTTTTAATTCGTCAATAAATAATGAAATGATGCTCACACAGTGTTTACCACCAGCAGCATAACATATCAAATGTTGAAAAAAAGTCTTATATTGTAGCTGTTCGGACCAATGAATTGAGCATTCGAAATTTTCTTTCAATACGTATACTTACTGTAATTTTTTTAAAAACAACAACTATTTTTGAATTAATATTTTGATAATACTATTTAATCACCATAGCTAATAAGCAGGGAAAAAAAGAACAAAATAGAATTTAAATAACAAAGCAAATTTTAAAATTTAGCAAAGTGGAAAACAAAAAGGTTTGACAAAAAGCAAACGGAATTCCCACTATGCCATGCACAATTGAAGTGTTTACATTATATATGCTAAGGGAGGTAACTCAATCAAAATATCAATGGTGTATAGGTTAAAATATATATACTGTTCGGTCCCATATTTTGGTTATGGCTTTCTTCTCGAATATCGATCGATAATGAATTTGCTTTATCGATAGTATTGTCGATACTATTCAATGTCGATAGGTGCGCAAGTAGTGAGACAATTATTTCATTAGCAGCTAGGATCATCGTTGTCGTGACCGTTCTGAACTCAGAAAGACACCCATTGATGGCCAGATAGAAAGTTTATTTCAATACCAACAATAAATAATGATATATTATAAACAAAATCATATTTATGTTACAGTATAGAAATCTATATTTACAAACAAGACGTCAAGCTCACGTGAGGTAGATATAATGAAATAGGCAAACAATCTATTCGAAAAATGGATTGTGACATTATTTAGACGTTTATGAATATAAATAGACCATATTATATATGTAGTGCATTATTTGTGGTGATAACATAGTTGCATAAAGTACTCAGGGGCAACTTGATCATCATCATCATCATCATCATCATCATCATCATCATCATCATCATCATCATCATCATCATCATCATCATCATCATCATCACCATCATCATACTCATCATCATCATCATCATCATCATCATCATCATCATCGTCGTCATCATCATCATCATCATCATCATCATCATCATCATCATCATCATCACCACCATCATCACCATCATCATCACCATCATCATCATCATTATTATTATTATTATTATTATTATTATTATTATTATTATTATTATTATTATCATTATTATTATTATTATTATTATTATTATTATTATTATTATACTATTATTATTATCATTATAACTACCATTATTATTATCATTATTATTATTATTATTATTATTATTATTATTATTATTATCATTATTATTATTATTATCATCATCATTATTATTATTATTATCATTATTACTATTATTATTATTATTATTATTATTATTATTATTATTATTATTATTATTATTATCATCATCATCATCATCATATCATCATCATCATCATCATCATCATCATCATCATCATCATCATCATCATTATTATTATTATTATTATTATTATTATTATTATTATTATTATTATTATTATTATTATTTTGATTCTATTACGTTTGAATTAAAGACATAAAAAGCAAAGTTATATGCATGTAAAAGTTAAGGGCATTGCAATTATAAATATAGCTTATGTTATCAACAATTTTATCATCATTTTAATGGTGTTGCAGTTGGTCGGGGACACTTTGAGCACGTTAAGTGGATATCGCGCTATATAAAAGCTCAAGTTTTTTTGGTGTTATATTTCTTGGGTTTATTGTTTTTTTAATTAATTTTTTTTGGTTGACATTTTAGATGGAAATTCTGATTGACTTCCTTTTCATACTACCATTACCATTTTCAGCTCCCCGATTGACCTGTGGGCAGTTCCGGTGTGTCAAGAATGCTACTTGTGACAAAAATAGTCAGTGTTTATGTGACGGATTTAACGCTGGGGATGGGAGGTTTCAGTGTTATGAACACGGTAAGACATAATTGTGGTCATTAATATTACCATTACCATTAACATAGTGTGTTTATGTGACGGATGTAACGCTGGGGATGAAGATTTCAGTGTTATGTAAAAGGTGATACATAATTGATGTCATTAATATTATCATTACCATTTATATAATACATATCTAGTTTAAAACGTAAACTTTCAAGCATTTATAAAGTCAGTCATGGTCGTCATAGGTAAACGCGCAATTCTATTAATTGTTCTAGCTAGATAAATGTAAACTATTCATTTTGATAAAGAAAATACACGGCCCCTGGATAAAGCTGCCGTACTAAAAAAAAAAGCAAGCAAACAAACAAAACCACAAAAACCATATAACTTTTAAAACTTACTGAAACCTAAAATTTATGCCCCTCTTCTAAACCACGTCACATTCTATATTAGAATTCAATCATCAATTAGGGGATTATAAATAGGACAGGCATATTTGTAAAACTTAAAATATTATGAGTCACTTTAGGGACTTTGTCCACTCTGCCGCTGGAAGTAGTTTTGGGACATGGGGTTTGGGACTTTCTTCTGACTATCATTTGATAGTTTGTCAACATGTGCATAATTCTAAAAAATCTTTAAGCAAAATTCACAAAAAAATAGTACACTTTAAACATTCTTAATAATATTTTATCCGAGGACACTTATTAACCACTGAAATGAGGATACTTACGCGATTATTAATAGTTTTTCTCACTAGGTTCCACTTTCTACAGACCGTCTACCTTGAATAGACACAACGTATCCAATTTTTAACGGTTTAAAAAAAATAATTAAACAACTACATGCAGTGAATTCTCTATTCTTTTGTACCATACCAATAACTAACACGGAACCAAACGTCAATTTACAATTGTAGAAAGACTACTTCCCTGTCAACGAGAAGGAAAATCTTAAGCCAAAAAATTAATTTCTCGTGATTTTAAAAGACAGTTATATGCACGGAAAACCAAAAAAAAAAAAACAAAAAAAAAAAAACAAAAAAACAATTGACTTACATCAATCGCATTGAGATAGATTAGGGAGCAAGTACTGCTGGTATCCTCTGTGGAGTAATGTAGCACCTCTGACCGGTAATATGGAGGTCTGAAGTTCTATCTACATCAAGGCATACTGTATTTTGGGGGGATTGTTTTTTTTTATTATCATCATATCACACAAACAATCTCTCTCTCTCTCTCTCTCTCTCTCACACACACACACACACACACACTCTCTCTCTCTCTCTCTCTCTCTCTCTATCTCATAAAAACACTGTCCTACATTGCAATAATTCCATACCAAACCCAACAAATAACAATCTCTCTCTCTCTCTCTCTCTCTCTCTCTCTCTCTCTCTCTCTCTCTCTCTCTCCCTCTCTCTCTCTCTCTCTCTCTCTCTCTCTCTCTCTCTCGCGCTCTCGCTCTCGCTCTGTGTGTACGTGTGTGTGGGTGTGCATGCTTTGTTTGGCACTGTTTTATACACGCTTTTCCAAACTTTCTACGATCTCATGGATAGCACTTTAAAAACAAGATTTTACTTACATGTCATAATTTAAGAATCAATACGATTACATCAACTTTGCGTGAGTCTATCATATCTATGTTTGGGATTTGGGCTTTCGGACAGCTTGGTGGAGTATTTACCTCATAATTGAAGGTACCCGTATCGGTTTTGAATAAAGAACGACAGTAATTAAGTATATTTATCTGTTAGATTTAGCAGAGAGCGCAATGCAATAGAATGTAGTCCTGTTCAAAGGATTGCAAGTAATTAAAGTGTAATTATCAATGTAATGGTACCAAAAAAATAAAAGACGAGACAATTTCTGTCACAGTAAGACTATTCTCACCTGCTACACATAATATGCAGTTGATTAGAAAGATTGTTTTTATTTTTGGCATCCGACCCATTGATTATGTAGAAAATGGCTGCGGCAGGCGAAAATGAGAGATAGATAGATAGATAGATAGATAGATAGATAGATAGATAGATAGAAAGATAGATAGATAGATAGATAGATAGATAGATAGATAGATAGATAGATAGATAGATAGATAGATAGATAGATAGATAGATAGATAGATAAAGAGAGAGAGAGAGTAGGTGTGTGTGTGTGTGGGTGTGTGTGGGGGGGAGAGAGATAGATAGAGAGAGAGAGAGAGAGAGAGAGAGAGAGAGAGAGAGAGAGAGAGAGAGATGCTTTGTGTGATGTGATGATAAACTTTTTCAAGCAATTTTTTCTCACTTATCCGACCTATTTCGATTCACCCCAGACCAAAGTCGAATTCAAGTTGTTTCAAACCACTTCATGGCCGTGGCAAATCACAACGATTCTAAGGCTGTTCCTATCCACTGGCCCTGCAATTACAGACTTACTCGTGTGCAGACTAAAGGAACAGGAAATTTGGCGTTTTGTGATGTTCAGGTAGGCTTCACTCTAAAAACATACACTCGAGTACGGTTTCCTCGAATACGGTTTCCTCGAACACACGGTTTCTTAGAGCTCAGTCGAATGTCTCGAATTATTCCGTATCATTTAACTCCTTCCTCGAACTAATTTTTACCTCGAATACGGTTTTCTCGAACTAATTTCACTCAGCGAACGTAAGAAAATGAAATCAATGAAAGAGGTTTTTAATGCGCCCGTTGATTTTTACCACCGATGATGCAGGTGTGGTTATACAGCCACTCACAACCTCCATCGCCGGTTTTCATAACCGACACCTCTTTGTTTATTCTTAGCATCTCGCCATTTGTTATAATTTCAATTCCACGCGCCATGACATGTTAATGGTTGACTACGACTGTAAATGAATGTTGTGACACAACAACCCTCCCCCCCCCCCCACGCACACACACACTCACACACACATACACACACACACACACACACACACATCAACACCTTGAAACATGTCGTGTATAAAGATATCTCCCTCAGTATTGTCATATCAATAACGTAAATAAATAATAAAGTTGCCTTTATCCATCCTCAAGCGGAAATTTGTCTTAGGGTCTATTCCAAGGGAAAACTGGAATAACCCATGAGTCAGCCGCAGCGCTGCGCCGCAAACTGAGCTAGTAAGAGGGGGCTTGCTGAAGGCTACATAACGCGGTGGATATTGTATCTAGATATCTTCGAGTACGAAGCAAAGACCATACCGCTGAGACACAATGCTTGCCCCCCCCCCCCCCCCCCCCCACCCTTACCTTCCCTTCAAGTCGTTATGATAAGGCACGGTTTCCTGGAACTATTTTTGTGCATGTCCAAAGGAGTTCAAGGAAACCGTGCTGGAGTGTATTTACACCGAAAATGCATTAGACCTATCTAAAATTGCTGTCATGTGGTCCATTTGGGCTTTCTTATTGTTATTTAAAAGGATTTTCGTCAGACGTATAGAACAATTTTACAGGACATACACAATTTTGTGAATAATTGCCAAAATAGAATGTACTCATTGACAGGTAATTTAAAACTTTAAAAAAATCATTTTGTGTTAGTCGGTGGCGTGGGGCCATTGGATCGAATGGTGCCAGGCACCACACCAATATTTTAAAAATCATTAACAGCATAATTAATTTAATTAAAAATAAAGTTGAGAAATTTTAACTCCACTGTCTTTCGCCAACTCGCCAACAACATACTGCCTTTTTAGTCTCCACTCTATTCAAGATTCCGAATCACGCACTGCGCTCGTCTGTTGGTGACATCACTGCGCGAATTAGTGACTGAATCAACACCGTGGTGCAAAGCAATCCAAGCTCCAGTTAATGCTCTATCCATAAGTATCGCTACAGCTGATTGAGCGAGAAACTGGGTCGAATTATACTATCTTCAAATAGCGGAAAACCCCTCGACGTGCCAGGATCTGAGAGCTCCACCGTTGGACTGGGGGGATGCGCCAATGTTACACCATTTACGTCATAATTAGGGTAACTTCGGCCATCCAAAATATTACATTAACTGTCAAAAACACTGATCATTGTCAAGTTTATTTGTAAGCAGCAAAGAAAAACAACATAAAACTTAAAAATAATATGACACTTCACCGTTTGGGAGATTGACACTAGATGATAAATTAGAAATAAAAAGACTGGTTCCTCACCAACCAACTGATTTTGAATTAGCACCGGTGTGGAAATCTCGAAAACGCTCTTTTTCAGTGACATGGTATGACAGACATGAATGGCTCACAGTTAGTTTAGAAAAAAACCCCGTTTCTTTTGTTTTTATTGTCTACTTTTTACAGATACAACAAACACTGACAAATCTTGGACATCTATAGGCTATTGTGACCTTAACCACTTCCATCGTATTTCTTGACCTCCTGAACGTTGTTTTAGCACCCTTAAAAGAGTGAAAAATTTCTTGCAAAATTCAACGAAACAGGAGCGGTTAAATTCGTTAATGATTCTGTCAATTCACAAAGCTGAAATAGATGCCATTCCAGATTTCAATAAACAAATTATAAAAAGATTTGCAGATTTTCTTTACAAGTAAAGTAATTTCTGTCATAGGTTTTTTTTCTCTTATGATTTACATTTATCACATATTGATTGCATTATCTACTAAATCCAATCCTTTAAATGGTGGACAAAGAATAATTACAAAGACCTTTTCACACGGGACTTGTATCTCAGTGTTGTGGCTTGTTGTTTTCATGAATTATTTGTTTTTGTGTGTTTGGTCCACTCGTTGAAACCATCGACCCCCCCCCCCCCCACACACACACACACCCCCTTCCAAAAAAGAGAGTTTTAAACATGTGCTTTCTCCTCTTAATCGTGTTCACTGTTTTAGAATTTTTTCTCTCCTCTAATCATGGCACCACCATATGTCGTCAATACGCCACGCCGCTGGTGTTAGTTATCCTTTATAAGCAATTGATAGAAAAAGCCATTAGAATGTCCACAAATTTATATTTTGGTTATTTGTCACTAAACGTACTCAGGGGCACGACGATATAAAATTATGACACTTGACCTGTGATTTTGGATTGTGCTGGAGCGCTCATAAAGTGGACAGCATGCATCTTTATTTGGTAGGGTGCCCTAAGTAAAACAGATGGCGTAAGTTCGACCCTTTTTGATAGTCTGCGTTCTCTCATGTTTTTCATTTTCGGATATAAAAACAATGATGTCATTACCTATAAATTTACTTTCGGTTTTTTGTCTACTGCTGGATTTAAAAGTTGATGAGCTTTTATATTTTGTCATGCGTAAACTTGCAATCTCGAAATCTGATTTTTGAGGGGTGGACGTAAGTTCGACACCATGAAGAAAAAAAACGGATAACTTTTTGCCTTTGACAGACTCTGAATTGATTAAAGTAAGTACCCGTGAATTCAAAACACATTTTTGGTTTGATCTAAATATTAAATGTTGCATTTCATTATCAAATCTCATCAAAAACACACGAAAACGCTCATGCTCCACATTATCAAACGTCACACACATCTCAACAAGTGTGTTAACCGAAGTTTGACACTGTCATCTGCAGAGGCGACATCATCTATGCTGTCTACCACTGACCATGACTTCGTCAGAAAAAAAATTTACCTCAAATATCGATCGATTACAATTCTCCTACACTTGTCAAATACTCTCAAAGCTGACATTTCTTAAACCCAAGACTTTGAAATCTTATGAATTGCGGTTTTCATAGCAGTTTATTTCCGTCAATTTTCTAAACCAATGAAAATCAAATACTCTCTCCAGTCTAATCTTTGAAAAGGTTTATTCCATTTAAAAACGAGCATTTATATAGTGCAATATCCACTAAACATGCTCAAAGCGCTCAAAACCCCTTGCCAACAGCAACACTTTACATCTATGTCGAGTTTATTAGATGATATTACATTTTTTTCCAACGGAGAAGACGCTTTTATCAGCCATGTACTCAGGTGCAGAAAAGGTGAGTAAAGAGCCTTTTCCGCGGACTCAGCTGTGCGTCGCTCAGAACAGTAGTCGAACCCTAGATCTTACTATCCGAAAGCGAGTGTCACACCACAAGACCACATAGACATACATTAGACTTCAAGTCAAATTTGTCCGCTCCATATAATGTTTCCTCGAATAAAATAAGATATTTTATTTATGTACTATTAGGAAGAAATCCTCCACCCCTCTCTCTCTCTCTCTCTCTCTCTCTCTCTCTCTCTCTCTCTCTCTCTCTTTCTCTCTCTCTATCTCTCTCTCCCTATCTCTCTCTCTATCTCTCTCTCTCTTTCTCTCTCTCTCTCTCTCTCTCTCTCTCTCTCTCTCTCTCTCTCTCTCTCTCTCTCTCTCTCTCTCTCTCTCTCTCTCTCTCCCTCTCTCTCATGCTGTCCCTTTCCCAAACATTTCTGAGTATAACAGATTATTTCCTCATATATGACGGGGAACAACTTGGTTTTCTTGTTTTTCTAAGTTTGTCGAGTAATGTTACACAAAATGCCAAATGATTGAGAAAATATCCGTGGAGAGATAAGATAAGGGATTGTGTCCATTCTTTTGGCCATGCCTTTATTTTATTCAACAGAGTGGTGTTAGTGCTGAAACTATTCAGAAAAAAAAAAAGAGTGGAACAGGCACTCCTGTTGATAATAACAAGAAATGAAGTGAGTAGTGCCAGAAGACAATAGAGAATACAAATTTCGCGGCGGCGATGGGGGTTCAAACCCACGACCTTGCTTGTACGAGAACTCCTTGGTGGATAGCTAATACAGTAGAGTCACTTTCTCCCCGGCCAGGTGGAGTTGTACCAGTAAGGTCGCGGGTTCGAGCCCCCATCGCCGCCGGAAATTGTTATTCTCTATCGTCTTCTGGCACTTTCCTACTCACTTAATTTCTTGCTGAAATTATTGCGTTACCCCTTTACAAGATCAGTTCCGCATTGAGCATGACAGGAGGCTGGTCTTCCTTTCTGATGTTTATATCTTGAGACAATTATGAGGTCAATATTTAATTCTATGTTGAATAATCCTTTACAATATTATGTCCATCTATTCCTTCCTAGCAATGAGTATAGCAACCCTGTCATGAATTACCGTGGATGTTACTTTATTTCTATTTGTTGGCATCTTATTATGCCTTCACGTTACCGTGTATCATTCCGTAATCAATATCTATGCAATGTCCATGCGCCACCTTATCTTTATTCTTTATATGCCTTCTCTGACTTTAGAAATTAGCTTTTTCATAGAATTTTCCAGAGTTCCCATCTCAATTCCTATTTCTTTTTTATGTATCTTTTTCTGTCGCATTGTTCTAGTACTATTTCTGTTACCCATGGCTTACTTTTGCTTTTTTCAGATCCACAATCTCTTCCGCAGTCTTGATCATCATTGATTGTTTTAGATAGGTTATCAATGTTTTCTTCGAGGTTGACTGATGCAATGTTTTCTGTCACCTGTGATTCGAATAATTCTGAAATGCTAGGATCTTTCGGCTTTTCTACGTCAAATCTAAAGCGCGAGATTTTCCCTGGTCGTCTTGTCGGGAACTTTTGTTTCATAAGGCACCGCATTAAAAGTAATGGTTGCTGCCTATATAGGACAGGATCTGGTCTTTGCGTTGATTTGAAGCTTTACGGGGTGATGATGGAGTCATTTTGGTTGCGTGTGCGACCGTCGTGTGAGTGCCAAGTAGCACTTCGAGAAGATTTGTGAGGGATCGGGAATAAAGTATTGTCAATGGTAAGTTTATGGGGATTTTGCGAATTCTAGCAGTATTAATCCTCTGTCATTTGTAACCCCGAGTCCAAAGCGGTCATCGTCTCGGTCCAATCCGGGTAAGCATCAAATCCATCTTTTGCATTCCACTCTCGTCTTTTATATATCTGAGCAATTGCTTTTTTAAATGCTGTGCTACACTTCTATTTTTCCCCCTCATCACTATGTTCTGATATCGGGGCTTACACTTGTATGGTGGTTAAATTCGTATGGACATACATTTTGCTTACGATAGAGGTACATTCTATAACATTGTTGATATTCTCCTTTCTGACTATTAAAGCCACTCCGTTGTTGATGGATGTTTACATCTTCTGAATACCAAATTTTGTGTCTATCCTTTGTGGTAATCTCTCTATGTCTTTTCCACCTTACTTCACAAAGGCATATTTTATACCAGACGTATTTAGCAAGGTTATGTGATACCTTTACCATTTTTCTGACTGCATAGAATGTGCGAATATTCCAAGTACCAATGGTAACACCTCTTGTGGGTAGTTTGAGCAGGTTGTTTTTGTTCTTTCCCCTGGTGGCCAATTTGTCACTTTCACCTCGAGGGACATCCGTGGATGGCGTGGCCGTTCTTATCTTAAACCTCGATCGATCCGGTATGCGCGTTTGGTGTGAGATAAAGCACTGAAAAGTTTTAAATAATAATGTGAAATTGAATGTAAGCTTCAATTTAATTACAAAAACAGACCAAATGAACGTTTCGGGCTTCCCCTTTATCAACAAAACAGGATGAATGAAACACCACAGATGAATGAGATGATGTGGTAGTGGCGTTATTCAATTTCACATTATTATTTATTTCTTCGAGCTTCGAGCAGCAACATTTACATTGAAAAGTTTTTTGAAACTGTGCCAGGAAAAGGAGAGAGAAAAGTACTTGAAAAAAAACCACCCCAAAAAGTCAGCCTGCCTCAACTGGGGATCGAGTTTCACCATGGAGGTAACCGATATATTATATATTTAATGCCTATAATATTCTTTACAAGGATACGTGTTTCTGCTGCGAACCATGGTTGCATCTCAAAACACCAACATTGAACACAAGTTAATGAGGACAAAGATATTTGAGCTAGCTTTTTTTTTAACAGGTCGGAGAACCTGTAATATTTGCGGAGAAATAAAGGCTATTACGCACAGGCACTCGTCTATTTTACTTGTATTGTAAAAATTGATATATCTAGATCGAGACGAATCTTCTGAGACACAAGCGATTAGAAATTGGTTCAGTAATAAAATATGTAGGTGCGCGCAAACGAATGTGATAATAGGGCAGCCAGATAGCGATTCCCAACGCCAAATGACCGATCACAATGCCCTATTAAAAGTGAAGACCGTTTCTACATTCTCTCACGAGTGAGAAGATGCAGACACGCTGTGTATACGCTCTCACATAAGAGCACGTAGATGCTACCTTCTATTTTGTCTAATTCTTATAATAAAACATATAATTTATGAAGAGAATGTCAGAAAATATAAATATTAGTAAATAATTTTTAAAATGCTAATTAAATTGACAAATGAAATAAATTTAGATAAAATAAAAATATAATTTTAAATGTTAAATCACCGTAATTTTTTTTTAGTTCAAAGCTATCAAAATATTTTAATCTACAATATGAAGGAGATAACTCTTTATGTCTCTGCAGAAAATCGTGATTGGTTCAGTTTATTAATATAGAACTTTGGGAAGACATGAAGGCATTACAAACACGCATTCATTACTGTATTGTAGAAATGAACACAGCTCGAGACAAATTGTTGCGCCATCTTATTATGCAAAGTCATTGTTTAGTTGTGAACAATATCTTGTCGATGTTTTTACCATTCACTCAAAAATCACGGTTAAAAATGAGATTTATTTGCCATCAAATGATTTGTCAAACTTGTCTTAATATACTTTTATCTTCAGATACTTGGGATGAATAAAATATCCAAAGGAACGATTGTCTTACATGGAATACAGATATTTCTGGTGTTAAAGGACATCCACGGAATCACGTACAAACTGGCTATTCGGAAAACAGGGTCTGCCCGGATGGGAATTTATAGGGTATGGAGATGATGTTCATTTGTCTTGATTTGTGCGGCTATGTGGTCTAGTATATGACGCTCGCTCGGATCGGATGTTTCTGGGTTCGAGCTAGTGCGGGGCGGTCCTTGGCAAGCTTAAGGACCACGGTCCTACGGTCCTTGGGAAATGAAGACCGCAAGGACCGGTCCTACTAGACCGGTCCGTTCATTCTTGAACCGTTAAAGACCGCTACACGATGAAAACCGTGGCCTACAGGAGTAAAACACACGGAGTAGTCACACTCATTTCAAATTGTAACCTAATTAGAGAAGAGGGGTGATGCCTTCTTTATTTGCTCACCGTACTTCATTGTTACTTCGATAATTTAATAAAATTTGAAATTTATCCCCATTAACGGAGATAATGGCATCGCCCAAGGCGTTGATCGAGTTGTTCGTGGCGTTGATACACACACGCAACTCCTACCCCCCCTCCCCCCCCCCCCCCCACACACACACACATTAGAGGGCAGCGAGCATTGAAGAGTAAGAGAGAGACGTGAAGTTATAATAAGAGGGGTGGATGAGGTGATAAGAGGGGTCAATGGTGACTTTTCGCCAGATCTAACAAACTCAGCTACCCATTCATTGCTGAGTAGACAGGGATTCAGAAAAAAATCGACTGCACCCGGGATCGATCTCTGGCCCTTTGCGTATAAAGAGAGTGCTCTATCAACTGAGCTATCGGGGTCGCCAAATATTCTATTGGACTTTTTAAAAATTCAGACGTTATAACTGGGTTTTTTGGAAGGAAGAAACTAATGAAACTCATATTATTTGATTAGTAAAAACACCAAACGAAATTTTAATATTATTGTATTATTTTAAATGACAACACTGCGATAGAAAGGAGTGGTGACAAGAGATGGACAAAAGAAAACAAAAAATCGGATTTGCTACTTGCTAGGTTCGACACACACACACACACACACACACACACACAAACACACACATCTTTTGTAGTCACATACATTTCAAACAATAACCCATTAGAGAAGAGGGGTCATGCCTTCACCATAGATCATTGTCATTGCGATCATTATGGTGTAGTAAATTTTGAAATTTACCCCGTATAATGGAATCGTCCAAGGCGTGCGCCTCCTGTTCCCCCCATCTCACACACGAAAGGGCGGTTTGCGGAGTGGAGGTTGGTGGTCGTCTGCCTGTATGGTCGTCTGTGTCGTTTAGTGTATGGCAAAGGGGGGTGGGTGCGATTAATTAAGTGGGATGGGTGGTGATTGGTGGAAGATAGGCAACCGAAGCAACGAATCGCTGGGGAAGTAGTAGGCTATGGCGCGAGACCGTAGGACCGTGGTCCTTGCAAGGACCGCCCCGCACTAGTTGAAAGGTGATAAGAAGTGAGGACCGCCGCCGATCTTCCCCTCTGGGACCGATCTTCGGTTCACAGCTAAAAGACCGTCGGACCGCGGTCTAGACCGGTCTTCAGCGCGGCACTAGTTCGAGCCTCGTTCGGCGCATAGTTGAGTCATTGGAAAAGGATTATCGCTCACAGGATCTCATCGTACTCAGGTGTAAAATGAGGACCTGGTCGTTAACAGCGTTGTCTCTGACCGAACAAAACCCCCTGTAATATCGTCTAACAGGCGTCGTGTCTTGTTCTAAATGTTACGTGTTGCTGTTGGTCAGGGACCCTTTGTAAAGCGCTTTGAGCTCGATAAGTGGATATTGCGCTATACAACAGCTTAAATTTTTGTTCTTTTAAAAAATATTATATGTATTTTATGCAATACTTACTTACTTAACGATGGAATTTAGCACAGGTTCTTTATCAGGCTTGATCCTCATGTAGGCATTGTTGATTTTTTGTGTGTAGTCAAAGAATATTATTTCTTGCTCCTTACATTATTTGTCGTCTTTTAAAAAACCAAAACGATTTCAAACTTTTTGCACAAACAAATGA